>NC_141602.1:1911924-2231349 GCF_047967505.1 Dipteris shenzhenensis | reverse complement strand
ATGAGTCCTTTACAGATTGGAGACCCATACTCTTATGGTTTTATTCCCCGTAGGCATATTACCGACAATATTGCTAATGCTTATGTGGGGATAGAATATGGCAAGTACACCGAGCGGGATGTGCTCTTGTGGCAGGTGGACATTGCTATAGCATTTGTCACATGACAATGGGATTTTATCTCCCAGACTATGTAAGCTCTGGGTTTCGGGGCTAAAATGCAACATCTTATTTATTGGCTTTATCAAGACAATCAAGTTACTGGCAACTTTGCAGGGGATATTACGCATAATTGGATGCTTTTTGTTCAATGAGACAAGGTTGTCCTCTCAATGCCTTGTTCTACGCCATAGCTACTCATCCTATCAACGCCCAACAGTGGGTGTAGACCATAGTATAAAAATATGCTCTCACACATACAATACCACACACCCACACATACTTGAGCATCCATTTATACAAAGTCTTCGTACTGAGTTTCTGTCGGCACTCCGGAGGTGAAGGGCAGACTTAGCCATAACGAAGGCTAGCACTAAAGGAGAAGGCTAATCAAAAGGTAGTCCAAAATCTCTTCATTCAAGCTACAACTACTTGTGAAGTCTATAAACGTTTTCATTTTAGTCTCTCCCCAACGAGCATCTAAATCTAAATCTAGCTGATAGGGCAATGCACCATTTAAGATAGAAAGAATTATCACAATACCAGCAGGCCGCAACTTGGGAGGTGGAGGACTCTTCGTAAACATGCGAGGTCAAGCTAGCCGGATATCGTGGAGGAAGACAAGCTTCTTTGAGGCGGCAGGCTCTAGGCGATGCTGTTGGTTATATCGCATGTAGAGATCATCATTTGTGTGTGTGATTGGTAAGCCTTTGTGGCTATACATGATTATTGTAAAGAGCGGGACCTCATTAGCAGCTAATATGCGAAGCTTAGCTTCTACAAAGAGCACTGCCTATAGATATCAGAGGAGGGCTTTACTGATCAGCTTGCCTACACACAAATCCACCTAAGGATTCTTTCCACCATGGATTAAGACCGAGCAAGTCTAGAGCATACCTAGAGGAGGACCGCATTTGCACTCTATGTGATCTCTATGAGCTTGATTCAGAGAAACCCATTGTTTTCAGATGTCTTGTATACTATGAGACCCAAGTCTGCCACCATTGAGATGTACTTGGACCCCTCTCCAGCCTCTTGGTTCACCCAGGTGAGAGACAAGTAGTGATCTTCATTCACAAGTCCGTATGACTAAAAAGCACCTGCTCAACCAGACTTCACTTAAAGGGTGATTACCGATTCTTTTTCAGCCAGATAGCATGGACCATGTGTAGTTTGCACACATGATCGCATCCAACCAAGATTTGTTGGACAAAGACTTTCCCTTCAACATACCCGACCATTTCCATTAAAGTCCAGTTCTTCCACTTTGCAACTAACTAAGTGCCTCAAATAATTTTATGCATGAAATGATCTTAATCAAACTAGCTGTTTCGAAAATGAAAACACGAACTCAAGAGCTTAGAAGAAACTTGAGACAACAAATGACTCAATAACTCTCACTAAAACTCTTCAAGACTTCTATCACACAGAACCCATCCCTACGGGGCTTGTTATGTTCTGAATAGAGCACCAACAAGGGCATTGATGATTGAAGACGACACCCTATGAGGCATGGACAGGCCGTAAGCTCGTGATTTCACATATGAGAGTCTTTGGTTGTTTGAATGTCATATGCATGGTCATTTTTAAGATGTTGCGTTGATTGCCACAGCCTATAATGGCGATCCATATTTCACAAGGATGCTTTTGAGAGCAAGGAGTGGAAGGATGAAGGCAGAGTTGGATTCCATTCACCACAATGGCACATGGGAGCTGTGGGGCTTGCCTCTTGGCAAGCGTGCCATTGGCACAAATTGGGTCCACAAATTGAAGTGGAAAGATGATGGCGGCATATACCACTACAAAGCCTATCTTGTTGCCAAGGGCTATACTCAACAGCAAGGCATTCACTTCAAAGAAACATTTGCCCGCACTTCGTATCACTACCATCGATTGTGTCATTGCTATTGCAGCTCATGGACATTGGTAACAGCATCAACTACACATCAAGATTGGCTTTCTTCATGGTGAATTGAGGAATTCAACATCCTGGCTTTGAGATTGAGGCATTTGAAAATAAGGTATGCTGACTGCGTAAGGCCTTATATGGATTGAAGCTGGTATTGTAGGCATGGTATGGCAAAATTTATGCATTTAATGTAGAGACACGCAGCTGCTGCACGTGTCTCGAAAATCACACCCGGTGCGGGTCCCCAAGTCCTGCCCAATAGCCACGTGGATGCTCCACAGCCCCCCAAAAGAACCCCGGGAGGGGATGACTGTGGAGGGCTAAGAGGTCTAATATATTCAAGGTTACCCAAGGGTACTTTGTGCTTATGGGATGGAAATCCCCCTCAGTACACGTGTCAACAGCACGGGGCATCCCCCCATTCTTCCTTAACCATGCACTTAGAGGGGTGAAGGCCACCACCTCCAACATTTTATACACCTTGGTTTTTAGAACAGCTCTACTCAAACAAGACTTCATGTCCAGAATTGTGGAGCAGATTTGCTCATCCTTATTCTTTACGTGGATGACATGCTTATCACTTGGCCATTTACTCTGCAAATTACAGCCTTAAGGCTGATTTACAGATGCAATTGGCTATTGCATGCAATCCACCGAGTACGTAGAGGTTCACTACCATTATAACAGTTTTATGAGCGCATCCAGTTTTACTGATTCTGCTTTGAATTAGGGTTTTACTGCACCAAGTCTGGTTTTTCCTGCATACTCAATTTCGCCTCAGCTTATTACACCCCTATACCAAGTTTGAGGTTGATCAGATGTCATTTGCCCTAATTTCTACTCCAAAATTGGTTCCAGCAGGTACAGTTTTGGCTAACAGCAGTTATGGTTTCTCAAAAATTTGGGGCTTTTGAGTTTTTCCAGCTAATCTGACCTATTCTATCCCATATATACCTAATCTGAACATTTGGTTGGGAATTGAACTCCAAACTGTGAACTGTCCAGTCAGGATTGACACATGGCAGTGAATCTGCTGCCCTGATCAGTGATACTTTCTGATTCAGATAGTATTAATCCACACCATGCCTCAGTCAGTGCTCTCAATCTCACACAGGCTCTTATATAGTGTTCTGACAGAGGACTTACTATTCAAACAAAGTTCAAATTCTGAGGTTTGAAGGAGAATAGGAGACTCTTTTTCCTGAATGCTTCAAGAGAAATTTAAAAATTTTACAACAGGAATCACTCCTACAGAGTCGTTTAAAATCCAGCTTGCCTCTTTTCATAAATCCCTCCAAAGTTCATGGACACTAGGCAACATGGCTTTAAAGCAGTAGCTTAGCCATTTAGAGACATCTGTCAAAGTAGTCTCACAAGCAGCTGCAATAAATCTCGGCCTTTTTAGAGTTTTGTGAAACTTCCAAGCAGCACAAAGAAAAGGTATACTTGGATTGCAAACAAACCCAGAAGACTTGCAAAAACTCTGATGTTTTGAGATCAAATCCTTTTGGGAAACTAAGGCAAGGGCGTAAGTTTTGGCAAACAAGTTCACTTCTCTCAAAAGACATTCTAAGTAAAACTTTTTGCAAATAAAAACAAAGTTATTGGAACATTTGTCCATATAAGAAATGACAAAATTCCTATGAAATTTTCGAAGAAGAGTTTCATCTTCTTTAGAAAGATGGTTACTTTGCCTTGAGCAATTAACCGAAGGGAATTCTTCTAGTTTCAAAGCAACTTTCTTCAAAATCTTCCCTTTCCAAAGGACATCACTTTGAATTGATAGTGCCCTCTTTTAGTTCTGAAGGCAGTCTTGAACTCATCAGACATCTCCTTCCTTGATCCTTATTTGGTGGTATCCCAACCCAAGGTCAATCTTGGAAAAGTATTTGGACCCTTTGAGTTCATCAAGCAAGTCATCAACCCTTGGAATTGGAAACCTGTTTTTGACAGTCATCTTGTTCAACTCCCTATAATCAATCCACAGCCTGAAAGTACCATCTTCCTTCTTGACCAATAAAACTGGAGATGCAAAAGGTGACTGATTAGGGGTGATGAATCCCTTATCCAAAAGCTGACTAGCCACCTCCTCTTTTTCCACTTTGGACAACCTATATGGAGCCTTCTTGAAAGGTCTGGATCCCTCTTCTAAATGTATGGCATGGTCCACATCCCTTTTTTGGGGAAGACCTGGTGGAGGGTCTCTGACTATATCCTGATATTGCATCAGCAATTCCAGCATGTCTTTATCATCCACCTTGAACATCTTACCAGAATTTTGAGTGCTCTCTTCCTCAAGTTTTAGGGCAATTTAACTAACTTGAGAAGCATCCTGAGTTGCTTGGCTGATATCTTCTACAATTTCTGAGATTGAATTCCAAGTAGACAAAACCTCCTTGCCCATGTCTAGGAAAGTGATGGTCATGTCCTGCAAATTCAATGTAAACCTCCTTGCTAGGGTCCTGAGCCAGTCACAGCCAAGTATTATGTCAATAGGCCCCAAATCCAAAGCAAAGAAATCAATAATACATGAATACTCTAGAGGAGAGCTTAATAGTAACATCAAGACAGATTTTTTGACTTGTGGCAAAGGTGCCATTAGCCACTTCTCTCTTTAGGCTGTGAGGTTGATCATCCACTGGCAGCCTCAAGGACTGAATAGACTTTGAGTTTATGAAGCTATGAGAGCATCCACTATCCACTAGAATGTAGGCATCTCTCCTCCTTACCTAGCCCTTAATCCTGAAGATTGTAGGACTGCTCATCCCCTTTAAAGGATGGGTGGATATGGCATACAACTCTGGCTGGGTGTCCCACAAAACCTCCCCGTCACTCACAGTCCCATAACCATCAGCTTCCCTGCAAGGCTCACAGCAATCAAAAGAGGCCTCAAGATGGTAGGAACAATGACTACCTGCTGTTGCAGAGGAGCTGTGTACCTGCTGTGAGGAAGAAGGCATCAAATTCCAAAATCTAGAGCCATTTAAAGCTCTCAGTTCACCATGGAAATGTCCACCTGGATGATTCTCATCCAATACCTCATCATCCCTTTGAACCTCTTGCCCACAATCATGGAACTCCTCTGCATCTTCTGAGGAAGACAACTCACCTTCAGAATCTGAGATTTCAATGATCATGCTCAACTTGCCTGGAGTTGACTTGGCCTTACGTGACTTGTTGTGGTCCACACTCCACTTCTCTCCACATCTGAAACAAAGCCCTTCTTCCTCCTTTTGTCCATTAGAGAGTGGGAGAATTGCTTATGAGCCTCCTTCGTATCCTTATCATGTTCTGGCAGTCTACCTTCTTATTTAGATTCCTTGCCAAGAGTATTAGCCTTTGTATTAGCCTTTGAAACCTTAACAGTAGGATATTCAGGAATTACCTTACCTGAGGTCCCATAAATTGGTGGAAAGGGCTTAGTACCCAGATGAAATTTCTGCTCACCCATGGTCTTCCTCCCACAATAATCCACAGAAGATGGCTTCTAGAAGGTTCCAATTCCATTAGACTTCTCGCTAGGGTTGTATTTGGGCTCATATAGCTCAGCAAGGTGCATTGCCTCATCCAAAGACTTGGGTCTTGATGCCATTGCATCTGAGGCAAGTGATGATTGCAACCCATGTATAAATCTGATCATCCTCTGCTTCTCATCTAGCCCCTTCGCAAACAAGGAAAGCTTCCAAAACTATTTGATGTAGTGTCTAACTGACCCAATTTGGACTAGTAATACCACTGACACACAAAATGATCCACAATTAGAGGGGAGAGGAATGTAATAACCATTTCATGTTTAAATTCTTCCCATGTGGCAATAGCTGGTCTAAGTCTCCTGTCCACTTCCTGAAGGTAATGCCTCCACCATGTGTGGGCATAATCCTCAAATGAAGAACTGCAAACTGAATTTTGGCAGCATCACTTCTTAGGCTCAAATTAAAGTAGTCTTCCAACTTACTTATCCATTCCTGCAGCTCATTAGGTGAATTAGATTCCCCCTTGAGCTTCTGTAAAATGATCTTATCCTTATAATCCTTGCCCAAGCTTGTACCTTTGTCCCAAGCCCTCCTGAATTTCACCTTGAGTAGCCTTCACAAACTGAGTAAAGGTCGTGGCTTCTCTCACCTCAGGGATCTAACTAGTTGTAGGCCAACAACTTCCGAGTCAAGAATTCACCTCTTCTAAGGGAGGCCTGATACACTTTGGATGAGCTGAGCACACCATCAAGACTGTCCCATGGGCTAGACTAAATTCTGAACCTCCTAACTGAGTTTACATTCCATGAGGGTACGGATTTGGGAGATTGTTGTGGATGTCACTTTCTAGCATCAGCCATAAATTCACTCCTAATCCAGCCTGTCCCAGATCCATAGGCTTCTTATGTGGATCATCCCTGGCAATCTCCTTACCCTTTGGCTCAACCTTACTCCTTACTAGGTTCACATCACTTCTCATGGTCCTCAACTCAGTGAAGGCATTGTCAAACTTAACTTTCGAGTCTCTTTCCACACCTTCAACCCTTTGTTCCAGCACTGAAGTGAGTTGCCCTAGCTGGCCAAATAACTTTTGCTGCTGGTCCACAAGCTGCTTCATCAGTTTGCTCTCTTTGTCCATCATTTGCCTTGCTGCTCCAACATGATTGCCATGAAACCCTCAAAATCCAGCTTGTCCTTGTGGTGAGGGGACTTGGTTGGTGATTGGTTAGGGGATCTTGAAGGACTTGCCTCTTCTGGCTCATGGTCACTGGCCTGAGCATCTTCCATAAGTGCCATTGCTTCAGCTTGTCCCACTAATTGGGCTTCCTCATACTCAGCTTCAGGGCTGAAATCCCTTGTAGACTTGCCCTTACTAGAGATAGAAACAGACCTCCTTGGGGCCATAGAACTAGGTGATCCAAGTCAATTGGCACTCAAGACACTGTCTGTAACTGTCTGAAAGTGTTTGGACAGTAGGCTCTCTGTCTGGGCCTGATTTTGAATAGAAAAACACTTTCTGAAGCACTGTTCAGACCCTGTTTAGAACTCTGTGCAGACTGCTTAGAGAAGTTCAATCTGACGCAATATCAAGTGGCCACGTGGAAAATCCACCGTATTTGCCCTAATTCTCCAACTTTAAAGCCTCAATTAACAATGTTTGCTGCAATTTAGCGTTAGGCAGAAGAGAATAGATCAGGATAGACTGTAGAATGGAAAAGCCCCAATCTCTAAGGTCTTAGGTAGAGAAAAACCCTAATTTGCACCTGCTGGAGCAGACTTCTGGTCAGATGAAGGGCAAATGAAATCCAATCAGACCCAAACTTGGTACGGGGCTAGCTGCTGCTGGGATGACTCCCTGTATGCAGTTAAATCATCATTTGCAGCAGGCAATCTGAAATCACAGCAGATTAAGACTTCTGGCAGCGCAATGTTTTTTGGGCAATTTCAAGCTTGAAACTTAGAATTTCCCTGTGATACCTTAGGGCTTTTGATGAGGGAACCATCTTCTACACATTGATACATAACTTTGGAAATCAGAGTTGTCCCAGAACAACACGTGGCAGAACAAAATCCAAAGCACTTCTTGCACAGAGGTAGCCCTTGGGCCAAGATAGGATGCTCCAAATTTCAGGACGAGATCATGAATATTCACCCACAAAAGTCCCAAAAAAGGGCTCTGATACCAAATGAGACAGAGGTTCTACTAAATCTGCTATCTGCTACTAGTTTAGGGACTAGAATAGTTGAGAATAGCAAGAATTGGTAGAAAACACAGAAATGGGGTAGATGGAAGGTCTCTCTTACTTGGAAGAGGGCATGGGAATTCGCAGCTCCTATGTGTAACATGCAACAGTAATCTGATTGTGTAATTCACAGCAAGACCACCTTTAACCCTTTAGTGAGGAATTAGCGTTGTACACCATAGAGAGAGAAAGATGAGGGTAGAGAGAGTAGAGTCGACAACCGATTGGGTCCCTGTACCCACTGAGGGTCCCTTGCCCCAATCAGGGGAGAATTTGCTTTATACTTGGAGAACTGAGAAATACAAAGAACACTCTTCAAGAGAGCACGAAACGCGCTTCTGAAGAGCTCACTGTGCACACGTAGAGCAGACCCAAAGACCTGAGAGGCAACGCCGACCAATACCAAGACCTTGATGCTGTCCACACTGACGATGTAGAACGCTTCTGCAAGGCAAGGGAGAGGCTTGTGCTGTCCACTGGAATGCAAGGTTACTGCGTGACTGAGAGAGTGAAAGCTAGGAGTGATAGATCCTATAAGAGAGCTGAGAGATGACTGAAATAAAGAGCTGAGAATGAGCTGTGTAAAACTGTAAGAGATAACTGAAAAGAGCTGCTGAAACAGACCCCAAACCTTACTCCGATCTCTGTCCCGACTCCCCGTCTGATGCGCTGCGTAACACCTTCCCAGAGGGCTGAGCTGATGCCAAAGGCTGAGGCTGGTTAGAATGCCACTGCAAGGAGTGTCAAGCTGTTCAGAGGGGGCTGGAGAGGAGCTGTAGGAGGCTGAGGGAGGGGAGAACTGAATGAGTAAAGAGGACCTAGAGGCCCCCTATTTATATGGCTTTTGGGGCTGGTTGGCTGGTCCCTTGGCCCCATAAAGGCAGCAGCCCTAGGCCCCATAGATGGCAGCCTAGGGAGTGGTGCAGGGTAGCCTATAAAAGCAGCCCTTCCCCTGCCATTCTCTTCACTTGTTCCAGCCCTGAGGGGGCCCAGAAGGGCTCCTATCCTAGGCTGGACCTAAACCTATCCCTAAACCTAAGACGGAAACACTACCCTACGGTTCTCCAGTGGGTACTAGTGAACAAGGACTGGTCTTCCGACTTGACCTAAGGCTGAGAGACTGACTTACGTAGCTTGTGCCTGACTGTCCCTGGATAGGGCTCACAAAGGGGTCACAACATACGACAAAAACTCCTATTAGGGAACGATTACGCACTTGTCGATGTAGCCACTGTGTCACTTTGCACTCAAGTGCAAGGGTGCATGTGACACATGTGAGCTGGCTAGCATGGAAGCTAGGTGCTGTCCTTCTTGCATGTACAGCTTTCAAGCTGATGCTTAGGAGGTACAACTCTCAATGAAAGATGTGTGATTGTATTAGTGTTCAATGTAAATGAAGTACAGCTGAAGCCCCTTTTATATTCTGGGAATTGGGCCAGCAACACCTAGTACAACAGGCTGCCACGTGGCAAGCCCACAATAAAGCCTAGTACCCTACTAAAGTGTACAAAAGAGCACTGAAGTGTACATGAAATGTGACCCCATTTAAAGGCTAATTGGGCCCCCATTTGGGTAGCTACTGCTAACGCTAGTGTACCCTACTATTACAGTTGGACCCATATACAGCTTACCATGCCCGATCTTATCATCAAACTGAAATGGTCAATAAGTGGCTGGAAGAATACTTGAGGCATTTCTATTTCGACACACAAAAGTCATGGGATAAGTGGTTATGTTTGGCAGAATTCTGTCATAACTCTACAAGGGAAGGCTTCCATTGGGGTGTCCCCATTTAAAGCTTTATATGAATGCCAAGTGAAGCTACCTTATAAACTCAATTACGCAGGGCACAATATAGGATGAAAGAGTTTGTAGATTTGAAGAGAAGACGTGTGGAGTTTTAGAAAGAAGATTGGGTGTATCTCAAGTTGCACAAGCATAGGTATGCCTCATTGAGAGAGAACACCAACATCAAGCTAGCTCACAGATTCTATGGCCCTTACAATTCTTAAAAGAGTTGGTGACTTAGCCTATAAGTTGGACCTGCCTTCCTCCACCAAGATCCATGATGTATTCCATATGTCCTTGCTTCACAAGCATGTGGGAGGGGATATTCTAATTATTGTAGGATTGCTTCCAATGGATGAATCGGGACCGAAAGTACATACCTGAAAAGATATTTCGTTATGGAGACAAAATCCTCAGAAATAAAGTGTTGATGGATAGGAAGGGGTTACATGGCACCCAGTCACGGGGGACGTGAATTTCTAATTTTTAGAAATTTACTGTGACTGACCTGGCCTCAAACTGACTAAATCTGTAAAGGACAGCCACGTTTGGCTAGCTGGCTTGGAAAGCAAGCAAAAAAGTCAAATTTTGCTTTCAAGGCTGTTTTCTAGACCACAAAAGAACAGGGAGAGGCAAGTCACAAGCTGGGAAAGTGCTCCACGGCTATTCTATCACATCGCCTTGCATTGTATAAACTCGAAAGGAGGGAAAAAGGCTACAAATAAAGAACAAGCAAGGTAGAGGGAGTCTGGACAACTGGGAGCAGAAGAGAGAGAAGATGCATTCGCTTTTAAAAAAGAAAAACGCCAAGCAAGAGATGGAACTCTCTCTAAGCGTGCATAGTGGTTTGCATCTGTATGGCAGTGGAGCCTTCCAAGGGGTCCCCATCCCTCCTCTCAAACCCCCAATTAGCGTCTAGAGAGATCATGGACTTGTACGACAGCCCTAGGCTTTCTATCATGGCCCTAAGCCCAAATGCAGCCCATGACAAGAGGCTTTTGAGCAACCCATGCCAAGCGATTGGCATGTGGAGGGAGCACCAACCGCCAATGAAAATGAGGAAAAGAAGGTGCAATATTGAAAGTAGATGAGGTTATGGCGAGGGTGAGGCCAGAAGAGGGGAAGTAGTAGTGAGCTCTAGATGTGTTGATGTTAGTGAGATGATCTCGCTTAGCCTTGCAAGCTTCATGAAACTCGGATAGCTTATGATTTCAGAGGAGTGAGACCACTAAAAGTTAAAAGCCAATTTTAAAAAGAAAGCTGGAAAGCTAAAAGCTAAAAGTAAAGAAAAAGGGGCTCTTTATTACATTTAATCCTAGCTTTAAATTTCATTTAGCCTAGAA
Organism: Dipteris shenzhenensis; assembly: GCF_047967505.1. NCBI lineage: Eukaryota > Viridiplantae > Streptophyta > Polypodiopsida > Gleicheniales > Dipteridaceae > Dipteris > Dipteris shenzhenensis. The sequence goes on along the minus strand of NC_141602.1, from coordinate 2,220,436 downwards.
TCTTTTTAATGATTCTTAGTTATCTTTTTAATAATTTTAGCCTCTTGTCCACTCTCACACCATTAATTGCACATGTACGTCTAGAACAAAAATAATCCTATGCATGCTATGTTCATAGAATTGACCCAAACTCAAACCATCAATAAGAACTCAATGTGCTAGCGCGCATGTGAGTGATCAAGGTGCTAATTACTACACTCATGGAATCCCGGTCTTGAAGATCACATCTGCCTCATGATCAAGAACTATGTGACCTTGATGTATCTTATGGTAAAAACTACGTCATTTCCCAACACACCAAGGCTCACCCCCAAAGATAGTCCGAAAGTGTCAAGGATAATAAGGAGTATTGTAGACTCTACGAGTGTTAGGAAACCCTGTGGATGGGCGGAGAGTCGTGAGTCTCATACGACATGTTGATAATTCACTATCGAATGGAGGGCAATCCAGTAAGGAGATCAATTCGCAGCTTCACTGATGTAAAGTACACCTCATGCACTAGCTCCCAACTATCATGGATACTGCGGATCCATCACCATACTATAGATGGTGTAACCATGCTGAGAATGGTAAAGATAAGACCGTACTGGAGACAGTAAGAAAGGTCATTACTAGAAAGATGGAGAGAATGGATAGGTCATGAATAACTCATGTGACAAAATGGGTATCAAAGCATGTGCAGTTGCATTCTCGAGAATTGTTTCTACAACGATGAAGGTCCTTTCCCCACTGAATTTCGTGGCAAAAGGTTGTCAAAGAACAAACCTTGGTTTAAGAACACTAAAGACGCTAGCACTTCATGGCACCAAATACATCCGAATTCGCACTCTTTATAAGAGGTCCTTAAAGTTCAGATTACAAAGAAGTATTTATAGATACAAGATTTCCTACACTCAACATTTGAGATAACTTGTATCATGCCCTAAAACAATCCCAATCTTGGGGATGATTCCTCGTCCCTCGCTCGGGTTGGATTCCTTCCTTGATTAACCTAAAGAATTTTATACGACGCGGTAGGGCAACCCTAAGTTCCCATCACACCATCATGTGCAAAGATGACTAGACATTGAGTAAACTTCTGACATCCTGAGCCTAATTGTGAACACAGAGGATACATGAGGTCATCATATACTTTAACATAATTTCACATGCAGGATTCTCTAATGATGGTACAATATTTTCAAACCATACAAGTTAGGTGTTAATCTTCATCCTTTAAGAAACCTTACATCAATCTGGGACACTCGATATGCATGGTAATTTGTCAATAGCAGCATTGGTTAATTGAGGGTCAACTTAGTTGAAAGCCCTATTATCCAATTTTCTTAACTGTCTTTTTTCAATGAACTGCTGCCCATACTCGAAACTAACATCTATCTTTTACTTAAGGGGACCTATGGGACTCTATTAATCCCTCCTAGATCTCACGTTTTCTGGTCAAGAAGAATCACCAAAACCTTTCTAAGTAAGATGTAGACGAGGTGCAATATGTCAGAGATTCATGAGAAACGCTATAGTGGTTAAAGGCTTTCTCCTCGAATACTTGGGTTAATGGTGAGCTCACGTAAGCCCAAGGTGCCTGACAACCCCATACACCCCAAAATTCTCTAGAAAGAGCGAGATGTTTATTAGCATTGCCTTCCAAGTAGCACTATCCTAACACTTTGTTAAAAAGTGTCCCCCACAGTTACTTGTCAAGTGGCCCCCTTCTATTTTGGTTCTCTCTCTCTCACACACACACTTTCTTTTTTTAAGAACTCTCTCTCTCTCTCTCTCTCTCTCACACGCAGAGTTTGCAAATCTCTTTGCATTTGCAAGCAGTTGCATCATCCATTCATCTTGAAAATCGTTTGCATCTGGCAGAACCTAAGGCAGTGCTCACGAGTACTTGTACTCACTTGTTTTACTCCCTTTAGCCCAAGATATCACCAAAATACTGTCCAACAAACCATTCTATAAGCCACAACAAAACATTCCTTTGATTGCCTATTCGGCACCACCAAAAGTCGCCCCTTCACCGTTATCCTATGCAAAAATATTTGCCTCGACGAAACTATAGATGCGTGCATTTCGGTAAACTGCTGGTTCTGGTGGGCAGGCGTGGAGAACATGCTATTATATACGCTCAATCATTGACAAGGCATGCCAATGGGCCGTCTGACCGTCCGAGGAATAAATTATTAAGATCGATCAAGCACGTGTGACAGAATTCAATTAACGGCACAAGAGGTTGATATCTAATTGGATCCAAGAATTTAAGACCAATGACCTAGACCCATCACATCATCACTAAACTGTTAACTGGAAGGAGAGGTGAGCTTCATGACCACGCAAGAAACCATCACTATCCTTATGATGCTATACACACGCGTAACAAAAATGCGGCACATAGAAGATTACAGATTCAAAGACCACAGCAAATGCATTTTTTCTAATTTCCCGATTTGTGCAGTCCGGAAAAGTGTCAATTACCACTCACGTTAGCGTCGTCCCAAGAGCTGCCAGAAAATTGTCGAGGGTTACTCTGAAGAGTTCTACATCCTGAATCACGGCATCATGGGTCGCCAAGGGCGGCGGATATCGCTCGCCGTCGCTCTGAGCATGAGAGTGGAATTCCGATGCTGGTACAAGTTGAAGCTCCAGACCGTCAGCCTGCTCTGAAGATAGGTCCTTGTCGGGAGACGACGGCTGAACGCCGAGATGCTCAGGCACCGTTATCTGCTTGATTTCAAAGCCCTGTGGTATCTGATTGTATTGTTCAAGCGACTGTGTATTGCCTAAATAAATTGACTGCAAGTGCGGCTCTTCGTGTTGGAGAGGCTGCTCAAGGTCGAATGTGCGGACGGTGGAAGAACGAAGAAGGGAATGAGGGAAAGGTTGGTGAATACGGGAGGAGGGGATAGAGAGGCGCTGCTGCTGTACAAGCGCAGAAAATACGGGCATGCCAGCGTAAGGTTCCGGCTGTTCGAGGCTTAAAGACAGAGAGGGCTCGGATTGTCGAGGCACGGGAGCTGATTGGTGCTGTGGATGAAAAGGGGCAAAGCCAATGTATTCCTGGGGAGTGTCGGGTGGAGGAGCAGCGTGGCCATGGCGCTGGGCGTCGAGGGGATGCATTTGCACAGGAATGAGGGTGCGGTGGTGTTGTTGCATGGCACAAGGGTGAAGGGGGGTGGCAGAGGCTGTGTTTGCTGTGCTGTGGCGAAGGTGGAGGTAGGTAGGTAGGGAGGTAGAGGGGGTGTTTTTATGGCAAGATTTGCGCTCCTCCAACTCCAACGCCAACGCCAACGCCAACGAGGACAAAGGGCTCCACACACCACCCTAATAAATCCTAATTCCTCGTCTCCTCCAGCCAATTGAGTTGAACTTCGCCCTTCTCTGTTTAATTCTCCATGCCTTCCCCCCAAAATACTCTCCTTGCATTGGATTGGATTGGCCCGCCCCCGGGGATTCAAATTTTTGAACGTCCAAGCCATGCAATCTCCCATGAACGAACGTAACAAGCCTCTCCTTCCAATCTTTTATTATTTTTCAATCAAAGGCCTCTCAAATTATGTAACTACTTCACCCTCTTTCATCCAAACTTCCCAAAGTTATACTCGACATTGATCAAAAGTGGTTTGTAGTTCTTTTCCTATGTCTGATAAGGCTAAAAGTATACATGCACCATCTATATGTACACTTTTTTTTTGGAAAATTTTATTAAAAGGCTGCGCTGCGGACAGCCTAGCCTGCAAGCATACTTGCATACAAATCCAAAAGAGCTTGACTAACTACTAGATCCTGCCCTGATGTCTTTGATGTACAAGGTTGTCCCCGCAATTACTGTTGTGGCCTTGAAGCCCAAGATAATGCCGTGCTGGAACACCATGCGATTCCTTACATCCCATATAGCTAAAAACATAGTCGCCCTAACAAATGGCCATGGAGCGACCAATATCTATATGTACACATTACCAATGATGTAGATTTCCTTCTTTAACACCTAAGGGACTCAAAGCCAATGATATTCATAACTTGTCAATTAATTCTAAATGCAGCTACCACATGAAAAGCTATGCTCAAGAAATGGCAAGTGGCCTATGCTACCATGGTTTAAATAAAGGTCACTTATTAGAGTCCAATTGACATAATAAGATATGCATATTGCATGGCTAACTTTCTTAAACAATCCATCGAAATTAGATAAAATCTAGGGCAATGCCTTTTTTCTTTTTTTTTAACATAAATAGGAAACCATCTATCCAAAAGCATAAGAAAACCATCTATCTAGAAGCATAGAAAACTAACAAAATCTGCTCGTATTTTGTACCTTGTAGTTTGAATGTTAGTAGTTGTAGTCAAGTATGACTTCCAACACTTTTATGATGCTCCCAATTGAAGAGTTTGCCTATCACTCAAAGAACATCTAGAACATTCAAGATAGAAGAGTGTACTTTTGGACTCACTTTACGATGATTCTTTGATGAATAATTTGTCATGTACTTGATGTTTGGATTTAATGATGATACTTTTAAAACGAATATGTTTGACTTTTAATGATGATGGTTGACTTATCTCCACTTCATTAAAAAATGGCTTTTCTAATCATATTATGTGGATGTACTAAAAAGGAGATACATGCTAGGACAAATATATTAGTAAAAGCTTTGACTAAAATCCTTATCTCGACAATACGCAAAAAATGTTTTTTAAGTACAATGGGTCTATACTTTTTGTAAAGTAAGTTTGACCATTATTATTTTGTCAACTTTTTCATGCTCTAAATCAAATCCATTCTCACCTCATTTTAATAACCACGCTAGTATGTAATAATTTATTAAAGAAGAAGCACAAAAACACGTGTTACTTCTTTGCATCTATCAAAATATTATTAAATATTTGTTTTGTATCACTAATTGCAGAATTATTGTTTTTTAAAATAAGTACTTTTAGAGTTTTAAAGTTTAAGTAGGTTTAATATGATCTGATAGTGATTGTTGTGCCTTTTCTAGATAAGGGTAATCATCCGTATAACAAAACATCAAGCTTTTATATACATTGTCAGATAGTTTCATAATTGAAATATTTTAAAACTAAGATTCATCTAATTTATGACGTTATAAAGAATGAAATTGTGCATAGCAATTAAAGCATATGCGAACAAATGTGTTGTGAGAAGTCACGTGATGCATTGTAATTTCCTTGTTTGAAATATTGCGAATTGCTTTCAAAGGCTTATGACATCTTTTGGCCATCTATTTGTCATGCTTTCATTTGGGATTTTCTCTTAGTGCTATTTTCCTTATTTTATTTCATTTTTACAAAACGAGGATGTGCAATAATTTCGAATATCCCTACAATCAATAGTATCATCAAAAAGTTGATTGAAAAGAGCTTAAATCCATTGCTTTTGATACACCAAGGTACCAAAGCAAACCTGTGCAATTGTATCTTCTCTTTGTATGGGTATTATGAGGTGATCACTGGCATGCACACCGTTATATGTGAGAGGTGCTTCTTGTTTCACACACAACAAGAGCCCTATATCCCATACCCTAATATGCCCCATATGCAGTCTTGTCTCCCTACTTTCCCATTTCTTTCCCCTCATTTTCAATCCCACAAAACCCCTTTTTTAGGCATCCCTCATTCTTTCGCTCACCCTTGCCTTTTGACCGACTCCATCCATCTAATAGCCCTCCTATCCCCAAATTAGCTCCCATCTTCCCTTTATTACAATGAAGTAAAATCCCCTTAAGTTTACAATTTTATTTATTTTTGCCCTTATCCTCATTTCAACCCCATGATATTCTTCCTAGATGGCATAAGTAAACCCTCCCTTCCCTTAAAAGAACTCGTCCAGGATTTGATCAGCTCGCGTCCACTCAAATTTTATTTATTTACTATATAAATACAAACTTTTCTCCCATAGGTCAATTTTGCCCTCATTGGGGCCCTACTAATTGCATACTATATGCTTTAATCAAAATATGCTATGTTTAAAATGAGGTTTTGTTGTATTTGCAAAGAGCCCAAATGCACACACTCAAATATTAACTTCTTAGCAAGAGTCATTAAGCATCCTTTCCAAAACCTTCAATGTCACTTAGACCAAGTTTTGTACAAACTTACCCTAGCTCTCAGATGTTATAACCTTGACCATTTTCTTATTTTGATTTGAACAAAAAGTGTGTCTATATCTATCTTTTGATTAAAGTGTGTATATACCTATCTTTCTATTTTTATGCTTGATCTTCCCCATGCCTCTAATAGCTTTCAAGTATAATTGATTGCAACTCCTATATATGCAAGACTACTTATCAACTTCCCTTTTAGATTTCATTCTTTAACACCTAAAGGACTTTAAAGCTAATGATATTCATAACGTATCAATGACTTTTAAATGTAGTAGCCTATGATAGCCACGTGAAATACTATGTGATGGTGCTACTAGTTATTTTAAATTATAAAAAGAAAATAGATCCATACTTCCATGTTTTGAATGTAAGTTCACTTAGCTAGTAAAGCTTAAATAAATTATATCCCATGCCCCATGCCCATTTCATGCTAGCAAGGATGCAAAATCGAAGGAAGTGTGTTATCCCAAATCAGGACCACCTTTATCTAAGACGTCAGCAAACCAATAGGATGTGCCAAATTTTATAATATTACCTTATGATTTGGATTGAAGCGATTGCAATCAACTATGGTTACCAACACAAAGCAATGCTTTTGAGATGCTCTCTATTACAAAGTTTTCCTATCACCCACCAATTGTTGATTGTTTAGTGAAACTTTTTTCAAACAATTAAAGTTTGGCATTGATGACAATGCTTTATATTGTACACGTTGGACTTAAAAGACAATGGTTGATTTATCAAGCCACTTTTGAAAGAAAAGTCTAATGGTTTTCCCAATTGTATCATGTGGGGTGTGCTAAAAAAGGAGTTTCATGTTAAACCAATTTTTTCAACAAGTACATGTAGTTTTGGTATAAATAAGTATAAGCGTTTGTCTTTGTCAACTTCTTCATGCTCCAAACCATATGCATTCTCATCTAAAGTCCTCCAATCAATCCATCGTAACTTTGAGAGGTGATCAAGAAGCTCTTAAATCCATTGCTCTTCATATACTAAAGTGGCAAAACAAACTTATGCTATTGTATGTAATCCTTGTATGGGCTTTAGGAGCTAACAAAATTGACACTATATGATGTCTCTATATTATTATTTAAAGTGACCAATAGCATTGTGGCTTCACATGTACGCTAATCATTGCTAATGCAAACCCTTTGCCAAGAAGATTACTATCTCTAATATGTGGCATATTCCCCCTTTCAATGTATTTCAAAGGTTTTAACATCTTTAGAATTGCAAGCTAGCTCAAGACTTAGGCAGCACATTTTTTTGTTGAAGGCTTTAAGATAGCTTGAATGAATTGAATTTACATTCATTGAAAGCTTTGACTACTTATGTAATATATAATTCACCAAATTTTACTTTTAGTTTGCTTCACTTAGCCATCAATTTTATGTAAACGAAGATTTTTTAAAATACTACTAAACCTTTATTGAAATTTTAGTAACTAAATAAAACTTAATAAGAGCACTTTGCACAAAATATACATGCGTCCTACCTATCTAAATCAATAAAATTAAGATAAAAATTGGTTATTATTAACCTTTTCGACATGCTCTTCCCTCCTTGGACATATTTATGATAGCTTACAAAAGGGCACATTCCCTGTCTAAAACATTGCTACAGTAGGGTTGCCAACCAGTTTTACCCTTTAAAGAATTAAGGAAACCCTCCTAACTTGTAAAGTTTCTATTAAAACTTTATTTTATATTCATCGATTAAAGCTTATAGCATGACAAAGTAAAATAGCTATGCTATAGGCCCCCTGACTCTTCCTTTACTTGTGATGTTTTCATGCTTTGAAAATAGCACATCAGACATATCTTAGTTTTTTAAAAGAACACTCCTTTAAGAACCACCCAATTTTTAGAATTCTCCCTCCTCCCCTCTCCCCCTCTACCCTCCCCAACATTCCTAGGTCTTCTCAAATTTAATGGCCTTTTGGTACCCATACACCTTATGACCTCTCTCCTTGGCCTATAAAGTTTGCCCAGCTTCTAAATGGTATTCCTTGCTTGAAATCTTCTTCCCCTAAAATTAAATGTCTCAAGCTATACTCTCTCAAGATCTTACAATATTCATGTAAAGATGCAATATTTTTGTTGCACCTATTTCAATTGTGCTAGTGTACTTGGCTATGATTTAAGCTCAATGCTACAAAAATTTAAGATAACATGTTCTTGAAAACATACTTAGCCATCAAATTTAAAAGAGATAAAATATATATTTGATTCTAATGGGTTGATTGATGACATTTAGGAACACTAAAAAGGGAACATGAAGGACTCTGCATGTTTGTTGCCCTAATTTCGTGTAAACGTTTGTTAGCACAAGATGAAAAGTGTGTGACATACATGTGTTTTGTGTCTTCTATAGGTCACATGCATACTCTAACTTTAAAAAAATCACATATGGTACAATACTCTATAATCACACAAGGGAAAGTTTGTAGCTAGAACATTATAGGGAACTTAGTCAATCCATAATTATCAATTGAAGTACAATAATATTTAACATATGGTTAAATACTTTAGAAAAAAGGGAAAAAAGTAAAGAAATGTATATTTTAAGCTATATATCACATGACATTAATAAGTTAAGACAATAAATTGAATTGCATGCAGTTTTACTAAGTGACAATTCAAAATTATGTAAGTAAAAAATTTATGGACAATAATGCAATGTTGGAACCTTCTTTCAAATTCATGTATTTAGTTTGTGTATCCCAAAATTCATGTATTTAGTTTGTGTATCCCAAAGTTACAAACTTAAAGTTCAAAAATTTGGTGTTCCAAATTTGTTAAAGGAATGTACATCAAGTTTCTACATCTCAAATGTCACTAAGTGCCAAATTTTTCATCATAAGCAATGGCCACTACATGTAAAAAGTATTAAATGTGTGCCACAACTATAGATAGTATTTTATACTCTTCTTCACAACTTGGCAATGTCATTGCACTACTATGATACTTGCTTTTCATGCATAGTTCACTAGTTTTATGCAAGCACGTCTATAATATTGTGGCTTCTTTTCATACTTTTTGAACAGTGATTTTCCCATTAAGGCATCTATACTTCCTACAACATTTGGGGATCAAACCCCCACATTTTTAATTAGAAATTCTTCATCATTAGGAGTAGGCTTTTGGGTAACAAACCCTACTCTCAATGCTTATGTCCTCTGACCACAAGACTTGTAGGGAAACAATGTCTTGTTCTATTTCTTGAGTACAAATGGGATGATAATTTTATAGTGATTTTGATCAGTTTGGACAAAATAGTTATGTCTATGTATGCTCATCCTTTTTAAGAAATCGTAGTATTTTAAAATCATTAATCAATTGTCTAGTTTGATTCACAATCCTAAAAAATATATTTATACATATGCTTGCTCTTATTTTCCCTCTAGCAATTTTCTACATGATGCTAGTGGAAATTTCCATTTGAGGTTTGCATTCTCTATATCACTCGCATTATGGAAGCTATCACATATGCAAATGAAGTGCATCTAAATAAAGATCACATGATGTCTTGAATCCATGTGTAAGAAGTCTCTACAAGTAGATCTTTAAAAACCTTTTTTCTTCTAGCCTTGCAACCAAACGTGGAAACTGACCAAGAGTCATGCTAGTTTCCTTTTTATGAAGGAGAGGTGATACTCACCGAGGTTTAATTAGTGGGGGATTCCATCCCCTTTTTTAAAGAATCTAATGATACAACATTTGTCTTGTTGATGTAGCTCAAATTGTTGAAGTAGTAATATGCAAGAAACTAGATTAGAAGGAGCCAAAGCATCCAAAGGCATGCTCCAAAAATAATTCATATTTCCCCCATACTAGAAGGGTTGTACATTATAACTTATCTCTTACAAAGATGCAATGTTCACATATGGACTTGACCTATATTTTTTTCCAAAAGCCATCTTATTCCCAGATCTTGCCAAATTACCATCAAACACCAAGCACTTACAACCTACCACAACATAGCTAACGTTAATAGGAGATTTTTAGTTTGGCATATTTGTGGCAATTAGCTGCCATTGCTAAAGTTGTAACACCAAGAAATATAGATTAGATAGAGCCAGCACATCCAAAGGCATGCCCTAAAAACATGTTCATATTTCCACCGAGCTAGATGGTTGTACCGCATACATTATCATTTACATAATATAAAACCTCAAAAGACATGTCATTAACTTGCCAGATTGCTAATTGACAATAAGCTATTACAACATAGCCAACATTATGGAGGGACTCTTAGTTTCATTTTCCATTTTCCCTCACCTTGAAGACATGCATCGCATAGATTTAATAACACAAGTCTCCAATATTCTACACAAACCTATTTCTATTCAACATGACCAAAATGAGTCTAACCATCTTCTTGTGCCAACTTGTAGAAATTGAATCTTCCATGCTATCGATGGACATGCTAGCAAGAAATTGGCTATGTCTATGGACATATTAGCCTTCTTTCACCATAATTGATCCCTCCTTATCCTTTAATCTTTAGTAACCTCTCAAAATAAGAAATTTTCATGAGAAATACCTGACATACAATTGCCACTATGGATTTGCTTAGATTAGGGCCTTTGTTCAAGTTCCATTGAGCATTGCCTTCAAGCATCCAAACTTACACAACTCATAGGACAATGCTCAATGACTAGACTAAGATGACCATCCAAGGTTGCCATAAACATAACGCCATTCAGGATGCTAGAAGCCATGGTCCTTTTCAAATTCCTCTTACCAAGCCTCCGAGTAGTAGCCGGGCACTGACTGAAGCCATCACCAAGTGTCTTCATTAAGTGATGGAGCTTGATGAACTCTAAGCCTAAGCAACTTGCTTTTGTTTCTTGCCATGTTCTTTGATGCTCGACTAAAACTGCAATCTTGATAGCTCAGCTACTACTACTGACTGGCTCCTTGGTCACCCGAGATTATTTGTGTACTTGTGGGGATGCGAGCTCAACATCTTGCCTTGTCTCTAATATTGACTGAGTACTCATGGTTGGGAAGCCAAACAACAGTCAAGGGGTTTGCAGAGACAAGCTGGTCTTTAAAACTGGGAGGCTAGACACTGTGCCAGTATGGATAATGGGGTGCTTTGAAGCTGGCTATGGTCATTGGAGGGAAACAAGAGGTACGAGACCTTGGTGGAGCGAAAAAGATGATGTTGTAATCCCCAACCAATATTATTTTTGGGGGCCATGGATATCAAGCATTGATTCCCATTAGGAACTCATCAAAATACATGCACTAGGCTTTCTTCGACATCTCAATCACTTTGACAACATCTGGTTCAATGATTCCAAGATGAGCAAATTTATATTTTAGGCACTTGTGAGCAACTTGTAGCTCAAATCACATAGTGCTAGGGCTTTGGGAGAATCCCAAAGATTATGCCACATTGATATGGCTTTGCCCAATCAAAATCATGATTTGCTTGGTTGTATAAGCTAACCTTATCTAGAAGATAATCAAGTGGGATGACTTGAGCCAAGGTTTGATACATGTAAGGGTTTGGTGCCTCAGACTTGTGCACGACTACAAAAGTGCAAAATCCAATATGTAAGCTCTCTCCCCAAGGATCGCTCGAAGTATATCTATGGGGAGATGAAGAATGGAGGGAAAAAAGTTTAGATGTGGATATGAAGAGGCTTTGCATTGAGTGCCATCTATGGGGAATAAGTTGGGTGGCCACATTGGACCAATACCTTGGTGAAGAAAGACTAGCCAGAAACAAGGGAGGCAAGGCATAAAAGCCCATGGATGGAAGGGGCCAACAACTTAGTAATAGAGAGGAGCAAGGGGGCCTACCTAGAAGCTAACATCGAGGAGCAATTAGGCATGTGCAACGGAATTGTCATCAAAAGAGGCAGCTTGAGCCATAGCATGTTTTGTTTTGGCCTTGATGAGAGTGGTCTTAGAATTAGTAGACATCTTACTATTGGTTGCTAATGCTCAGCACATGGGGGTAACTGCATTTGAAGAAGTAAGCAAGGGCCACCATAGCCTACATTGCCTTCTTCGTGTCTAGCCCATGTCACCTTGGCAGCTTGGATGGTTGTACATTGATTATAGGGAACTTAGTGATCAAGTATTACATTTGAGCAAGGTGCAGACTTTCTCATCCCATTGTGCTAGACTCTCATTTGCTTGATAACATGAACTGATGCTCACAGTGACCACGCTCTCTTATGATTAGTGACTGCTATTACTTATTCCACTCAATTGCTCTACTCATTTTGTAGCATGGCACACCGTGATTGCCAAATGTTGAATCTTTTTCCCTCACCCCTCGATTGACTAGCACTCGATGCTTGACTCAATGTGTGTGCTACCATGATGCCCTCTTACATTACCCAACTTACTTAACATCCTTATCAATGTTTGCTTACAAGGAAATGAGCATCTACTTCCTAGGTAATTGCAAGCATGGATAGGATCATACGGAGATGGGGGAATGAGCATGCAAAATACAAAGAGAGGAGAGAGAGTACAATGGAAAAGACAACTTCTATTCATCAAAAGAGGGCTCATAGCCCCTTATAATAGTTGTAGCTATAACATAGTGCTCAATGCTAAACAAGTGAATGTTCTCAACTCTCTAAAATTACTCTTGCCTCTACTCTAGACAAAAAGTTATCAACATCAAGTCTATATGAAAACTGAGCAATAGTCTAATTAGCCACGATGACAACAACAGCCCATTCTACGAGCTTATGCCTTATGAAAGCAAGGTGTTGGAGATGTCAACTTGGTTGCTATTGTTTTGCGCCATCTCGTGCTTGTCTTGCGGCCATGTGCGAATAAAATTTGCCTAAACTCTCTAAACTCGCTCTTGCCTCTACTTTAGACAAAATGTTATCAACATAAAGTCTATATGAAAATCGAGCAATAGTCTAATTAGCCACAATGACAATAACAACCCATTCTATGAGCTTATGCCTTATGAAAGCAGGGTTTTGGAGATGTCAACTTGGTTGCTCTTGTTTTATGCCATCTCGTGTTGGTCTTGATGCCCTGTGCCAAGCAAATTTGCCTAACCGCTTGGTGCCACTTGCCACATTCTTTGCTGGTGATTGGCTCCTTAGTTACCCAAGGTTACTTGTGCACATGTGGGTACTTGGGGTCAACAAGCACTATGTGTTAGGATTATTTAACTAATATGTTAACTAACACTAATAAAATTATTAATTATTAATGTTATTAGCTAGCACTATTAACAATAGTAAAACTAGTACTATTTTAAGTGATGACTAGAAGTGTTAACTAGCATTGATTCAAGTGTTAATTAGAAGTATTAAATACACTATTGACTAGCAATAGTTGAAGTGGTAACTAGCAGTGTTTGCACTACTTCAAGTGTTTATGTTAGTAGTTTCAACTACACTATTGACTAGCATTGGTAAAACTAGCACTATTAGCATAAGTGAAACTAGTAGTTGATGTACTTGAAGAAATTCAACATTGCATTTTAAAGAATATTAGCTACGAACCATACTTAAAATACTATTATCTAGCATTTGATGGTGCTAATTAGGAGTTGGTATGCAATCAAATAAGTCGTACATAAGAACCATACTATTTTTCTCAGCACAACATTAGGGAGTTTTTGTATATAGTTTTCAAAAGTTATTGACTATACAATACACGCATAAGAGCAATGCAAGATGATAAATTTTCCATTACATACAAGCTCTCATAATCCTTACTAGTACTAAAAACACCCCCAAATAGAACTTCCATAGGTCTACATGTCCATAGCTTGTCCATCAACAATGGATTATGAATAGAATGAGAAAACATACATGCTCCAATTGCGACATCTTGATAGCACCACTATGTAAACCGCATTTGGGTTCCTTGCTAATTTAGTCAAAGGCCCAAAGGGCTAAGGAAAATGCAAAGGAAGTTATCATCCAGCAACACTATCCTCTCCAATCCATAGTGCATCCAATGTGCCCAAAAGACTTGCAAATATTTGAGCAATATTTGTTTCACACCAACAAAAAAGAAATTGTATTTGGCCAAGAAAGCCTATAAAGCTGGATCCATGTTTGGAAAGTGACATTTGAAAAACCATACAAGGCATTGCGAGGGCCACATATGTACATCAAAACATTGGAAATCCCATTGCAAGAACTATTCAACATCTCTACACACCAACCATGTGATGTCAAAACCTAGAGGGCCATGATAAAGAACAATCACCTATCATGCTAGGCTATGTGCCAAGGAGGAAAAAACCAATCTTTATGTCAATCAACCATATGCATTAGAAACCCATTCATATCGAGGATCAAGGCAGGATGCTCCTTCACAAATAATCTTGGAAAAAGATTACTTTCAAGGAAAGGAACCATATGGGTGGGCTAGGTTGATAATGGCAAGAATATTGGTACCTTATTGTTGTACCAAACCATATTTAGTTTTAAAAACGGCCTTTCAACAAGGATGGCATAGCATGGCCCTTTGATTGATTTTTTTTTCCACCACAATATGAATGGTCCTTTGACAAACAATGATAGCCATGTCATGATAGTGACATTCCACTTGCAAATAACCCTATGGACCATTTTTGTTTGTGCCTTTATATGGCATATTTACTCACTTTGTTATTGGTGCATCTATGCATAAATCCATAATGCAAATTCTTGTAGTCCATGTACAACTAATAAATAGTTGCATATTGTAAAAAGTAAATATTTATTGGAGTCCATGTACAGCTAATAAATAATTCCACGATGTACAAAGTAGATATTATATTGCATAATGGATTATTACAAAGAGTCAACATTACATTGGCATCAAGTGTATGAACATAGCAAATATGCAAGCCCGTGGCCTAGCTCTCTTTGGTGACATAGTTGGCAAGCTCCCTACAGCTCTCTCAGGTGATGCATTTGAGGGCAAGCCCTTTGCACCTACTAATAGGCTTTGGAAGAGCTCACTTGACTATTTAGGAAGGTGATGAAGCAACAATGATGGCCTTGTCATTCTTGCTTCTCTTTGGAACCATCTTCTCTAGTGTAATTCCTTACATAGGCTTCTCACACCTTTTTTCATATCAACAATCACTTTAGCAATGATCTCCTCTATCAAGCCTCCATGAGCTCCATCCAAAAATCATGAGCATGTCAAACATACCTTTATAATATAACATGCTAGTTGTTACTAACATGAGTGCCAACAATGCTATCTAAATTGATAATAAGCACTATGAAAGTTCAAACAAGGAGTAGGATGCTAATTAGCATTGGCTACAATGGGTTTTGTAGAGAGGTAGTTGCCAATACTAGCAAAGCTAATTAGCACTATCAAGACTATTATTTATCACTATCAGCAATGCTAATTATCACTATCAAGGCTAGTATTTATCATGTCAAGAGTGCTTATTAAGAGTGCTAATACGAATATATAATAGTGTTAAGAAGCACATCAAACAACATAGTAGATAATTGTCATTAGGACTATGTCAATATACATTGTGTACATTGCTAACAAGCACTGTGAATAGTTTTAGAGATTGGTCATTTTAGAGGTGATATTTAGCACTATGAAGGGGACTAATTGGCAATGTCAACAAGCTAATATGAATTGCCTAAATAATGGTCATCAAGATTGTTAGTTTGCACTATCTACATTGCTAATAACCACATCAAACAAAATGCTCAAATTATGTTAATAGTACTAACAACCTTGTCATGCTAATAGGGAATAATGAGTCTACTACTGCTACTCAATATTGGTTATAATGGAAAATTCAGAGTGCTAAATTTGCACTTTTGGAACTGATACTTAGCATTGTTAGTAGTCCTAACAAGCATTGCTACTAGTCTCTTAATAGTGCTTGAAAGCATATCAAACAATATAGTAAATAATGCTCATCATGACTATCTTAATATACATTTATGCATTGCTAATAAGAACTATGAGTAGTGCTAGCAAGTAGTAGTTAGAAGTGTTGTTTAGTGAGTATTAGCATTGTCAAGAGTGCTAATTGGAAATGTCAACAAAGCTAATATGCATTTCGCAAAGAATGGTCACCAAGTCTATTAGCTAGCACTATCTATAGTACTAATAACCACATTAAACTAAATGCTAAAACTATGTTATTTGTGCTAAATAACACAATTCAAGATCAATCTTCATTCAAATTATCTTAACATCTTCACATACACTACAACAATCTTGCCTCCCTTTGGGTTCTTTGTATGGTTTTCCAAAACAACGTGGTTAGCCCCATGAAGCACATCATAACAAAGCAAATCAAGTGGTGGCTATGTTTGTAAGGTAAGATGACTAGCTTGACTACATGTTCATCCTAGATAGGAGACAACAGCTAGCACATCTATCCTCAAGTACAAGCAACCAACATTGTCAACACATGCATGTGGTGGGGAGGGAATAATAATGTCATGTTATTGTTTCTCTAAATTATGTAACATCTTAAGTGTGAGCTTATATTGCCCTTCAATTTCATGTTAAGTATTTATTGTTTATTTTTTATAGTAGTAGGAAGGCAATATAAGCAATAGATTGATTTTTGGCTTGAGTAAGATAGGACATAATACTAATAAGAAGAAATACAAGTTTAGTTAGATTGGTAGATTGTCTCGTCTCTCTAGCATGATACATCTACCTTTGGAAAAAGAAGTAGCTATAATATTATTTTAAATAAGTGATAATCTCTTTAACCTCTACGTATATTTTCTCAAGTTCACCCATGCATGCTTGTAGGGCCATCAATTGTTCTTGTGTAGATAATAGAGTCCCCCAAATACTTTTCATAGCTCCAAACATTGTTTGAGTGCTCCTCTTCTTAATCTTTTCCTCCATTACACATGTACAAACACACTACATGTTTGATCTTACCTTACAAAGCACGTTTTCAATGCATTACACCATATTTAAAGCCATTTTCGCATGTTCAAGGCTTGATTGGCATTCCATAGTGAAAGTTCTAAGCACAATGCTTGGCCCAAATTCATTTGATTTTTCATCATCTTTGCTAGGGCTTCTTGCCTAGTCCCATGGATTGGCAAATTGTTTTCTTCATTATTGGCCTTCCACTTTAGCATTTGGCACTACAAATAACCTTTTTCTTACATGTCCTTTGACATGGTGCTTGGTAAGCACATACCATAATGTACATTTTTGTGCCTTTTCCTTCACCCTTTTGGTAAACTCAACACTTTTCAAGCATGTAGCCTAGGAGAGATGACTGTGTCTATTTGTGGGCAACCTTTAGAACACCATATGATGGAAGAACATCATATCTTGTGGTAAACATCATCTTTGATAGAGTTGGACTTTACTCTGGTGGTAAGAGGTGTCCCTCAAGTGTTTGAAAATAGCCAACCAATGATATTCAGTGACATCCTCATGCTTGAGGACACATGGATCCAATCCCTCCAAAACAAGTGCCCAAACACATCACGCAAATATGGTCTCATTAGGTAGAAATTTTCCTACTTTGGGTATTTAATGCACTATACCTTTCAATCTCCTTCCGATAGTTTAAAAAAATAAAAAAGAAACTCACAATGTGAACCATGCATGCATGCGCACGCGCACAAAGACAAAAAATTTAATAAATAAATAAATATAAATATAAATATAAATATATATATATAGATAGATAGATAGATAGATAGATAGAGGGAGGGTGGACGGAGGGAGGGAAGGAGGGAGAGAGAGCGAGATGATGCAATTGATTATGGCTTTCATGAAGGATACATGTTCTCAACATGACTTCTCTTGTTTGTTTGTTGTGTTAATGACATAATATTCTTTGTTTATGGTGGAATTGGTGGTCTTGTTTGATGTCTTTCTAGTTTCCTCCTCTAGTTGGTGGCATCCATTTTTGTTTCACTCTTTTGGTCATTACATTTGTAAAAGCACTTTTTTGAAGACATTAAAATTTTTACGTGGATACAAGAGTGTATGGTAATAAATATGAACTATGGCTCATGGGATATTAGAGTCTCTTAAAAGGGGAAAATCCTTGGTCCATTCTATGTCTTTCAAGAAATGGTGTGTTTACTCTTATTATATTTTTAAGCTTATGCATAATTGTTTTTTTCATTTGCTACTATGAATCTTGTTGGATGCTAGCATCCCTTTATTTGGCGGTAACACTACTACAAACTTTGTCTCTCTCATAATAAGAGGCTGCTAGCAATTATAGATGCTAGCATCCCTTTATTTGGTAGTAACACTACTACAAACTTTGTCTCTCTCATAATAAGAGGCTGCTAGCATCTATAATTGCTTGCAACTCATGAACTTGATGCTAGCATTCCAAACCTATTGAAGGGATGCTAGGATCCTTGTCTGAGCTCTCTAGCTCTAGATGCTATCATACCAAATGTTATAAACGACATAGAAAGGTTTGTGACTTTTGGGATGCTATCACCCCTTTGAATTTTAATGAATGCTTTTAATCAATTCCAAATCTATTCTTATCTCCATGTCATGCTACTAAGCTATATTTATGCATGTCTTTTTTCTTTTCATGAAATATTTTTTAGCAATTGTGATGCTAGCATCACATTAACTTTAATTGCATGATGGTTATTTGATTGCATGTCAAGAATGCTAGCATCCAATATGTGTTCGTCATGAAATGTTTTTAATAAATTACAAATCTATTCTTATCTCCATGTCATGCTACTAAGCTAGATTTATGCATGTCTTATTGCTTTTTATGAATTATTTTGTAGTAATTGGATGAATGGATATTTGCTATATGTTTGGTTGTAATTTTACTAGTGACAACCATAGAAAGATGATGCTTTGGTTGGAGCTTCATAGAGATTTCAATATTTTGTCAATAATGTTAGAAAATAGAGAGTGATGCCAGAAGTAGCTCACAATTGAGATTTATGTTTATCTTTGGGTTTTCTAATCAAGCAACGACAAGCCTAAAATTTGTTATAGGATTATCCATGGAAAATATAAAGTTTGATCATCTAGAAGAGTCTTTTCTCATTCATATTAGTCAATACCTATATAAACAAATAAAATTTACCATACATCCAAGGATACGAGTGGGGAGTTTTTGAATACTTATCAAAAACACATTTGTCAATTACTAATCTTTTGGACTAGTTCTTCACAAAAAATGAATGGATGTTGGATCTCTTTGATGGTATCGGTACTACTACAACTTATGCACTAAAGAAAGGAAGACATTTGGTGGCCATGGAGAAATATATTTTGCAATGTGACTTTGTGAAGCAAAGGATAATGAGCCTTGACACATTTCTTGACAAGCACCAAAAGATTATAAGGGAGGTTGGGTCTTTGATCCTACAAAAGTGCTTGTCAATGCTAGCAAGCATCAGCCCACAAAAGGTGTGGTTTATGAATGAGTTAAACAAGGAGAAATGGAAGAGGGAATTCAAGAGCTAATTACCATACTTGTGATTAATCCCATTACTAATCCTATTGTTGAGGAAAGACAATTGGATTGAACGATCAAATGCAATCAAAATAGAAACGATACCTTGTTATTTAGAAAAGACCTTTGGAGGTTTTCCTTTATCTCATCTATGGTTTTTTCCTATGGTGTTTAGAAAAGACCTTTGGAGGCTTTTCCCTCTAGTGTTTTTTAGTAGTAAATGCATATTTTGTGGGCTTATGGAAAGAAACCTTGAAAATAAATTTACAACAAAGACCTATATAGTTTTCAATTCATGTCTTAAAACATAATGATTCCTCATTGTTGGAAGTGGTACCACTTTTTCAATGTATTGTATCCTAGTTGAGATGTATTCTAGGGCCTTTGAATTCATTGCATTATCTTCAAGGAAAACCATAGTTACACAAGAATCTCTCTCAAAAAAAGAGGTAATAACATATACCAAGACAAAAAGGGAATCTACTTTGGGAGCTACACAAGAACCTTCCTTAGTGAAAATTTTGGTTCATGGCACCTACTCAAGAACCAATCCCACAAACCATGCTAAACATCATGGAAGCTACAAAAGAACCTTTCAATGTGAATGGTGAATTATTTTCATTGGCAACTTTCTTAGAAGCGAAAACTTAGGCTCAACAAAAACAAAAGATATATGAGACATTGCGGTCCTACTCAACTTTGCTACTACAATAAGCATACATCAGTTTAGTATGGTGATCCAACAAATTTGCAACATGCAAGAGGATGTAATTGACAAAGGCACAAGTTTGGGATCAAGGAGCTACTATGAGCTCAAGGATGCAATTGACAAAGGCACAAGAAGGTTGGGATCAAGGAGGAACTACCACAAGCCCAAGGATATTACAATGGCAACACTCAAATGTGGATCCCTAGGTGTTGTTAGCACAATATCCCACCTTCTCTTGCTTACCTCATGGGTCACTTCACTCCCCCTATAGACACAACAATGAGCATAAAAGTTTGAGCCTAAAACACTAACAACAAAGGATACACTAATAGTGGCTACACAAAAACCTACTCCTAAAAAGGAAATAGTGAGGCAAGAACCTATGCAAGGTCCACAAAGGGCAAGGCAATGATAGTTCAAGGCCTTAATGGGTTTTCCCATGAGGAAATACAAAGTCACTCCTTCAATGCGGCATTCAGTCCAACTCCATAGTAATAGACCCACAAGAAACCTCTTGCTAACAATGGAGTAGACCCACAAGGATTTGGTGCAAACAAAAGATACCAGAGACCTTAAAAAAATGTTGCTACCATGGAAAGAAAATCCTCACCAACAAAGGATATGCAACCTTAATTACTTCATCAAGGTCTAAGGCCAATTGAAGACATATCAACCCTTAGTGTCCCAAGGCACTCCTCCATATATGGAACAACAAGTGGTCCTACACCAATAACTCCAAAGGATTGTTTGATTGCAAGGGGAATTTGATGACATAAAAATGGACCTAGATGAGGTTCTTGTGATCCTCAAAGATTTTTTCCATCGTCATTTATTAACCCCATCATTCCTTAGCTGACTCCAAATCTCCCTCTTCTTTTTATTATTTTTTATACCTTTTCTTTTTGCTGCTTAACACTAGTACCCACTTTTGAGCCTCTCAATGCAATATCACTTTTAACTTAGAGGAATTTGCTAGGATCCAAGATGCAATAAACCTCTTCAGCCATAGTCCTCACTTTAGGAGTTTATATGGTGTATTATCAGACTTGTTTGGATTTGATGACTCTGAAAAATAGAGCTCCAAATCACACCACACATTATTGGGCTCAAAGAAACTTCCAAGAAAATCCCTCAATGAAATGTAATCCATAAAATGAATTTAGAAAGAAGCTCCATACAAAGAAGCAAGAAAAAAAGTCAAGCACAACTACATGGCAAGAAAGTGCTGGAAACAAGAGAAGACATCTGACCTGGCCTTCATGCCATAAGCCCAAGTGAATCTGGTGAAGTCATCCACAAAAGTGGAGAAGTATAAGTCACCCCCAAGTGATGTTGTTTGCATCGGCTTGCATACATCACTATGCATGAGATGCAACTTCCTCGATGCACCAATGGCCCCATCTTGGGAAATGAGAACCGATGCATTTTGCCCAATAAGCAACCCTCATAGACATGTTTGGCACGTGCATGCATGGGTGGGAGGTCTACAACCATATCCTTTAAATGCATTTTTATAAGAATTTTAATATTCACCAACCCCCATCTCTCATGCCACAAATTTGAATATTGAATGATAAGTTTAGAGGCCAAATTTGCTTCAAAAGCTGGCTGTATTTCATAGGCATCAAGATGGTACAACCCATTGAAAAATGACCCACTAAGTACACTACAATCATCATACCAGTTGTCATATATGGCACAAAAATAACCACAAAAAAGAACCCTAAAGCCATTTAGGAAGATGGCTGAGATAGAAATTACATTCTTTTTTATACCTAGAACATAAAGCACTTCCAAAAGTGTGATTGTATCGCTTGACATAGAAGTGACCACACCTAGTCAATCCACTTCATGAGATAGGATGCATTATTGGCACAAGTGAGTTCCACCATGTGGAGTAGTGCCTAAGGATTGAAAGAGAGATTTGCAAGAAGTGATGTGCTTAGATGCACCATTGTCAAAATACTAATCAAGCTCTCAATCTAAAATAAATAAGGCTGAAGCATGCTTTTCCAGATGGTATTGACATGTCACAACAAATTCCTATTCATCATGAGCCATGTTTGTTGCCTCATGAGTATGTTTAGGGGTAGCTTGGACATTTGTGACATTCTGAGATGTCATGATTGGGATTTTTGCAATAATTATAGAACTTTGATTTTACTCCATACGAAGCTTATTATGGTAAGAAGCCCATCACTGAGGGTTTTTAGTTCTAAAGCATTTGCGCATGTACACAAAGATGAGTGAACAAAGCTGGATCCCCATAGCCAGAGTTGTATCTTTGTGGGATATAGCAAAGAGTCCAAGGCCTACCGCCTATTTGACCCAAACAAGAAGAAGATCCTTATCAGCAGGGATGTGATCTTTGAAGAGACCGAGCCACAACTTGCCGAGGAGGTTCCAGAACTTCCAACGTTACCCCCACCCAAAGTCACCATCTGTGAGGCGAAGCCGCTGACTGAAGACCCCGAGGAGGAGGAGGAGCATGCCATTCCAGAGCCAACTCCCAAATCAACTTCATCCAAAGTACCTCCATCTAAGAAGAAGCTACCTCAATGGTATTTGAAGACGTTAGCAGACTCACGAGTCACAGACGTACTTGAGAGTAGTTTCAGAGTGCGACAGTCTCAAAGAAACATGAAGACTCCCTCTGTGAAGTACGCTTTGGTAGCTAAACTTGCGGAGCCCCGTTCCTTCTAGGAAGCGAAGGATATACAAGAATAGCAAGAAGCCATGAAGGCAGAGATGGATGCCATTTTGAAAAATGACACCTAGGATTTAGTGCCCAAACCAACCAAGCAGAAGGTCATTGGGACTAAATGGGTGTACAAGCTTAAGTTCAAGTCAGATGGGAGCTTAGACAAGGACAAAGCAAGATTGGTGGGGTGAAAGGCTATGCACAGTCAGAAGGACTTGACTTCAATGAGACCTTTGCCCCCACAGCTAGGATGGTGACTATTCGAACAGTCATTGCCTTGGTTGCTCATCACAGTTGGCCTATTTTTTAGATGGACATCAAGTCTGCATTTTTAAATGGTAACCTGGAGGAGGAGGTATATGTGGCACAGCCACCAAGATTTCAGATTCTAGGATCCCCATCAAAAGTCTGTAAGCTAAAGAAGACCTTATACGGGTTAAAACAGGCCCCCAGAGCTTGGTACCAGTAGCAGATAGATGTTTTCTTTCAGAAGATCGGGCTTCAATGGAGTCCATCAAAGGCAAATCTCTATCTCGACACAAAGGGGGATTTGCGGCTGGTATTGATTCTATATGTGGATGACCTCATCATTACTGGGGATCATACGAAGAAGATTGCTCAGGTCAAGAGACTTCTTATGGAGGAGTTTGAGATGACTGACTTAGGCATACTTCACTACTTAAATTGCAAAGCTATAGTGACTCCCATGGAAACTAATTTGAAGCTGAGTGTGTGTGATCCATCTCAGCCAATTGATTCATCACTATATTGATGCTTGGTGGGGAGTTTGCTTTACCTCACCAATACTTGACCAAACATTTCCTTCGCAGTTGGATTGCTTTGTCAGTTCTTCGCCACACCCAAGAAGGCTCATGGGGATGCATGTATGAGAGTGCTAAGGTACTTGAAGGGTACCTGCACCTACGGCATCACTTATACCAAAGGCATAGAGTTGGGAGGTTTCTGTGATAGTGATTGGGTAGGTGACTTTGATACACGGAGATCGACCTTTGGATATTGTTTCTTACTCTCATGAGGAGCCGTGCCATGGCTAAGTAAGAAACAACCTACTGTCACCCTTTCATCTATAGAGATGGAGTACAGGGCTACTTGTATAGTGGCATGTGAAGCATTGTGGCTCAGGTGGATCTTGGGGGACATGAATGTGGCCCAAGAAGATGCGACTGCAGTTATGTGCGACAACCAGAGTTGCATAGTGATCACCAACAACCCTGTGTTTTATGCACGGACGAAGCACATTGAGGTCCACTACCACTTTGTTCGAGAACTCATCGATGAAGAAGTCATAGAGTTGATATACTGCCCAACCAACGACAACATCTCAGATGTCTTCATGAAGGTGCTTCCCAGGGAGCAGTTGGAGCACCTCATTCAACGCATGGGGATTGGCCCACAGTTGTGACATTGAGAGGGGTTGTTAGAAGGTCACTACCCCACTTGTGAGCCCTTGATTTGAGGGGACAAGGGGGCTATGGGGGTTAAAGGTCACTGTGCCTTTACCCTGGTTATGTACAATACTCAAACACATATATAAATGAATGAAAAAGAAGATTAGGGTGTTCTGCACCCACCAAAACTTGTGTGGCTCTCTGTCTCTCTCTCTCCTTCTTTTATTCTTGCTTCTGTTGAGAGCACTCTCAACTGGTATCAGAGCCTGGGTGATCTAGCTGAGCGTGCGTGAATGCTTGAAGCTCAGCAGCTCTGTGGGAGGAAGGAGAAGCTCTGTGGGAAGCTTTGTGGGTGACTTTACTTGCATCCGAGTGTGTAGAGACCTTGGAGGAACCTTTGGAAAAGTTACTTTGGCTTTGCGAAGTGGTTTTGAGAGCCTGTTAAGTGTTTTCAAAGAAAAAGTCGTTTTTTGAGCTTTTCCCTGTTCCGTTCGATGACAGAGACTCCGTATTGACTTGTAGAGGCAACTATTACTTGCTTTTGGTGTCCACTTCACTTCAGGAGCTTGGAAACACCTTCATTCTTGAATCTGGGATCATTTCATTGGATTTCTGACTCACTGTGTCAGTTTCTGTGTTTTTTGCCCGAGAGTTGGAACTCAAGTTTAGAGCAACCATTTGTAGATCTGTCAGTTCCGGTGGACTTAGGAGGTCCTAAAACTTCTATGTTGCTCATCATTTGCACTCTGGTGGAGTTTACAAATAGCTTTGTTTCCAAAAACGTTTTTCAGTCCGTGTGTTGGACCCAGTGATTGAGAACACAGTTTCCAAAACCGTCTGTCCCATTGCGTTCCGGATGCCCAAAAACCCCTACTGTTAGTTCTTGTGCGATTCGGTGGAGGATTTTCAGAGTTATAGATCTCTGTGTATTCGATTTCATCTCTCTGTTATGCATTTTTCATTCTAAGGTTTTGAAACCTTAGATTTATGCCACATGGCAGTGGATAAGTGTTGACTCCCATTTCTCACTCATCGGTTGGGATTTTGGAGTTCTGGCAGAAGAGAGATATTTGCACATTTTCTTGCTGAGTCCGATTATGCAATGGCACCCATGTTTTGAGGCATCTCAGGTTCTAATTTCAGTAGCGGTCATTACCGTGGGACTCTGATTTCTTGAGCATACCTTATGCAGATCACTCTAGTTACAGTTTGAGCAGTTGTGCACTCATTTGTGGTGTGCATTGGGTTGCAGTGGATGATTTATAGGCCATTTGGATGCATTGCGGTCCTTATTGGATGCGCTGATAGGCCCAAATTGCCTTGTGGGATGCTATTTTTATGGATGCTTTGCACATGGATGCCATTTTATGCTGAGGGATAGCTTTGACACATTGCAGGTGATGCACTAATAGTGCTATGCTCTCTTGGATGAGATATTATATGCCAATGGACGGTGTTTATGCTTGAGTCATTTGGCACTTATTGGCATTTTCTTTTGGGCCAGATTTGCTCATATGGATGCATAGTATATGGACATGAGTCAGATGCATATTTTGATGCTTTGAGCTTTGAGTTTTGGTGATATTTCACTCTATTGTGGCATACACATTTGGGTGCACCTGGTATTTGGTGTGATTCTCTCTTGCAGGCACTAGCATTTGGGATTTTGTTTCATTTGCATCATGGCATCCTCTTCCATGTCTGAAAAGGAGTTTTTCAGCATTAAAAAGTTTGATGGGACAAACTTTTCTTTGTGGAAAGAACAAATAAGGGATGTGCTTATTCAAAAGAAGCAGATTAAACCCTTGGCAGGGATGGAAGCTAAGCCTGCAAATATGTCTGAGGATGATTGGAATGAGTTGGATGCATTAGCAAAGTCTACTATTAGACTTCATATTGCAGAGTCAGTTAATTTCACAGTAGTAAATGAGCAGACTACGGAAGATTTGTGGAAGAAACTGTGTGCCACTTATGAGAAGGAAACTGCCTCTAATAAAGTTTACCTCATGAAGAGGTTGTTTGAGCTGCAGATGAAGGAAGGGGTCTCCATTGCTTCTCACTTGAATGAATTCAATATTATTTTCAGCCAGCTTCAGGCTCAGAAGATGAATTTTGATGTGGAGACTAAGGCAATATTTCTCTTATGTTCATTGCCATCCTCATGGAATACCTTCCGTACAGCTATCAGTAACTCTGCACCTGGTGGAGTACTTGTGGGTAGCTTGTTGGTCGAGGAGATTAGACGGAAGTCTATGGATGGCAACAAGTAGGATGCAGCCTTAAATGTGCAAAGGGGCAGATCACAGTTCAGGGGGAAGTCCCAAGAAAGAGGAAAGTCTCGTAGCAAATCCAGGGCACGGAACATTGAGTGTTACCACTGTGGCAAGAAGGGCCATATGAAAAAGGATTGCTACAAGCTGAAAAGAGAGCAAAAGGATACGAAAAAGAATGCAAATTGGGGTGCAAATCAAAAGGAAGAGAGTCCAAGGGAGGACAAAGGAAAAGTGAAGATCGAGGAGATCAATGCAGTCACACATGATAGTCACAATGACGTTCTCTTCATGTCTAGTTTATCTACAGAGTTGCTTGCCACTTCAGATGATGCATATTCCCAGGATTGGATTTTGGATTCTGGTGCTTCATTCCATGTTACTCCCCATAGGGAATGGTTCTCCACTTATGACAGTGGAAAGACAGGTTGTGTGCATCTTGGAAATGACTATGCATGTGACATAGTGGGAGCAGGTGACATAAACTTTTCTTTTGCAAATGGGTCTGCATTTGTTTTGAAACATGTGAGACATGTGCCTAAGTTGACCAAGAGTCTTATTTCAGTGGGTTAGCTAGATGATGCTGGTTTTCACACCACTTTTGGCTTTCAGAGTTGGAAAATTCAGAAGGGCTCTATGCTTTTGGCCAGGGGTGCCAAGTGTGGGACTTTGTATCCCTTACATGTATCAGGGGTTTTTGATCATGTTGTTGCAATAACTGAGCAGCCAAGCACTTCTTTGTGGCATTGCAGGTTGGGGCACATGAGCCAGAATGGAATGAAACTCTTATGCCGTTTGGGTTATGTATCGCATTTGAGTTTTTGTGATTTTGAATTTTGTGAGCACTGTCTCTATGGGAAGCAGACTAAATCAGCCCATAAAAGAAGAGGAAAGAAAGAGTTTGAAAAGCTTGATTTGGTGCATTCAGACATATGTGGTCCCATGCCTACACGGTCATTAGGCGGGGCTGAATACTATGTGACATTCATTGATGATGCAACTAGGAAAGTGTGGGCTTATGCTATAGCTCAGAAGAGTGATGTGTTCCAGGTATTTCAGAAATGGCTGGTTGAGAATCAATCAGGTAGAACGCTTAAATGCCTACGGACTGACAATGGTGGAGAGTATCTCTCTCATGACTTTCAGCATTTCTGTGATACACGTGGGATTAAGAGGGGGCTCACATCCCCTCGCACTCCAGAGCAAAATCCAATTGCAGAAAAGATGAACTGTACCATTCAAGAAAGGTTGCAATGCATGCTTTCCAATGCAAGTCTTTCTGGTGGTTTTTGGGCTGAGGCAATGAAGACTGCAGTGCATGTGATCAATTGATCACCTAGTAAGATTTTGGATGGTGGTATTCCTGAAGAGGCATGGAGTGGCAAGAAGCCATCTTACTCTCACTTGCGTATATTTGGGTGTGAGGCATATGCACATGTGCCAAAAGAGCTTCGAAAGAAGCTAGATCCTAAGTCTAGGAAATGCATCTTTTTGGGTTATGGTGAAAGTGGAGAGATGGGCTATCGTCTCTGGGATCCAGAAGCAAAGAGATCATACGCAGCCATGATGTGGTCTTCAATGAGAAGAAGATGCATAAGGCACCCATGAGGGATGTAAAAATGAGGAGAATCACTTTCAGGATGTGAATCCACCTGCCTATGTTGATAGACAGCAAGCTGTCCATGCACCAAATGTGCAAGAAATGGTACCACCAAGTACTCCCACAGGTATACAATCAAGGGTAGATGATGGATCATCTATTGGTGGAAATGATGAGCAAAATGTGGCTGATATGCAAGTGGGACAGCAAGCTGAAATGCCCTTGAGAAGATCTTCTAGAGTGTCTAGACCGCCTGATAAGTTTATTCCAGGGGTAGACTATGTGATGCTTACTGATTGCAGGGAGCCTTCTTGCTACAAAGAGTCTATGATGTGCGAGGATCAACGCAAGTGGGAGTATGCTATGCAATCAGAGATGAGTTCACTTATGAAGAATAAGACTTGGGACTTTTTTTCCTTGCCACATGGAAAGAAAGCATTGCCATGTAAATGGGTCTACAAGATGAAGGTCACAGGTGATGATGTGCCTAGGTACAAGGCCCGTTTGGTTGCTAAAGGGTTCAAGCAAGAGAAGGTTGTGGAGTTTGATGAGATATTCTCTCCGGTTGTGAAGATGACCACACTTAGATGCATGCTTGGACTAGTGGCAGTAGAGGATATGGAGCTTATGTAGATGGATGTCAAGACAATTTTCTTGCATGGGGATTTGCATGAGGAAATTTACATGGTGCAGCCGGAAGGCTTTGAAGAAAAGGGAAAAGAGCATTTAGTTTGCAAGCTGAAGAAGAGTCTCTATGGTCGTAAGCAAGCGCCTAGAGAATGGTATCAGAAGTTTGATGCTTTCATTCGGTCCCAGGGTTTTAGAAGGAGTGAAATTGGTCACTGCCTCTACACTAAAAGGGCTAAGGATAGTAGCCTGATAATCCTTGCACTATATGTGGATGATATCCTATTGGCTAGCAAGAATACTTATGAGCTAGATGCATTAAAGGCCAAGTTGCATGAGGCCTTTGATATGAAGGATTTGGGACTTGCAGGTCATATTCTTGGTATGCGCATCAAGTGTGATCGGAGTAGGAAACTCCTTTGGCTTTCACAAAAAGAGTATGTTACAAAAGTATTACAGCGTTTCAATATGGAGGGGGGGAAGGCAATGAGTACCCCATTGCCTCCATATGTGAAACTAAGTCATACAGATAGTCCCAAATTAGATGAGGAAAGGGCCATGATGGCCAAGGTTCCTTATGCATCAACAGTTGGGAGTCTTATGTATGCTATGATAGGTACTAGACCAGACATTGCATTTGCAGTGGGAGTTGTTAGCCGGTATATGGCTAATCCAGGAAAGAGGCATTGGGAGGCAGTTAAGTGCATCATGAGGTACATGAAGGGTACCATATATGGCTTAGAACACTATTGGCAGAAGCAAATTACTTCGATGAGACAAAGCGAACAACAATAAACTGTGATAATCAATCAACTCAAGCATTAGCCAAGAATCTAGTCTATCACTCTAGGACAAAGCACATGGATTTCAGAGAGCACTTCATTAGAGAAAGAGTGTTATTTGGTGATATCACATTGCAACATTGTGACAGCAAATAAAATATTGCAAACATCTTTATGAAACCACTTAGAAAAGAGCTTTTTGAGATGCACCGACAAGCTCTTGGTTTGATGCAGAGGAATGACATTCCCATTAAAGGGGTGTGATAGAATGTAATGCTCAATCCATCTCCATAATCATCATCTTGAGGGAAGGTATTAGGAATCATCTCAACATCATGTGTTATCATATGTGCATAGCACTAACACATAGAGTGCTAAAAAGGAAAGGGTTGGAAACCGTAATCCTAAAGGAGTTTGTATATATTCATTATTTTAAACTAAATCTAGTGTAAAGTTAGTCATTTGTGGTGTGCTCTCTAGCTGTGCCCTCTCTTCTCATCTCCACTCTTTTCCTCTCCTCTCTCCATATTTGTTCACTGATGCACTTGCCTTAGATTTTGAGGATTCTCCTTGCTCGATAATGGACGGCTGAGATTGTTCTTCAAAAATCTCCACTACTGGCGCTTTTCCCTTTAAATTCGTTGTAGTTCTTCTAGTGGTGGTAAACTCTTTTTGAGCTTTCCAATTAATATCTTTACTTGAGGAATTTGTATCTACGGAAGTTGTGATTTTTTGACCTGGTAGCCACTTGGGCATCAACTACATCTGGTAGCTCGGCTATAACTACTTAGCATTCCGGATCCACTTCTTTCCTTTCCATGTTCGTTTTGAGAAATTTCAAATGTTCAGCCCAAATCGGATAATAAAAAAGTAGATGATTTTATCCACAACAAAAACACTTGACCTTGGATGGATCTGTTTTCTCTTTACCATTGTTACCTTTATCCTTCTGCTTGGGACTTGGTGGCTTACCATTCGGTGGCTGAACATCAATTGTCATTTGGTTCGCTGACACCTGGTGATTCTTTCCATTGAACTAACATTCCGATTCATCATGCCTAAACTTGGTACAAGTATTATAGTACTTAGTTTTTCATTATTTTCCAAGTGTCCACCTGGAGAACATTTATTACACCATTTCTCATTATTACCTCATTTTCCTTGCCCAATTCCTTAAAGGCCTTCTTCAGCTTGGTCGATGGTCTTGAGCTTATCTTTCTTTGCTAGCATCACCTCAGTGTCGCTGTCAGCATCTTTCTTCTTTGCCTTGCTCTTTAAGCCTTCACTCTTTTCTAAAGCAATAGCTCGATCCAGCAACTCTTCATAAGTTTTAGTTGAATTAACTATTTCTGGCTTACGTAGGTCTACCTAAGGCACCTTGTGATCAGCCAAGCTTGCATAGACATATCATCTGGTACATACTGAATTGATTGTTGATAAGAGCTAACATCGTATGCACAAAGTCTTGGACAGGCTCTCCTTTATTTTGCTTCACCTCACTTAGCATTATGCGAACATCTTCTTCATTAATCTCTCGTCTAAACCTCCAAAGGAATGCTCCAGACATCGTATACCAATTAGGAAAATACCCAATTGGAAATTGGTTAAATCATCTGAGCGTTTTTATCAGAGTACACAAAAAATAGTCCATGTATTCCTCGTCTATCGTGGCACCATTGATGTGGCAAACTCACAAGAAACTTTGCAAATGACTACATGGGTGTTTGTCATCAGTATCTTTGAAGTTCCAAAATTTTACCTTAATGTTGGTGTTGGACTTGGACTTCTTTGCCCGTTCTAGAAGCGGTTCCATCTTACTTGCTCCATACCCAGGGTAGATAGGTGTTGGACTTGGACTTCTTTGCCCGTTCTAGAGGTGGTTCCATCCTACTTGCTCCATACCCAAGGTAGATAGGTCTTCTACTCGGAAGGACCGAGTCACTTGTTCTCCACCTATCATATCTACCTTCATGCGTACGAGGTCGCTATTGACCAACCCACAATCGGTGTTATACTATCTTCAAGCTTAGGGGTGCAGATTGTTGTATGTCTAAAGGTTGGGTAGAACTTCTATCCATAGTGCGGGAAACTCGGGAAAGCTGCTCCATGTTCACTTCTTTAGGTATTTGATACCATCTTTATCCATCACATGCACACTGCTCTTCCTATCGATTGATTCTTCTGTAGAAGAATGCTCAGAATCCACTTGCCATGACAGCAAATCTTCTGGGGTGCTTTAGCCCAAGACCATTGTTCCATCCTTCTGATTCTGCATATAGTAATCAGCTTCCACCCCTAGGGTAGCATGGATGAGTCGTCTCTCCCCTCTTGCTCTTTGCTCCTGTTGGA
Organism: Dipteris shenzhenensis; assembly: GCF_047967505.1. NCBI lineage: Eukaryota > Viridiplantae > Streptophyta > Polypodiopsida > Gleicheniales > Dipteridaceae > Dipteris > Dipteris shenzhenensis. The sequence continues at coordinate 2,188,463 of NC_141602.1, read as the reverse complement.
CAGTTGATGATTTGCTAGTCTCCTTTGGGCATTGAACTCCAGTTCTGAGGCCAGACCAGTTCTCATGGTAGGGTGTAACCAATTCCTTTGGCTTAGGAACTTTTCGCGCCTGGCCGTGTATCTTTGTCTTCCTTTTAAATGGCTGTCAGCCATTGATTACGGTAGAAAGTATACGATTAGCTGTCTGAATAATTTGTGTATCCCACACGCTTGTCCTTAAGCACACCCCCTGACTATGCCACTCGTATGGCGTTACTTGGAGAAATTTCTTGTTGTAATAGTCCACACTTCCCAACAATTGTTTCACTCCATCATTGGTCAACATGGACCTTTCAATGACCTCTCAATTCTAGGCTTGCTACCTCAATTCTCTAGATCTCTCAGGCTATCAACTTATCCAATCATAATTCAATTGACTATTCCCCAGTAAGATCACCAAACTGTTGACGGTTTGGTTCACTCACCCACGACCACCTTTAAGGAGCTCAGTGCTATCCCAACCAACCCTATGTAGTGCTTGGTGAAGATGCTTGCTCTTGTAATCCTTAGTGCAGTGTGCTCAAGTGACAAAACAAATGCCAACATTAAATACTCAAAGTTTAGGGATAGTTGTTGAAGGGAACCATATGGTGATGAGAGAACCAAGTTCACATTACTTAGGAAAAACAATATTGAATGCACAACACCATAGATGAATAGACAAGGAAATCTTGTATTGATATACTTAGTGACCTCAGCTTGCAACGAACACTCAAAAATAGCTTCCTAACCTAGCAAGCTCAAGCGAGAGGGAGAGTGCTCATCACAACACTCTTCTCTATCTCCTTGTTATTTACAAAGCCTTTTACTAAGCAAACCGCCTTCTAAAAGACATTGCGCTCAGTGCACCACACCGCTACTCGTTATTGGTTGGACCGCTCGCAATCACCTACACCTCTAATAGTGAATGGTACACTCGATCTAGAAGGTTCCTCTACTTCCACCGCCCTCGAGTAAGGTAGCACTCAACAATCTAGAACCATGATCCTATGTGCCTTAACCTGTGCTCCTGTTGGCCTTAACCCGAGGGCCAATAGAGTGTTAAACCCCGAGCCAAGAATTTGGGTATTCAACTATGATCAAAGGCAAGCTCATAAACTAAAGGATGTAATAGGATGACAAATCTTCCTAGCAAAGGTAGAAGGGAGTTCACAATTTAAAGGACTTGGTAAGGAAGGGAACAACACAAATCCACTAGTCTACATAGTGCCCGAGCCTCAAGTAGTTATGTATTAATCTTACCTAGACCGTGCGCAAGTGACACCCCAAGGATCACAGTGCTAAATGACAAAGTGGCACTACATGACAAAGGGACTCAGAGGTGTGTGATCGACAACACAGTCACCCAGGCTTGCACCATTACACTAACTGACAATGAGTCAATCCATCAGATGGGGACGATGTCGAAGCTGTCCAAGGATATGTTCGGGTAAAGTCTTGTTAGAATTCGACCAACAGAGAATACACACAGTGGAAGACTGATAGAATAGCCCAGGAGCTCACGCAGTGTGTGGGCTGTGGAATCACAAACTTCTTAACTTAATGTGCATCACATAGATGTGCAGACTCATTAATAGACAATGAACCTACCAGATATAGAAACCACCAAAATAATATATTTATGCCCAAAGCTATGGACACAATACAAAAGAGATAGATCCAGAGTCCCACCAATGGTGTGGTCCTCTGATCTTACCACAAGGTACTTCTCCTATCTACCGGCTATCTCTAGACTCGAGCCCACATGCTCCACCTCGAGCATATGTAGACTTTGTGTCTAGAATGGTTCTCTCTACCTTACTGCCTGTACTCAGCCTAGGTAGGTAGCTCTTCAATCTTAGTCTGCAACTCTTCTTGCTCTCTCGATCCTCCAGAAATAGGCTCCAAGAGTAGGTCTTCTACTGCTCCTTGTTTCTTGTCTTTTGCTGCTCCAGAGAAAATGTGTTATGAGGGCCTGGAGGCCCTTCTTTTATAGGCCTAAGTTCTGCTTACAAAAATTGACTAGCCTTGCCCATTCTAGCCAACCAGACTAGCCAGCTAGGGTCTAGCCCTTTAAGGGCTCTCAAACCAGGGCCCTTTGGCCCACTCTTCTAAGGCCTTGGCCCTCTAATCAAGGCAAGGGCCTAGCCCTATATAGGGCATGCCACTACCCACTAATAGCCCCCTTTGATGCTCCACCTTGCCTCCATGTGGCCGACCTAACCTTCTGGTTTGCCCTGCCCTTCTGTGCCATCTTCTTTGCCAGGTAGCTTGCCATGCAGGCGCCTCCAGCTTGCTCACGTGTGCACCTCTTTTGGAGGTCTATTCTAGCCTATATATGATGTGCCTCTATCAACCCTTTGCCAGGCTACTGTGTTGCCCACATGGCAGCTCATGTGCTGCCCATGTGGTAGCCCCTTTTCTTCTCTCTTGGCTGTGAGGTGCTGCCCATGTGGAAGCCCCCTCCCTCTCTCTTTTCTTGTCTGATCCCTACTCTCATGGCAGGCATGATGCTACCCATATGGCTTTCTCTTAAACACTAGGTTCACCCCCCCCATGCTCTCCTCATATGGGGGTTTACCAATGGGGAGGTGACCTTTCCAACAAGTTTGTCAACCTGAACCAATGCGAGGCAAAGACGTCTGTGTTTTTGACAAAAGAAAGACGAATCGTTGTATGGTAGGTAGCACCCACTATGAATATTGAATTAGAGACATCTATATAAGAATCTAAAGTTCTAGGTGTTAAGATTGTTTATATAGCATGGGTATTCTCAGGTGTGGAGTGCAACACATAGATGTTTGTATGCAAGCCATTTGGACTAAGTAATAAATAGGCTTATGGAAGTACAATGATTACACATTTTCTTCCATCTCTCATTAAGAATTCACTTTGCTTTGATTTTTGCATTTCCCCTTGCCGTCATGCTTCATGCATACTAATGATTTGCATTCATTTTGCTCTTCTTTGTATATCTGCAAATGGATATTGTCCTACAAACCCAATTAAAGAAAGCGCCATGGGACAAAGAGATGAACCAGTAGCAGTCACAACATGCATCGGGATATGCATCATCTGAAGTGGTAAGCAACTCTGCAGATAAACTAGACATGAAGAGAAGGTCATTGTCACTATCATGTGTGATTGCATTGATCTCCTCGATCTTCACTTTTCCTTTGTCCTCCCCACGACTCTCTTCTTTCTGATTTGCACCCCAATTTGCATTCTTTTTCTTCTCCTTTTGCTCTCTTTTCAGCTTGTAGCAATCCTTTTTCATATGGCTCTTCTTGCCACAGTGGTAACACTCAATGTTCCATGCCCTGGATTTGCTACGAGACTTCCCTCTTTCTTAGGACTTCTCCCTGAACTGTGATCTGCCCCTTTGCACATTTAAGGCTGCATCCTGCTTGATGCCGTCCATAGACTCATCTAATCTCCTCCGCCAACAAGCTACCCACAACATCATCAAACTTCAGTACTCCACCAGGTGCAAAGTTACTGACAGCTGTACGAAAGGTATCCCATGAGGATGGCAATGAACATAAGAGAAATATTGCCTTAGTCTCCGCATCAAAATTCATCTTCTGAGCCTGAAGCTGGCTGAAAATAATATTGAATTCATTCAAGTGAGAAGCAATGGAGACTCCTTCCTTCATTTGCAGCTCAAATAACCTCTTCATGATGTAAACTTTATTAGACGCAGTTTCCTTCTCATAAGTGGCACATAGTTTCTTCCACAAATCTTCCGTAGTCTACTCATTTACTACTGTGAAATAAACTGACCCTGCAAGATGAAGTCTAATAGTAGACTTTGCTAATGCATACAACTCATTCCAATCATCCTCAGACATATTTGCAGGCTTAGCTTCAATCCCAGCCAAGGGTTTAATCTGCTTCTTTTGAATAAGCACATCCCTTATCTGTTCTTTCCACAAAGAAAAGTTTGTCCCATCAAACTTTTTAATGTTGAAAAACTCCTTTTCAGACATAAAAGAGGTTGCCATGATGCAAATAAAGCAAAATCCCAAATGCTAGTGCCTGCAAGAGAGAATCACACCAAATATTAGGTGCACCCAAATGTGTATGCCACAATAGAGTGAAATATCACCAAAACTCAAAGCTCAAAGCATCAAAAGATGCAGCTGACTCATGTGCATGTACTATGCATCCATATGAGCAAATCTGGCCCAAAAGAAAATGCCAACTGCAATGGCAATCCAAAATGCCAATAAGTGCCAAATGCCTCAAGCATAAACACCATCATGGACATAAGCATCAATAATATCTCATCCAAGAGAGCATAACACTATCAATGCATCAACTGCAATGTGTCAAAGCTGTCCCTCAGCATAATATAGCATCCATGTGCAAAGTGTCCATAAAAATAGCATCCCACAAGGCAATCTGAGCCTATCAGCGCATCCAATAAGGATCGTAATGCATCCAAATGGCCTATAAATCATCCACTGCAACCCAATGCACACCACGAATGAGGGAACATGGCTCAAACTGCAACCAGAGTAATATGCATAAGGTATGCTCAAGAAATCATGGTCCCACGGAAAAGACCGCTATTGAAAATAAAACCTAAGATGCCTCAAAACATGGGCACCATTGCATAATCGGACTCAGCAAGAAAATCTGCAAATATCTCTCTTCTGCCGAACTTCAAAATCCCAACCGATGAGTGAGAAATGGGAGTCAACACTTATCCACTAGCATGTGGTATAAATCTAAGGTTTTAAAACCTTAGAATGAAAAATGCATAACAAAGAGACGAAATCAAATACACAAAGATCTATAACTCTGAAAATACTCCACTGAATTGCGCAAGAACTAATAGGTAGAGGTTTTTGGGCGTCCGAAACGCAATGGGACAGATGGTTTTAAAAACCGTGGTCTCAATTATTGGATCCAACACATGGACTGAAAAACGTTTTGAAAACAGAGCTGTTTGTAAACTCCACCGGAGTGCGAATGATGAGCAACGTAGAAGTTTTAGAACCTCCTGAGTCCACCGGAACTGACAGATCTGTAAATGGTTGCTTCAAACTTGGGTTCCAACACCCGGACAGAAAAACATAGGAACTGACACAATGAGTCAGAAATCCAATGAAATGATCCCAGATTCAAGAATGAAGGTGTTTCCAAGCTCCTGAAGTGAAGTGGACACCAAAAGCAAGCAATAGTTGCCTCTACAAGTCAATACGGAGTCTCTGTCGTCGAACAGAATAGGGAAAAGCTTAAAAAATGACTTTTTCTTTGAAAACACTTAACAGGCTCTCAAAACCACTTCGCAAAACCAAAGTGACTTTTCCAAAGGTTCCTCCAAGGTCTTTGCACACTCGGATGCAAGTAAAGTCACCCACAAAGCTTTCCACAGAGCTTCTCCTTCCTCCCATAGAGCTGCTGAGCTTCCAGGCATTCACGCACACTCAGCTAGATCACCCGGGCTCTGATACCAGTGGAGAGTGCTCTCAACGGAAGCAAGAACGGAAGAGGGAGAGAGAGAGAGAGACAGAGAGCCACACAAGTTTTGGTGGGTGCAGAACACCCTAATCTTCTTTTTCATTCCTTTATATATGTGTTTGAGTATTGTACATAACCGGGGTAAAGGCACAGTGACCTTTAACCCCCACGTTTGATATAAAGGAATTTCTCAAAGCGGCCAAGCTCACTAAAGATAAGGACGAGGTGTCCCATGCATCCACCTTTCTCACAAAAGATGCCAAGCTGTACTAGAGATATTACAAATATGATGTGGCCCACAAATGGTACTCCTTCACCGTGTCTACATGGGCTAAGATGAAGACTAGCCTTTTGCATTAGTTTCTCTGCCTTAAAGTTGGATGGAATGTTAAAGAGGTGCTGCAAGGCATCCTGAAACTGTCAAAGAGTACAGAGGCAAATACAATTCTCATGGTAGAGCTGGGCATCATGAATGATAAAGACAAATTCTGATCCTTCATGAATAAGTCAAAGTATTGGGCTCATGATGACCTATTTAGGTCAAATGTGCAGATGCTCCAAGAGACATTGGAAGTAGCAAACCAGCTAATTGATTGGTAAGAAATTGGAAGAGGAGGTTCCAAGATAGGCATGGAAACCGGAGGATGTAGCCCCGTGATTATACTCATGACAAGAAGAGGCTTGTCAATGGCAATCGAGAGGCCTATGATGTAAAGGAACTTTTAAAAGTTGCCAAGCTCACTAAAGATGAGGACTGGGTGTTCCATGCATTCATCTTTCTCCCAAAAGATGCGAAGTTGTGATGGAGACATTGCAAATATGATGTGGCACACAAATGGTAATCCTTCACCATGTCTACATGGGCTAAGATGAAGACTAGCCTTGAGCATTAGTTCGTCTACCTTAATGTTGCATGGAAGACTAAAGAGGCATTGGAAGGCATATCGCCATAGTTAGATAGTACATAAAGCCATAAACAACCTCATGCTAGAGGTGGACATGATGAATGATAAAGACAAATTCTTGTCTTTTAGAATGGCTTAAAGCACTGGGCTCATGGTGAACTCGTTAGGCAAAATGTCAAGAGGCTCCAAGAGGCCTTGAAAGAAGCAAACCAACTAACTGATTGGTATGAAACTGCGAGAGGAGGTTCCAAGAGAGGCATGCAAGCCTGAAGATGTAGCCCTATGATTATGCTTGTGGAAAGAAGACGCCATGATCTTCTTTTTTGTAACATGCAATGGTAATCTGATCGTGTAATTCACAGCAAGACCTTCTTTAAACCCTTAGCTAGGAATTAGCACAATCCACCATAGAGAGAGAAAGGAGATGAGGGTAGAGAGAGAGTAGAGTCGACAACCGATTGGGTCCATGTGGAGAATTCGCTTTATACTTGGAGAACTGACAAATACAAAGAACACTCTTTGAGAGAGCACGGAAACACACTTCTGAAGAGCTCACTGTGCACACGTATAGTAGACCCAAAGATTTGAGAGGCAACGCTGACCAATACCGAGACCTTGATGCTGTCCTCACTGACGATGTAGGACAATTCTGCAAGGCAAGGGAGAGGCTTGTGCTGTCCACCAGAATGCAGGGTTACTGCATGAGTGAGAGAGTGAAATCTAGGAGTAATAGATACTAGAAGAGAGCTCAGAGATGACTGAAGTATAGAGCTGAAAGTGAGCTGTATAAAACTGTAAAAGATAACTGAAAAGAGCTATTGAAACACATCCCAAACCTTACTCCATTCACTGTCCTGACTCCCCGTCTGATGCGCTGCATGAACACCTTCCCAGAGGGCTGAACTGATGCCAAAGGTTGAGGCTGATCAGAGGGCCACTGGGAGTGAGTGTCAAGTTATTCAAAGGGGACTAAGGAGGAGCTCCACCCAAGTGCAGGGGTGCATGTGACATTTTTATAGCAATCGCATGAGGATGAGGCCTTGTGGTAATGCAACCAACAATGCTCTTGCACAAACAACCCCTTCGACAACTCTAAGGGTAAAGGCAAGCCGCAGTCCAGAATAATAAGAGCAACAGTTGACCTAATTGAACTAATACAAGTCCAAAACATTAAGAGCAACAATTGACCTAATTGAGCTAATGCAAGTCTAAAAGATTAATTGCTTCATCTGTTTCGATCCTCATCGTGTCAAGGACTATCCCACAAAATAGTCCTTGCAACCCATGACCAAGAGTCATGCCAAAGACCCCTATCAAGACCATGACATCCTTCCAATTGTTTGGTGCTATAGCAAACTCGCAGGAGATAGGTGGGTTGTTGTATGTGACCACCTTCATCAATGGAAGGCCAACATAGGTGCTGGATGACATAGGAGTCACCCACATTGTTATGACCTCAAAAAAGGCCAAAGAGTTTGAAGTACGGGTGGAGGCAAGCATTGGAAGGACCATGATGCTTGCTAATGCTAAAGGTGTGATGGTAGCACACGTGGCACACATTGCGGCAATCACCGTGGATGAAAGCCAATTGTTTGGCTGAATTGAATATGATCCCCATGGATGACTTAAAAAAGTGATACTTGGGTTAATGCAAATTGGTCTTTTTCCATGAGGAGAAATAGCATCTAGTAAGCACACCTAAGTAGCCCCATATACTACTGCTTGCTAGCAGTACAACTCAAGAGAGCAGTCCAAAAGGCACACAGTGTGTGCCTGGTGGTGATCCAAAAGAGGCCTGAAGATTTGGATGATCAGTCCTTACAACTAGCTATTTGGTTTGCTAAGGTAGCCCATACATGTGATGCCAAATTCATTGCCATGAGCGTTGCCTCCGAAACATGGCATTGATCACCAAACTAACGTGTACATGAGGATGGAGCCACCAACATAGGGAAGAAAATGTAGAGCTCAAAAGGCAGTTCATGGAGTTACTGGATGCAAGGTTTATGTAGCCTTCCAAGTCCCCTTATGGTGCCCTGGTTTTGTTTGTAAAGGAAAAGATGGCAACCTAAGGCTACCAAGTTTACCATGAAAAATCAGTGTCCCTTGTAGAACATGAGGAAATTGTTTGACAGCTTGTGCATGCAAAGTGGTTCATGAAGACCAGCACCTACTCTGGCTTCTACGAGATCTAGATAGCCACTGAGGATGAGGAGAAGACCTTGCATTCCTTAACAACTTCTGGTCATGTATCTTGGTAACATATTTGTGTATTCCAATACACTTGAGGACCATGTAAAGCATCTACGGAAGTTACTGAGATACTTCAGGAGATCAAGCTTTACTTCAAAGAGTAGACGCGCACCTTGGCGATGTGGATGGTACATTGTCTTGGGTTCAAGGTGAATGAGGGGAAGCTACTGATGGATGAGGCAAAGGTCAAGGCAATTGTCGAGTAGCCAACTGTGTCAGTCCATTTGAAGTGAGGAGCTTCAATGGACTTGCCTCTTTAAAGAACCTTCATCAACAAGTATGCATAAAAGATGGCCCCACTCACAAACCTTACCCCCAGCGTGCAGCCCTGGCGATTGGTGTAAAAAAGCTTTTGATGACTTGAGGACTGCTGTGAGCTCAGGATTGGTCCTAGCTCTATCGACTCTGAATGCCCCGTTTCAGGTGCATACAGATGCGATTGAATGTACCAATTGGCCGTGTCTTGGTGCAATCGGGTCACCCAGTCTGATCACCCAATGGCATATGAGAGCCAGAAGCTACTCAATCGTGAGACCCATTACCCGACCCATGAGAAAGATATGACAGCCTTAGTGCATATTGTGCGCACCTGGAAGTGGCCACTTCAACGTCTTTACAGATAATGCCACAACCTCTTACTATGTACATCCGGTCTTTCATGTTTCTATACCCAAAAACACACCGAAGGAACTGTGTCTGGATCAGCCCCAACATAGGCCAGCCTTGGTCTTTAATTGAGGTGCAGATAAAGACCTTGAGCAGATTTTGCATTATTGGGTCTGGTGCAACCTATTTGGCCTGAGTCAAACGTACATTGGCACTAATCAGCCAGTGAAAATTCATGGCAGAAAGCGGCAAGCCCTATGGAGGTTTGAAGAGATAGGTAACAGGTCACTAACAATACACACCCATTCACACGACGAGGTGGGATTGAAAAGGGGGGGGGGGGTAATGAGCTGCTCATCGGCAAGGGCTGATGAACTATTCACTGGCTGACCCTCGCGGATTCACTTGGTCTCCAACACATCGCCCATGGGATGCGACCTCATGAGACAGCCCGAGGTTACACACAAGACTGTTTGGTCTTTTGGTCACCTTGACATCCCAATGGACTGAGCACTCCCTGCCTCAGCTCGCAACCTGACTGGTAGCCCTTACCACCACTAGATGATGTGGTAGCCTGACAGCCCACTGTATACGTGGCAGCCCAACAACCCCCAGATAATGTGACAGTGCAACAGCCCATCAGACGATGTGGCGACCCAACAGCCTCCGAAAAGTGCGTGGTAGCTTGACAACCTCTAGACGATGTTGCAGCCCGACAGCCAACCGAATGACATGGCAACCCATTGACTAGTTTGTCAAAGACGTTCCTATGTAGGTCAGCTAATTTGAAGGTACCTTGATCAAAACCCTCAAGTAGCCCTTTGGATGACATGACAGCCCAACAGCTCGAGGTTGCAAGCAAGCCTGTTTGTCCCTCAGCAGATGGATGGCTGGCTTGAGGTCCTACCGGATTGTGTGGCCTCCCTGTTTGGTGACTTTGAGGCCACGATGGACAGGAGCACTCCCTACCTCAGTTGGCAGCCCGCCCAACTGGTAGCCCAACCCACTAGATGTTATGGTAGCCCAACAGCCCACCATATGCCATGGCAGCCCAACAAGCCCAGATAATGTGACAGTGCAACAACCCATTGGATGATCTGGCAACCCAACAGCCTCCAAATGGAGTGGTGGCTTGACAACCTCTAGATAATGTGGCAGCCCAACAGCCCTTTGGATGAGGTGACAGCCCAATTCACTGGATCAAGTAGCAGCCCCGCGGATGACATGGCAGTCCCAGCAGCCCGATGGATCTATGGGCATTGCAGTAACATATGGATCCATGGATATGCCACCCATGCGCCACAAGATGAGAATGGCGTCCGTACTTGGTCATCTTGCTCAGCTATGCAACAGAGATTGGCCACAGGTGGACCCACAACCATATCGAGGCTTTGCTGACTGTGTGTCCATTTGATGTACCTGTCAGTATCTTTATGTGGTGCTCCAAATGAGGTGCCTAGGTGACAGCCATGTGTCAGTGTATGCTCTTGGACATAAGGCACTTTCTTTCTTTCATCGTAAGACAAAACGAGGGAGAAGATAGCTGATGGAACTGTGTAAAATCCTTCGTAAATGGCTGAGTACAACGTTGGCTTTTCTCTCCCTATGTAAGGTGGCTCCTCCGTCCAAACCAGACACTAACCCGAGGGAGCCTCTGCTCAACCGCAAGCGACTAAAGCTCAAGGACCCACACCCAAGCGGGCATGGCAGAGCAATAACCCAAACACCAAAGGCTTATGCTTAACAAAAACTGTTGTGGCAGCTTACCTCGAACTACAAAGGATTCGAGCTCCCCCAAATGCATGAGCCTGGCCCTCAAACAGTATGCTGTTGCTGTGAAGACTAGGGCCACTGCCAAGTCTTCAAGGTTCCGAGGGGAACCATCACTATTCGTTGACGGGTTGCTATGAAGAGCTCAAGGAGTGGAGTGCAAAGAGGTTTGCCACGAAGCAGGGGTAGGTGAATGAAACCCACCCTCTCCCCTGCCCTTCTTTTCCCCCAAATGTTGCGCGCTTTTACTTTCCGGTCACGAATGCCGTTGTGCCAAACCATTGTGTAAGGATGCAGGTTCTCTACAGGCTCTCTCTTTCAGGGTGCATTGTGTTCATCGCCTACTTTCCCCTTTCTCTGGCCTCTGTCCAAAAAACCCATGTTCTTTTCTGATAGACACTCCCACCACAGGTCCACACCACTCAAGGGAAGTAAACCCAAGCTGTACGCAGGTTGGGGACAGCTGTGTCACTCAAGAAAATTCATGCAGCATAGTATTGACCTTGGTTCAATAGCAACCTAAAACTTTCTTGATGCCATTATCAATCATTGCAATTCTCAGCTTCCCTACATCATCCGACCTACCAGCATCAGCAAGGATATCTGCTAGCAAAACATATGATGAAGCATTTTCGGGATCTAGCTCAAAAATAGAATTGGCAGCACGCAAAGCCCGTTCCACGTCACTGTGAATTCTGCATGATGAAAGCAACCGCCACCATGCCTGTGCCACATGTTCAACTGGCATGCTGGTAATTAGGTGCTCTGCCTCTTGCAATAATCCTGCTCGCCCCAAAAGATCAATCATGCACACACAATGCTCTATCAAAGGGGTTATGCCATGATCTCTATTCATAGAGACAAAGTATTGCCTCCCATCAGCAATCAGACCTGTATGACTGCATGCCGTGAGAACACATATGAAGGTTGTCTTGTCTGGCTTTACGCCTTTGGCCTGCATTTCACCAAACAATAGTAGGGCCTCCTGGCCATGCCCATTCTGGGCACACGCTGCCATCATGGCATTCCAGGGGATGACATCTTGCGGTGGCATCTCTGCAAAAACAGCCCTTGCATCATCTAAACTCCCACACTTGCCATACATATTGACGACAGCATTCCACATACTTTTGTCAGACTCCCACCCATTGCCAGTAACAGCAGCATGGATCTCTCGACCCTCTTCTAGGGCTGCTATACCAGCACAAGCATCCAATAGACAGAGGACAGTGATCTTGTTTGGCTTGACGCCATTTGCCTGCATTTGACCAAACAGTTGGAAGGCATCTTTGCCATGCCCATTCTGTGTAGAAGCTTTGATCATGGCACTCCAAGAGACAACATTCCGTGATGGCATCTCTGCAAACACAGCCCTTGCATCATCCAGACCTCCACAATTGCCATACAAATTGATGAGCGCTGTCCCCACCACAACATTTGACTCCCATCCATTACCACATACAGTTGCATGGATCTCTCGGCCCTCTTCTAGGGCTGCCACACTGGCAGACACATCCAACACGCAGATGAAGGTGATCAAGTTTGGTTTGAAGCCTTCTGCCTGCATCTCACAAAAGAGTTGTATGACCTCCTTGACATGCCCATAGTGGGCACACAATGCCATCATAGCATTCCAAGAGACCACATTCCGCACTGGCATCTCCACAAAGAGGGCCCTTGCATCATCCAAGCTCCCACACTTGCCATACATATTGACGAGGGCTGTCCCCACAACTACGTCCAACTCCCATCCATTGCCAGCAATAGTAGCATGGATCTCACGACCCTGTTCTATGGCTGCCACAATGGCACATCCATCCAAAATGCAGACAAAGGTAATCATGTCAGGCGTAATGCCTTCGACCTGCATTTGATCAAACAATTCCAGGGCCTCCTTGCCGTGCTCATTCTGGGAACAAGCTGCCATGATGGCATTCCAGGAGGCCACATTCCGCAGTGGCATCTCTGCAAAAACAGCCCTTGCATTATCCATGCTCCTGCCCTTGCCATACATATTGACAAGGGCATTCCATACAACTACATCCACCTCCAATCCATTGCCAACAATAATAGCATGGATGTCTTGACCCTCTTCTAGGGCTGCCACAGCTGCACACGCATGCAAAACACAGGCCAAGGTGATCTTGTCTGGCTCCAACCCTTCGGCCTGCATTGCACAGAATAGTTTTAAGGCCTCCTTCCAATGGCCGTTCTGGGCGCATGCAGTGATCATTATAGTCCAAGAGTACAAATTCCGATTGAGTGTTTTGTCGAAAACAGCCCGTGCATAATCCAGGCTCCCACATTTGCTATACATTTGGACAAGAAGGTTCCTCAGAAACCTGTTGCCCGCATAGCCACCCCTGATTATGTGTTCATGCACACGTTGACCTTCAGACATGGCTTTGGCAATGGTGCAACGCCTCAAAAGCGATGCATAAGTAGGGCCATCCGTCTTTGTACCGAGCTGATTGTGGATCTCCTGATTCAAGCTTTCAGGCCCGCAGTCTTCATGATGGTGCCCATCTAGCTTATGTCTATGATAAGCCTTGCTGCTTCCTAGCTCGCTTAGCTCCGCTTCTGCAAGATTCACCCGCTTGGACGTCCATCCACGGTGTAGCTTGATGGCCATCCACCTCAACGAGAGGAGAGGCAACCATCCTAGCACCTTGCCCTTGTGTTTAGCAACGCCTACACTCGTAGCCCAAAAGGAGGGCCAGGCCATGAGCTTGTAGGCGTGCAACATCCCTGTATGATTGCTTGCGACGGAGGAATGACGCCATACAGTTCACGTTAATAAGAAAGCAAGAGCCGCAATGAAAACAAAGGTGGATGCATGCACGAAAGCACTAAACGCTTTGAGGACTCGCAAGATCCATTAGGCTTTCCCAAGGTTCTATAGTTATTTGCATGCTCTCACACTGACTTCAAAGTCGCTCTCGTTATTTTTCCTTGAAGGTTTTACGAATGATACTTGCAAAGTTTTGATGTCGACTTTTTGGGTTTTTTTTTGCTTTATTTTTTTAAACAGATCCAGTAGACAACAATCTCTTTAGGTAGGCATAAAGCCCGTTTGGCAGGCATAAAGCCCATTTCAACAGGGAAATGGATTTTTTTCCATGGCAAACGGCTTTTTGGATATCAATTTTTTTTCCAGGCAACAACTTCAGCAGTTAACAGGCAAATCGGCTTTAGCACCTTGCTCACAAACAAACACGCGAGACCTGGATGAGCGACTGGAAAGCTTGAAGTGACTTGAAGACTTGTAGTTGGAGGAAGCCAAGACAATCATTCTAGAGAGAGCTCAAGCATGGAGGGAGAGTAGAGCCCCTGAATTGATTTATAGCCATGTTGGAGGGGGGGGGGTGGGTTAAAAAGCACACACAAGCTAAAAGATAAAAAGCCAAGAGCCACACACAAGCTAAAAGTTGAAAAGCCAATAGCCATCTAAAAGTAGGTTTGGAAATTCCTAATAAAAATTCCTAAAAAACTAAGAATAATCACAAAACTTGCACTCAACTCAATCCTAAAGCACTATCTGTAGGAGAGCTAGTGTTAATAAATCAACCTTCGTTTTTGAAAGGCACTATAACGAAAATGCAAATCAATAAGAGAGGGCTCTACATAAGAAGTACGGTAGGAACCATGGATTGCTATTTCGAGGGGGACTTAAAAGCAGTCATGACATGGTGGGAAAAAGGTTTTCGTGGGAAAAGTTAATTTCCCATGGTGAATATCGTATTGTTTGGTAGAAATGCGCACTTATGTCATTTTCAAACTTCAAATGCTTCACAATTTCCTTTTTCCCATAAATCCCCCAAGCATGCCACCTTGGCATTCAATTTCCCATTTCCCACAAAACTACCATAACGTCATAAGGCCTTTACTTCCCTCGTATTTCCCATCCTTGACATAACTCCCTACGGAACCATAACAAAGTTTCATGCAGTGTAGGGCACACATTTTAATAATCACATTCTTTAGGGATGACAATGTTCTTCACTCCGACATTTAAGTTAGCCTTTGTCGACATATTCATGTTATCATCAAGCACTTGTCTCGATGATCATGTTCTTGTTTCACCCATGACATGTGCATGAAGAAGATCGATAAAAAATATGCACCAAAAAAGAGTTCATGCAACTACCTTCATTCAATTTGAGATGGTTAGCTATAGTCAGTGTCTCATATGCTCCATTCTATCATTCTTTTGCTTAGTGCTTAAGGTAAATACATCGCTATCAATTGGCAAGTGTCACATGGATGTAAAGCGAATATGAGTGCCATGGCGGTTATTAAAGAGGGGTGGTGGGGAAGTTAGTGGGTTCCTTAATGTTACCTCAAAGGATGGGGCGAGGTAGCATCGGCTATATTAATGTGCATTCATCTCCATGGCTATATGTTTGTGTTCACAATTGCGAACTCTGAGAGAGAGAGAGAGAGAGAGAGAGAGAGAGAGAGAGTACACACATATAGCTAACTATAAACTATATTACGAAAAAAAACTAGAGAGAGATAGAGTACACACATATAGCTAACTATAAACTATATTACGAAAAAAAAACTATAAACTACATTAGAAAAGGAGATGTGTGGTATACTTTGGATAAGGGATGTTTCTTTGATGCTTCCTTTGGTCCACTTGGTCCTATTGAGATACAATTATGTGAAGTGCATTTCATCTTATGCTTTAGCTAAAGAAACATGGCACCCACGCTCATTGGGCCACATGTTAGTTGTGGGGTCCTAATCCCACTGCCTAGCCACCCACGAGAGAGCCCGATCCCCCAAAATGGATCCATCAATACAAGCTTCCTCTCCTCTGAAACCATTATATGGCTTCCACCCATGAGTACCCAATTTGTATGTGGGATATCTCATTTGGACCCTGTCCATGTGGTAATCTCACATATGGCTTGCCACACCATATGTTTCAACACCCCTCCTCAAGCCATATTTGGTCTATGAGTGATGTCCATAAGGTGACCCCTCCTCAAGCTTTGCAACACAGGCACATGTCACACTACAGGTTCTTTGATACACACCCCATCTTGCACTGCCTTGTGTACATGGGGACAACCCACATGTCATGTCCACCTCTGCACCCTTGTCTACATACATGGTCTTTCTTAGCATTTGCCACATCATCAATTCTCCTTGTGATGTCCATGTGTCTGCTTGTCCACTATTGGTTAAGCCTATGGTTCATTATCTATCGTCGCAGCATATGTGATTGGCTAATTGTTTGTGAGAGCTTCTCTACTCACGGGTCTGCACCATGTAGTCTCTTTGCCACTACTTTGATTGTCATGTTAGATCTCTTCTCTCCCTACCTATTAACTGTTTGCATTAACCATTACTCTACACAAACACGGTATTAGATAAAGTGGGACAAAAGTTGCATTTTGGGAATTTCGAAATTGGGTGGATTTCATTAAAATTGGGAAAGGCTTCATTAAATTTGGGAAAATTTCCATTGATTGTGGGAATTTTACCAATATTGAATAAGCTAATATTTGGAATTCCAATGATTATGAAAAACTTCATTGGTTGTGAAACAGTTCATTGCGTATAAAAATCGGAACAAAGCATTTGTGGCAGAGTTTGAAAATCATGTATTTGGTGGTGTTAATAAACACCGTCTAGGGACAACATGTATATTTTACTTGAGGTGTTAATAAACACCAGTTGGTGGTGTTAACAAACACCATGCATAGTGAGTTCCACTAGAAACAAAGCAGTTGTTGGTGAAGGTCAGCTTCTGAAAATTGTCATATTAATAATATGCAAATACCCATTGACAAGATAACAACAATTGAGAAACAGCACATGAGAACACACCTTACAATGGAAGTTTGGGAGATTAAGAGGGAGAAAATCGACACCATTTTCTATGCTCTGATACCAAGCAAGCTCTCCTATGCTTTGATACATACGCTCTGTGGAATCTTGATCTTCTTGGGTCTATTTATGGATTTTGATGTCCATGACCAGACAATTGCATCAATACACTCCCATACCTGTGGATCCAACCTATTTTACTTGTTCCAGCAATCAACATAGGCATCTGCATCATTGAGCCCCTTTCTCTTAACTGATGGTGCCCAATACTGAATTAATAATTTCTTGAAATTAGGAGAAGCAGCATCCATCTCGGCACTTGATATGGCAACCCCAAGCCATATGGGGTATATAGGATCTGATGGCCTCACCAAGACGAAGTCACCTTGCTTAACATCCACCATTGGTCTAAACTCTTCCCTCGGCTTACCTTTTAGAGGCCCACAATAGTGATCATTCCATTCCTCATAGCCTTGGAAATCATTAATGCAAGCATCTATATCATCCTCCTCATCAGGAGATTGTGTTCTTGGCCAAAACTCTGTGTACACTCCTATCTCTGAGATGTTTTCCTGTTCGAGCTCACCGATCATGGTTTTCCAATAGTCTATCACTGGCCTAATGTAGGACTCATAGGATGCATTCTTTCCACTTGCACATTTCTCCCAAAACTTAATGTAATCCTTTATCCCTGATATTACTTGCAAGTGATCTCTCACAAATGCAGCCATTGGCAGTATATCCGGACAACCTGTTGGCAACAATGATCGACCCTCACTATCTTTCTTCCATAGCTCGATTCCCCCTTCAATGGGCATCCAATTCGGTGATTTTGAATGCACCTTGTACTGCATCATTGGTATGTCACCTTGCATGTAAAATCGAAATTGTAATGGCTTTGCATGTCCAACTAGCATTTCTTGCCCATCACATAGGTAGCCATCTACATAATCCTTGAAGTTAGGAACCCATGTAAGAACAAATGGTGCCGGTGAAGATGATGTACATTTTTTGAATGTATCCATCAGATGCGGGAAAGTGAATGTTTGTCCCACCCGCAAGCTCTCAGAAAACCTGCTGAACATTGCATCAATGTCCTCATGTGTGTGCCCTACCATCAAGAAGCCCAATTGAACTGTCTTGAAAATGCCCCTTGCTACAAGAAGAGAAAGGTATGCAAACAAGTATCTATTTTTGTTCTCAGACCCACAATTATCTAGTTGAAGTAGCAAGTTCTCTGGCAACTTTTGGAATGGTGGCTCAATAGCAACACTCCCCTCTAAAGAGGGTGGGTTTTCTCTTGTATTTGACGGAAAAATATTCACACATGTGTCTGTAGCCCTTGCAATGGAAGTTGGCATGGCCTCCGTGACAGACTTCGTGCCACTTTCTGATACAGTTTCTAGATTTGCATTTGTGATCGTGACATCTACATTTTCAGACAAGCTAGCTCCACTTGTGGAAACATGTGCACCTTTAGAACAAAGCGTTTCTTGAACATAGAGCATTCAAAAGGCAAGCATTGCTTCTAGGAATCCCATTAATAGCAAGGTCTCCAAGGTCATGCATATCCATCCTCTCGAGGTTGCGCAAACAAATTGAGAGCGATCCAATCGTCAGGTTAGGATCAGATGGCCACAAACCATTGAGGGTGAAGTGTCCATAATGACCGTTTCCATGCCCATGGGTAATCATTCCAATGAGTGAAACCTGTAATTGCCATGCAGAATCGGTGTCCTTGGACCTCACCCGAAGTCTTGGAATTGCCGTCTTTTTTTGGTCCATCTTATCATGGATTATGCATACATACTTTTTTGGATCCATCTTGGAGTACCTACGCCATGCATAGTATAAGTTCCTACAACTTTGTTGCTGTATCATATGCATCTTTCTCTCTTCCATCAGTGAATTGCGCTCATCTTGACTTTTTGTGGCTGCCAATTGAGCCTTGATCCGGCTGCATAAGCTACATTTGGAGAATTCACTCGTCTTAGCAAGGGCTACATTTTTTAAGTCTGATTTCCAAATCCTGCCAAATGTGGATGTGGATAGGCTCTGATAACCACGTTGATTAAGTGAAGCGTTGACCTCACGTAGGACGTCTATCTTCTTATACACTTCAGGTATCACTTGCTGTGTCTCTCTAGAACCATCCTGCATGGTTCTACTCTTGTGAGGCATATGCTCTGTGCTATTATCCACAAAGTGTTGAATGAGAGCCCTTCCCATACCTATGTGCTCCCTGCTCCTCCTCACAATCCCTGAATTGCCATGCACATATCGCTGCACACCACTCTCAAATTGCTCCCTGTATCAATAAAATGATGTCCTTGGAATTCCATGCATCTCATACCATGCTCTACAATAGACATCCCGACTGTTTATCCTGAAGTTGTAGCATATCCTCCCTGTGTAGTCATGATGCCAAGCCGTTGACAACACATCGTATATAAAGTTTGTACGAGACTCCAAGGAGCTGCCCCAAAAGTTCTTCCTTAGATTCATTAAGAGATCTCGCTCTGCATGTTGGCAACACCTACTCCCACAACAATCGATGGAAGAAACCTGCTGCACCGAATCTAGTGACATTTTGTACATTGCTGTTGGAGGTCTCTTTGTTTAGGCACCCTGTTAATGAAAGTGTACCTTCTTTTCTTTGATGTTGGATCGTCCCTTTTCAACATTTGATCATTGACCAACTCATTTATACCAGCAACGTGGTCCATGGGCACATATTGTTGCAATGGGCTTCCATCAAGTAAGGTAATCTACTTGATGGGCCACTTTACTAGGCTGAGAGAGCCGACATCTTGCATAGAAGACCCTGAGTCACTTCCTCTAATTTGTTCTTTCTTTTCAATACCCACACCAATGCAATCGTTACCCAATAGGTCAAAGTTTATAGAGTCTCCCGGGAAAACATATAAGATCACACCTTCCCCCACGGTCTTTGTTTTGCTCTCATCACATAAGGTCACTCAGGCTCACTTGGTGCAGCTTCTTCAGTTACCGCATCATCTAAAGAATCACCAACATGTTTTAGAGAGCCCTTAGGCCACTTGACAATGCTCCAAATTGCCTCACCAACAAGCACTGCATCCATAGTGGGAAATGGCAAGAGCATTTCACTATTGATAGACTTCTCCACTATCACCGATACATTTTCTATCCCAATCTTCATACCACTACAGTAGGCCTCCGGATCTATTGCACACACTCCACCAATTCCAACCACTTCATTCCCCACCATCATCATGACCTTGTCCCCGCTTCTGATAGCCATCCTCTGTCATTATGATTACGGAGAATTAATTATGAACAAATTACAACCAAAGAATTTCATAAGACCATCAAACATGTCCTTCTAGATGGGAAGAATGGGCATTGGTGCAAATCTTTATAAAGCATGAATGAGTCTATACAAAATTTTCATGAAAGCATGAATTATTTCCCTAAAAATTTTAGCAATTTGATAAAACTTTTTCTAAAGCATGAATTATTTTCACCATCGTCATGACCTGATTCATGCATCTAATAGTAGCCATCCCCTCTCATTACGATGACAGGAAATTGATTATGAACAAACTACAACCAAAGGATTTCATAAGACCAACAAAGTTGTCCTTGTAGCGGGGGGAGAATGGCACCAGTGCCATTCTCCATGTGAATTTGGCAATGGGAGAATGGCACTGGAGAATAGGAAAATGGAGAATGGCACTAGTGCCATTCTCCCAATGGAATGTCCTAACATTTTGGCTTTGTAATAGGAAAATGGAGAATGGCACTAGGAATAGGAAAATGGAGAATGGCACTAGTGCCATTCTCCCATTGGAAAATAGAGAATGGCACTAGTGCCATTCTCCCAATGGAATGTCCCAATGGAATGTCCTAATTTTTTGGCTTTGTAATAGGAAAATGGAGACTGGCACTAGTGCCATTCTCCCATTGGAAAATGGAGAATGGCACTAGTGCCATTCTCCCAATGGAATGTCCTAATTCAAAATTTTGGCTTCACAGAAGGTAGAAGGGCACCAATGCCATTCCACCATTGGAATTATTGGAATGTCAATCCATAGGTTTAGTGCCATTCTCTCAATGGAATGTCCCAATGGAATGTCCTAACATTTTGGCTTTGTAATAGGAAAATGGAGAATGGCACTAGGAATAGGAAAATGGAGAATGGCAGTAGTGCCATTCTCCCATTGGAAAATGGAGAATGGCACTAGTGCCATTCTCCCAATGGAATGTCCTAATTTTCTGGCTTTGTAATAGGAAAATGGAGACTGGCACTAGTGCCGTTCTCCCATTGGAAAATGGAGAATGGCACTAGTTCCATTCTCCCAATGGAATGTCCTAATTCAAAATTTTTGCTTCACAGAAGGTAGAAGGGCACCAATGCCATTCCACCATTGGAATTATTGGAATGTCAATCTATAGATTTAGTGCCATTCTCCATTGTAATATGAAAATGGAGAATGGCACTAGGAATATGAAAATGGAGAATGGCACTAGTGCCATTCTCCCAATGGAATGTCCTAATTTTCTGGCTTTGTAATAGGAAAATGGAGACTGGCACTAGTGCCATTCTCCCATTGGAAAATGGAGAATGGCACTAGTGCCATTCTCCCAATGGAATGTCCTAATGACAAATTTTGGCTTCACAAAAGGTAGAAGGGCACCAATGCCATTCCACCATTGGAATGTCAATCTATAGGTTTAGTGCCATTCTCCATTGTAATCGGAAAATGGAGAATGGCACTAGGAATAGGAAAATGGAGAATGGCACTAGTGCCATTCTCCCAATGGAATGTCCCAATGTAATGACCTAATTTTTTGGCTTTGTAATAGGAAAATGGAGAATGGCACTAGTGCCATTCTCCCATTGGAAAATGGAGAATGGCACTAGTGCCATTCTCCCAATGGGGAAGGGGGGCTGGGGGGGGAGGGGAGATTGGGCAATGGGCAATGGGGAACTATAATCTAGTCATTCTTGTCTTGCTGATGGGCACCATCTATCAATGAAACTCGTCCCAATAATTGATTTGCAATTGAATTCACTCTTTGATGAAATATACATCAATTTCATTGATATATTTGATTATATTTAAATATGATAATATATATATTCTATATGTTTTTTGTGTGTTTACTATATTTGTATTTTATTAATTATGTATTCTCCATTTTTAATGTTGAGTATTCCTAACTTTTAGTTATGAAGTTAATATAGGAGTAGATGAAAAATAATTGATTTGTGTGTGAAATTTATGTTTGATAGGGTTTGTGTGTGGAATTCCCGTCTATGAGAGAGAGAGAGAGACAGAGACAGAGGTTTGTGAATTTGCACAAAGTCTACGACTTCTACATCACTATGAGTATGTCTAGACAACATTGACTATATTTTTATGTGTTGCTCTTGAAACTTGCATTCTAAACTCCAATGAGAACTTATTTCTTGGATCTCGCACCTCCCAATGCAAGAGTACCTCCCCACATCTGCACTAAAGACACAAATGGAGGTTGTGTTCTAGCGTCTCAATCTCAGAACATGAAGTTGCAATATTGTTATGTTTCTTGATTTTGATGGTGATTGGGAGATTCTTTTATCATTAATGAGAATTGTTTTAGCCACAGAGTGCCTGATTGGACCCTCCTAATCTCCATAAGGCATACCAATTTGACTTAGACATGAGAACAAAGTCTACTAGAGGCTAAATCCCATTAAGCCAAGTAGTGGTACGTATGGTAAGATCTCCTCACATTGGTATAGGAAGATGCTTCATCCTAGTACAAATGGAATATCTCTCTTTATTCTACTTCCCATTGCTCATTCGGGGTCTGGTAGAGTAAGTAAGAATGTCATCTGAACTAAAAGCAACCATTTGCTAAGAACCTCTCTCTCTCTCTCTCTCTCTCTCTCTCTCTCTCTCTCTCTCTCTCTCTCTCTCTCTCTCTCTCTCTCTCTCTCTCTCTCTCTCTCTCTCTCTCTCTCTCTCTCTCTCTCTCTCTCTCTCTCTCCCCCCCCCCTCTCTGCATGCGTGTGTGAGCATGTGCATCTCGCGTGTGCGTGTGTGTGTTCCACGCACATGCACATAGGTGTGTGTGTGTGTGCTTGGGTGTGTATATATGTTTACATGTGTGCATCCATGCACGTCCGTGTCGATGGTATGTGTGTATGTTTCCATTCTCTAAATTAACATAATTCGTATAGAATTTATATGTAAGGTTTTCGTTCCCTATAATATCTTGCAGAATGGGATGGCATTGACCAAAAATAGATTTTTGGTTGGCACAATCAAATGCTGATACTCTCCATCTTCGTCTACTTTTTTAGTAGATAGGTTACATACAATTTATTAACACTTTCTTTTAACTAAGCATTCATTAAAGCCACAATTAATATTCTTATGCTCTTGAAAAGACTGTAGTTCTTGTAAAGCCTATTACAAGAGGCTTCTAGAGCCTTGTGTGGTTCTTGTAAAGCCTATTACAAGAGGCTTCTAGAGCCTTGTGTGGTTTATTAAACGTTTTTTTAAACTAAATGCAAAAGGTTAATCTAACGAAGGTAAAAAATTAAAAAACCCTAGTACCTTCATCTCGTTGCCCTAGGTTGATTGCCTCGCATGCTGTGCTGCTTTCGAGCCCATCGTTATCTCGTTTGTACTTTCGCTTTTCCGAATTCCTAACTTTAGCTTTGTCTTTTGCCTTTTCTGCTGGCCGCCCTCGCTTTTCTTCTTGCTGCTCGCCGCTCGACTCGCCATCTCTTTTCTTTCATCTCTAGCTTCGTCCGCTCGACTCACCCTCTCTTTTCTTCTTGCCTTCGTCCGCTCGCCTCTAGCTTTAGAAGATACTCTTATCCTAATCTACTAAAACCCACTCTCATCTCTCAAAATCCTATCGCTCATCACTCCCAGCCTATCGTCATTCTACTCAAACTCCTATCTCTCCTATGCTCGCCGCTCGACTCGTTGCCTATCGTTCACCTACTCACTCTTTAGCAAGCCTCTCTACTCTTTGCCTTTCCAACGATTGAAGGGATTCTCTTCCAATGAAGCACGGCTCGCTGTTATTCACTCTCTTTGCTTTTCGAAGGATTTTGCACTTCCAAAAATCTCTGAAGGATTCGCTTTTCCAAAGAATGTAAGCATGAAGGATTTGCTTTTCCAAAGAATGAAGGGATTCGCACTTCCAAAGATCTAAACGTACGGTAAGCTTTCAAAACTTAAGCTTTCTAAGATAATTAACAAAAGCTTTCAAAACTTTAACTTTCGTAA
Organism: Dipteris shenzhenensis; assembly: GCF_047967505.1. Lineage (NCBI taxonomy): Eukaryota > Viridiplantae > Streptophyta > Polypodiopsida > Gleicheniales > Dipteridaceae > Dipteris > Dipteris shenzhenensis. The sequence continues at coordinate 2,164,327 of NC_141602.1, read as the reverse complement.
GCTTTCGTATGTACGCTTTGCTCGAATTTAACTATGGAAAGCTTAATAAAATATAGGAATTGGCTATGGTGAATTCAAAGCAAAAAATCTGTGAATTAGAGAGGAAGCTACCGAACTGCAGTTGTGTTGTTTGCTTCCAGCTCCATCAACTTCGTAGCTCCGGTGGAGTTCAGCCTTCTTGCCTCAAGAATCTCCGTGCGAGCTGTGGTGAGTAAAACTCTCAGACTCTAAGACTCCTCTCCAATCCGCTTTGGAATGAATAGAAAGTGAATAAGGGAAAGGCATCAATTGAAATGAGAGAAAAGGTCTTGATTTGAAACCACTAAATAATTCAAATTTTGAAATATAGGTCTTCCCGCCATTGTGCCCTTTTGAATTTTGGATATATAGAGTGGCACTTATGCCATTCTCTCCAATATTAAATTTAAATTCAAATTCATATTGATAATTTTAATTTCAATTTGTATTTCAAATTGAAATTATTCTTTTGAAATTGTATTTCAAAACCTAAATTCTAGTTTTTAAATTTTGATTTCAAGTTAAACTTCAATCTCAATTTTGATTTTCATGATTGAATGGCAAATTTAGAGATTGAATTTCTAATTTTAAATGGAGAATGGCACCAGTGCCATTCTCCAAGACCTCATAAGAAGTCCGTGAGAGTGGCACCAGTGCCATTCTCTCCAATATTAAATTTAAATTCAAATTCAAATTATTCTGTTTGAAATTGTATTTCAAAACCGAAATTTATATTAGGACATTGCAATGGGAGAATGGCACTGGAGAATAGGAAAATGGAGAATGGCACTAGTGCCATTCTCCGAATGGAATGTCCTAAGTTTTTAGCTTTGTAATAGGAAAATGGAGACTGGCAATAGTGCCATTCTCCAATTGGAAAATGGAGAATGGCACTAGTGCCATTCTCCCATTGGAAAATGGAGAATGGCACCAGTGCCATTCTCCCAATGGAATGTCCTAATTCAAAATTTTGGCTTCACAAAGGTAGAAGGCACCAATGCCATTCTCCCATTGGAATTAGTGGAGTATCAATCTATAGGTTTAGTGCCATTCTCCATTGTAATAGGAAAATGGAGAATGGCACTAGTTCCCTTTTGAATTTGGATATATAGAGTGGCACATATGCCATTCTCTCCAATATTAAATTTAAATTCAAATTCAAATTATTCTGTTTGAAATTGTATTTCAAAATCGAAATTTATATTAGGACATTGCAATGGGAGAATGGCACTGGAGAATAGGAAAATGGAGAATGGCACTAGTGCCATTCTCCCAATGGAATGTCCTAAGTTTTTAGCTTTGTAATAGGAAAATGGAGAATGGCACTGTTCCATTCTCCAATTGGAAAATGGAGAATGGCACTAGTGCCATTCTCCCATTGAAAAATGGAGAATGGCACCAGTGCCATTCTCCCAATGGAATGTCCTAATTCAAAATTTTGGCTTCACAAAGGTAGAAGGCACCAATGCCATTCTCCCATTGGAATTAGTGGAGTATCAATCTATAGGTTTAGTGCCATTCTCCATTGTAATAGGAAAATGGAGAATGGCACTAGGAATAGGAAAATGGAGAATGGCACTAGTGCCATTCTCCCATTGGAAAATGGAGAATGGCACTAGTGCCATTCTCCCAATGGAATGTCCCAATGGAATGTCCTAATTCCAAATTTTGGATTCACAATGGAATGTCCTAATTCAAAGTTTGTACAAGTGCCATTCTCCCATTGGAAAATGGAGAATGGCACTAGTGCCATTCTCCCAATGGAATGTCCTAATTCAAAATTTTGGATTCACAATGGAATGTCCTAATTCAAAATTGGTACTAGTGCCATTCTCCCATGGAAAATGGAGAATGGCACTAGTGCCATTCTCCCAATGGAATGTCCTAATTCAAAATTTTGGATTCACAATGGAATACCCCTCCTAGAATAGTGGTGCCAATCTCTTATTAGGCCCTAAGAAATGTCATTGAGAAGCCTAAACTCACATGCACAAGGAATCCTAAACTCACATGTGCATTGGCACTACCACTAATGGAGAATGGCAGTGATGCCAATCTCATGCTGGCAACTACATAATGATAATGAGATCATCAAACTCACACTACAGCCAATAAATAATCCTACTAGAGCCAATAAATATAGTGGAATGTCAACCTACAGGTTTAGTTTGTCTATATTACCACTAGTGGAGAATGGCAGTGATGCCAATCTCATGCTGGCAAATGCATAATGACACTGAGACCATCAAACTCACATGTGCAGAGATCATATGGAATTGTGCCAATCTCTGTGGAGAATGCCACCAGTAGAGAATGGTAGTGGTGCCAATCTCATCCCATGACCTGAAAACATGCACAAGGAATCCTAAACTCACATGTGCATTAGCACTTTTGCCATTATCCTATTGCCATTCTCCGCTAGTGGTAATGTGCATTCTTCTATGTAATGATCACTCACTCCGCTGTGCAGAGATCATATGGAATTGTGCCAATCTCTATGGAGAATGCCACCAATGGAGAATGGCAGTGGTGCCAATCTCATACCATGACCTGCAAACATGCACAAGGAATCCTATACTCACATGTGCATTGGCACTTTTGCCATTATCCTACTGCCATTCTCCGCTAGTGGTAATGTGCATCCTTCTATGTAGTGATCACTCTCTCCACTGTGTAGAGATCATATGGATTTGTGCCAATCTCTGTGGAGAATGCCACCAGTGGAGAATGGCAGTGGTGACAATCTCATACCATGACCTGAAAACATGCACAAGGAATCTTAAACTCACATGTGCATTGGCACTTTTGCCATTACCCTACTGCCATTCTCCGCTAGTGGTAATGTGCATCCTTCAATGTAGTGGAATGTCAATCTATAGGTTCAGTTTGTCGAGATTACCACTAGCGGAGACTCGCAGTGATGCCAATCTCATGCTTGCAACTACACTATGACACCACTCTCCTATGATCACTAGAATACCCCTCCTAGAATAGTAGGGTAAACATTTGTACAAGTGGAGAATGGGAGTGGTGCCAGTCTCTTATTAGGCCCCAAGAAATGGCATTGAGAAGCCTAAATTCACATGTGCAGAGATCACATGGAATTGTGTCAATCTATGTGGAGAATGCCACCAGTGGAGAATGGCAGTGGTGCCAATCTCACATGTGCATTGGCACTTTTGCCATTATCCTACTGCCATTCTCCGCTCATTCTTCTATGTGGTGGTATGTCAATCTATAGGTTTAGTTTGTCTAGACAACCACTAGTGGAAAATGGCAGTGATGCCAAACTCATGGTGGCACCTACATAATGACACTGAGATCATTAGACTCACATGTGGGTTGGAATCGGACACCACTCTCCTATGATGATTGGAATACCCCTCCTAGAATAGTAGGGTAAACATTTATGCAAGTGGAGAATGGCAGTGGTGCCAATCTCTTATTAGGGCCTAAGAAATGGCATTGAGAAGCCTAAAATCACATGTGCATCCTTCTATGTAGTCATCACTGTCTCCGCTGTGTAGAGATCATATGAAATTGTGTCAATCTCTTTGGAGAATGCCACAAGTTGAGAATGGCAGTGGTGCCAATCTCATACCATGACCTAAAAACATGCACAAGGAATCCTAAACTCACATCTGCATTGGCACTTTTGCCATTATCCTACTGCAGCCAATAAAATTAGTGGAATGTCAATCTATAGGTTCAGTCTGTCTAGACTACAACTAGCGGAGAATGGCAGTGGTGCCAATCTCATGCTTGCAACTACATGATGACACTAAGATCATCAAACTCACATGTGGAATGGAATAGGACACTACTCTCCTATGATCACTGGAATACCCCCCCTAGAATAGTAGGGTAAACATTTGTACAAGTGGAGAATGGCAGTGGTGCCAATCTCTTATTAGACCCTAAGAAATGGCATTGAGAAGCCTAAACTCACATGTGTAGAGATCATATGGAATTGTGCCAATCTCTGTGGGGAATGCCACCAGTGGAGAATGGTAGTGGTGCCAATCTCATACCATGACCTGAAAACATGCACAAGGAATCCTGAACTCACATGTGCATTCTTCTATGGAGTGATGACTGTCTCCGCTGTTTAGAGATCAAATGGAATTGTGTCAATCTCTGAGATCATCATCACTCACATGTGGAATGGAATAGGACACCACTCTCCTATGATCACTGGAATGCCCCTCCTAGAATAGTAGGGTAGACATTTGTACAAGTGGAGAATGGCAGTGGTGCCAATCTCTTGTTAGGCCCTAATAAATGGCATTGAGAAGCCTAAACTCACATGTGCATTCTTCTATGTGGTGGTCACTGTCTCCGCTGTGTAGAGATCATATGGAATTGTGTTAATCTCTGTGGAGAATGCCAACAGTGGAGAATGGTACTGGTTCCAATCTCATACCATGACTTGCAAACATGCACAAGGAATCCTAAACTCACATGTGCATTCTTCTATGTAGAGATCACTGTCTCCGCTGTGTAGAGATCATATGGAATTGTGTCAATCTCTGAGTTCATCATCACTCACATGTGGATTGGAATCTGACACCACTCTCCTATGATCACTGGAATACCCCTCCTAGTATAGTAGGGTAAACATTTGTACAAGTGAAGAATGGCAGTGGTGCCAATCTCTTATTAGGCCCTAAGAAATGTCATTGAGAAGCCTAAACTCACATGTGCAGAGATCATATGGAATTGTGCCAATCTCTGTGGAGAATGCCACCAGTGGAGAATGGCAGTGGTGCCAATCTCATACCATGACCTGAAAACATGCACAAGGAATCCTAAACTCACATGTGCATTGGCACTTTTGCCATTATCCTACTACCATTCTCCCCTAGTGGTAATGTTCATCCTTCTATGTAGTGATCACTCTCTCCGCTGTGCAGAGATCATATGGATTTGTGCCAATCTCTGTGGAGAATGCCACCAGTGGAGAATGGCAGTGGTGCCAATCTCATACCATGACCTGAAAACATGCACAAGGAATCCTAAACTCACATGTGCATTGGCACTTTTGCCATTATCCTACTGCCATTCTCCGCTAGTGGTAATGTGCATCCTTCAATGTAGTGGAATGTCAATCTATATGTTCAATTTGTCTAGATTACCACTAGCGGAGAATGGCAGTGATGCCAATCTCATGCTTGCAACTACACTATGACACTGAGATCATCAAACTCACATGTGGAATGGAATAGGACACCACTCTCCTATGATCACTGGAATACCCCTCCTAGAATAGTAGGGTAAACATTTGTACAAGTGGAGTATGGTAGTGGTGCCAGTCTCTTATTAGGACCTAAGAAATGGCATTGAGAAGCCTAAAGTCACATGTGCAGAGATCACATGGAATTGTGTCAATCTATGTGGATAATGCCACCAGTGGAGAATGGCAGTGGTGCCAATCTCACATGTGCATTGGAAAAGTGCCAATCTCACATGTGCATTGGCACTTTTGCCATTATCCTGCTGCCATTCTCCGCTAGTGGTAATGTGCATTCTTCTATGTGGTTGAATGTTAGTCTATAGGTTAGGTTTGTCTAGACAACCACTAGTGGAAAATGGCAGTGATGCCAAACTCATGGTGGCACCTACATAATGACACTGAGATCATCAGACTCACATGTGGGTTGGAATCGGACACCACTCTCCTATGATGATTGGAATACCCCTCCTAGAATAGTAGGGTAAACATTTGTGTAAGTGGAGAATGGGAGTGGTGCCAATCTCCTATTAGGGCCTAAGGAATGGCATTGAGAAGCCTAAAATCACATGTGCATCCTTCTATGTAGTCATCACTATCTCCGCTATGTAGAGATCATATGGAATTGTGTCAATCTCTTTGGAGAATGCCACATGTTGAGAATGACAGTGGTGCCAATCTAATACCATGACCTGAAAACATGCACAAGGAATCCTAAACTCACATGTGCATTGGCACTTTTGCCATTATCCTACTGCAGCCAATAAAACTAGTGGAATGTCAATCTATAGGTTCAGTCTGTCTAGACTACTACTAGCAGAGAATGGTAGTGGTGCCAATCTCATGCTTGCAACTACATGATGACACTGAGATCATCAAACTCACATGTGGAATGGAATAGGACACCACTCTTCTATGATCATTGGAATACCCCTCCTAGAATAGTAGGCTAAACATTTGTACAATTGGAGAATGGCAGTGGTGCCAATCTCTTATTAGGCCCGAAGAAATGGCATTGAGAAGCCTAAACTCACATGTGCAGAGATCATATGGAATTGTGTCAATGTTTGTGGAGAATGCCACCAGTGGAGAATGGCAGTGGTGCCAATCTCATACCATGACCTGCAAACATGCACAAGGAATCCTATACTCACATGTGCATTCTTCTATGGAGTGATCAGTGTCTCCACTGTGTAGAGATGATATGGAATTGTGTCAATCTCTGAGTTCATCAAACTCACATGTGGAATGGAATAGGACACCACTCTCCTATGATCACTGGAATACCCCTCCTAGAATAGTAGGGTAGACATTTGTACAAGTGAAGAATGGCAGTGGTGCCAATCTCTTACTAGGCCCTAAGAAATGGCATTGAGAAGCCTAAACTCAGTTGTGCATTCTTCTATGTAGTGATTTTTGTCTCCGCTGTGCAGAGATCATATGGAATTGTGTCAATCTCTGTGGAGAATGCCACCAGTGGAGAATGGTAGTGTTGCCAATCTCATACCATGACCTGAAAACATGCACAAGGAATCCTAAACTCACATGTGCATTCTTCTATATAGTGATCACTGTCTCTGCTGTGTAGAGACCATATGGAATTGTGTCAATCTCTGAGATCATCAGAGTCACATGTGGATTCTTCTAAGTGGAGTCTGTCTAGACTACTACTAGCGGAGAATGGCAGTGGTGCGAATCTCACATGTGCATTCTTCTATGTAGTGATCACTGTCTCCGCTGTGTAGAGTTCATATGGAATTTCAATCTATAGGTTTAGTTTGGCTAGATATTCACTAGCGGAGAATGGCAATGATGCCAAACTCATGCTGGCCCTAAGAAATGGCATTGAGAAGCCTAATCTCACATGTGCATTCTTCTATGTAGTGATCACTGTCTCCGCTCACATGTGGATCAGAATCAGACACGATGATCACTGGAATACCCCTCCTAGAATAGTAGGGTAAACATCTGTACAAGTGGAGAATGGCAGTGGTGCCAATCTCTTATTAGGCCTTAAGAAATGGCATTGAGAAGCCTGTGTCAATCTCTATGGAGAATGCCACCAGTGGAGAATGGCAGTGGTGCCAATCTCATACCATGACCTGAAAACATGCACAAGGAATGCTAAACTCACATGTGCATTCTTCTATGTAGTGATCACTATCTCCGCTGTGGAGAATGCCACCAGTGGAGAATGGAAGTGGTGCCAATCTCATACCATGACCTGCAAACATGCACAAGGAATCCTATACTCTCATGTGCATTCTTCTATAGAGTGATCACTGTCTCCGCTATGTAGAGATCATATGGAATTGTGTCAATCTCTGAGTTCATCAAACTCACATGTGGAATGGAATAGGACACCACTCTCCTATGATCACTGGAATGCCCCTCCTAGAATAGTAGGGTAGACATTTGTACAAGTGAAGAATGGTAGTGGTGCCAATCTCTTACTAGGCCCTAAGAAATGGCATTGAGAAGCCTAAACTCAGATGTGCATTCTTCTATGTAGTGATTTTTGTCTCTGCTGTGCAGAGATCATATGGAATTGTGTCAATCTCTGTGGAGAATGCCACCAGTGGAGAATGGCAGTGTTGCCAATCTCATACCATGACCTGAAAACATGCACAAGGAATCCTAAACTCACATGTGTATTCTTCTATGTAGTGATCACTGTCTCCACTGTGTAGAGACCATATGAAATTGTGTCAATCTCTGAGATCATCAGAGTCACATATGGATTCTTCTACAAGTGGAGTCTCTCTAGACTTCTACTAGCGGAGAATGGAAGTGGTGCCAATCTCATGCTGGCCCTAAGAAATGGCATTGAGAAGCCTAAACTCACATGTGCATTCTTCTATGTAGTGATCACTGTCTCCGCTCACATGTGGATCGGAATCAGACACCATGATCATTGGAATACCCCTCCTAGAATAGTAGGGTAAACATCTGTACAAGTGGAGAATGGCAGTGGTGCCAATCTCTTATTAGGCCTTAAGAAATGGCATTGAGAAGCCCGTGTCAATCTCTGTGGAGAATGCCACCAGTGGAGAATGGCAGTGGTGCCAATCTCATACCATGACCTGAAAACATGCACAAGGAATGCTAAACTCACGTGTGCATTCTTCTATGTAGTGATCACTGTCTCCGCTGTGGAGAATGCCACCAGTGGAGAATGGCAGTGGTGCCAATCTCATACCATGACCTGCAAACATGCACAAGGAATCCTATACTCACATGTGCATTCTTCTATGGAGTGATCACTGTCTCCGCTGTGTAGAGATCATATGGAATTGTGTCAATCTCTGAGTTCATCAAACTCACATGTGGAATGGAATAGGACACCACTCTCCTATGATCACTGGAATGCCCCTCCTAGAATAGTAGGGTAGACATTTGTACAAGTGGAGAATGGCAGTGGTGCCAATCTCTTGTTAGGCCCTAAGAAATGGCATTGAGAAGCCTAAACTCACATGTGCATTCTTCTATGTAGTGATCACTGTCTCCGCTGTGCAGAGATCATATGGAATTGTGTCAATGTCTGTGGAGAATGCCACCAGTGGAGAATGGCAATGGTGCCAATCTCATACCATGACCTACAAACATGCACAAGGAATCCTATACTCTCATGTGCATTCTTCTCTGGAGTGATCACTGTCTCCGCTGTGTAGAGATCATATGGAATTGTGTCAATCTCTGAGTTCATCAAACTCACATGTGGAATGGAATAGGACACCACTCTCCTATGATCACTGGAATTTCCCTCCTAGAATAGTAGGGTAGACATTTGTACAAGTGAAGAATGGCAGTGGTGCCAATCTCTTACTAGGCCCTAAGAAATGGCATTGAGAAGCCTAAACTCACATGTGCATTCTTCTATGTAGTGATCACTGTCTCCGCTGTGCAGAGATCATATGGAATTGTGTCAATGTCCGTGGAGAATGCCACCAGTGGAGAATGGCAGTGGTGCCAATCTCATACCATGACCTGCAAACATGCACAAGGAATCCTATACTCTCATGTGCATTCTTCTATGGAGTGATCACTGTCTCTGCTATGTAGAGATCATATGGAATTGTGTCAATCTCTGAGTTCATCAAACTCACATGTGGAATGGAATAGGACACCACTCTCCTATGATCACTGGAATACCCCTCCTAGAATAGTAGGGTAGACATTTGTACAAGTGAAGAATGGCAGTGGTGCCAATCCCTTACTAGGCCCTAAGAAATGGCATTGAGAAGCCTAAACTCAGATGTGCATTCTTCTATGTAGTGATTTTTGTCTCCGCTGTGCAGAGATCATATGGAATTGTGTCAATCTCTGTGGAGAATGCCACCAGTGGAGAATGGCAGTGTTGCCAATCTCATACCATGACCTAAAAACATGCACAAGGAATCCTAAACTCGCATGTGTATTCTTCTATGTAGTGATCACTGTCTCCGCTGTGTAGAGACCATATGGAATTGTGTCAATCTCTGAGATCATCAGAGTCACATATGGATTCTTCTACAAGTGGAGTCTGTCTAGACTTCTACTAGCAGAGAATGGCAGTGGTGCCAATCTCGCATGTGCATTCTTCTATGTAGTGATCACTGTCTCGGCTGTGTAGAGTTCATATAGAATTTCAATCTATAGGTTTAGTTTGGCTAGATATTCACTAGCGGAGAATGGCAGTGATGCCAAACTCATGCTGGCCCTAAGAAATGGCATTGAGAAGCCTAAACTCACATGTGCATTCTTCTATGTAGTGATCACTGTCTCCGCTCACATGTGGATCGGAATCAGACACCACTCTCCTATGATCATTGGAATACCCCTCCTAGAATAGTAGGGTAAACATCTGTACAAGTGGAGAATGGCAGTGGTGCCAATCTCTTATTAGGCCTTAAGAAATGGCATTGAGAAGCCTATGTCAATCTCTGTGGAGAATGCCACTAGTGGAGAATGGCAGTGGTGCCAATCTCATACCATGACCTGAAAACATGCACAAGGAATGCTAAACCCACATGTGCATTCTTCTATGTAGTGATCACTGTCTCCGCTATGTAGAGATCATATGGAATTGTGTCAATCTATGTGGAGATTGATATTGTGTATATTTGCTTGCTATGTTGGTATAGTTTTTCATAATGCATATATAAGTTGCTTCGCCTTGGTTATTTTGTTAATAGAAGTTGCATTGTGGTTGTAATATTTCCTACTACAGTTATGATTTTCTATTATACATTTCATTGTGTCCTTGGTTCTTTTATTAATAGAACATTGCAAGAATGGCTAGCAAGGGAAAGCGAAAGGTTCGAGAGGTGTCAGTTTATGATGGAGTTAGTTCTGGAAGAGGATGGTTTTTGGATATATACAATAACGAACTCCAAAAACTTCATAAAGTGCATTGTTTTGTGAACATCCAAGGAAAAACTTTTGAAGATGTTGGACAAGTTCAAGAGATGGAGGATACCGAGAAAGACAACATTCCTTGTCTCCAAATTCATACATTGGGAGGCAATGTGTATCAATTGGATCCTGCTTGTTTTGATCATGCGAGGATGAATGCTACTGGGGAGGACACGATGATATCTAGGGGTTGGATTAATGAGCCAGAAAATTATACCAACCAACAGATATTAGAAAGCTTTGATTTGGTAACAAAAGTTATAAAGCAAGATTTAAAAAAGAGTAGAAAAGTTTTGAAAAGAACCAAGAAAAGTGATGTTGTTGGATCAAGCTCTCAAGTGTCTCAGAACACATTGAAAGAGAAGGCTAGAGAGACCGGTGAGGAGGAAACAACAGGTGAGAAGGAAATAAGGTCAGATGGAAAAACAAGCATTGGGGATAAACTGGATGCTAAAGACAAAGAGACAACTTTAGGAGGAACACAGGGAGGTACGGGAATAGTCACTGATGGAATTGGAAGTGGAGGTGATGCAACGGGGAGTGGTGAGACACATATAACAGGACATGGTGAGAAATCATCTGAAGCAACTATCATCCTGTATAAGAAAATCCAGGCACTACAAAAGAAATTGGAAAGGAAGGACACAAGTATGACAGGCTTGATGGAGTACGTAGAGTACTTCCCATTTGGTTTGGAGTTTGAGGTGTTGATCCCAGTGATGAATTGCTTTAGAGCACCAAGCCAATATGTGTACAGGACGTTGACCCTTAGCTATGTCAGTGACTTGGTCAAGAGTTTTGCAATGAATGCACGACCTCCTGCAACATGTGCATATCTTATGCCTTACCACATTGGCACAAATACTCCGATGTGCAAGGAAGAGATAAAGGTGGAAAAGTTAAAGGAGTATAATTATTGGATTCTCACAGGGCAGCATTCAATTTATGCTGCAAGGATATTTATAACTAAAGCACATGGAGAAGCCTTCAATCAACGAAAAGGTTTCTATACACGGAGGAAGGCGAGAATTGTTGTCAATGCACCAGTTGAAGCAAGTTGTAAGATATCATCAATGGCCAACATGGAGGCACATACCGTTTTGAAAAATCAACCATATATCGATATCTTACAACACCTAAGGGCACAGTGGATTGCATTCGGACGACCAAAGAAACCAACCCAAGGCCTTGTCAAAGGGCATAAAGATCGACAAAGTTGGGATGTGAGTAATAAACTTTGTTTTGTATGCATTTTTTATTTCAAGAATGTTTATGGCTTTGTAAAAGAAATGATAGTAGTGTCAATTCCCTGATGTGAGAATGGCACTAGTGCCATTCTTCTAGTTACCAAGTCATGCTTTTGACATGGTAATGGGAGAATCGCACTAGTGTCATTATTATCTCTATTACATGATTTGGATTAGAAGAATGTCTAAGATGATTTTGATTTTTTTATACAGAATTTTGTAGGAGTTGCAAGCGTATCGATGGGCGCAAACTTTGCTACCAAGGACACACACATGGTCACATACGATGATGACATCTACGAACAATGGATTAGGATTTTGACATTGGTGAAGGAGGGTGATCTTGAGGGTCGAAATCCCACAATAACATATATGAGGTGTCTGCTAGGATTGGAAGACGAAGATGTACGTGCACTTCAAGCAAAGATTGTGTCTAAAGAAATAGTCTTGGTCAAGTCAAGCAAAGAGAAGGACTCCATTGAAATGTCTCAATGGGCAATGGAGATTAAGCATGATAGAGCCCTGAAAGAAGCACTCATCAAGGAGTTCAACTCACGTCACCCTTCGCCCCAACATCAAACATGGGATGCCCTTGCAACTTACTTCAAAATTGATTCAATTGTTTATCAGAGCTTCAAGGGTTCATGTGAGTCATGGGTCAAAGAGAAGCTGCAAGTTGGCAAGTCCACACCTAATTTCTCAAAAGCCGCGTCAATCTATGTTGATTGGGTGATTAGTTTAATAGAGGGTAACAAGTCTACATCGCAATCTTGTTTTCCTTGGACAATTATTCAAGTGAACATGGAGATGGAGGGGGAGAGCTTTCTAACACGTCACTCCAAGGGACAACTTCCAATCAGCTTGTGTGTGCTTGACACCTCAGAGGGATCTGCCAAAGGCATGTGTTGGGATAAGGCTGCCTTCAAGAAGTTGCTCTGTGGCTTGATGGAGACCGTTGCCACTCCGTCACAGTATGTATTGCTATCATTTATGACAATGACAGAGATGGTAAATCTCAAGGAAGCAATGATAGAGGCTCGATTTTGGCATAGAAGGTTTGTGGGTGTTATCCATGAATCGGATAGTGCACAAAAGGGTTTGTCTAAGACCTTCTGTTTTTTGTCATTTGTCAGCTCACATGATGGGTTTGATGGATTTGAGCACATGTTAGAAATCACAAGGCCATACACAATAATTGAGGACAATATTCTTTATTCTGATGAGGGCGATGAGTATGGAAAAGAGGCAGTTGTGAAGCATGGCATCATCAAGGAGTGCATCAGGTGCTATTGTAGTAGGGAACATGAAGTTGTTGTTGACGTCTTTACTAATGGATGTGTGGCATTACAAGCATTGTCAAGCAAAAGAAAAGTGATATCGCTGGTGAAGACATCCCAACAGGCGACAGAGGTCGAGGCTATGTGTGTGGCACATGCATCAAATAATCCCCATATTAAGATTTGGTCTAGCATTGAGAGGCCTCTTGAGACACATAGAGCTGATTCACCTATCGATGAAGGAATTAAAGAGGGTGAGCATCACATTGAAGACTTGCGACCTTTAACTGAAGCAGATCTTGAAGCTATCCCAAAGATTACATTGGAAGATTTGGAGCAAGGTCTTTAGCTACTCATTTATGCCTTGTGTATTTAGTTTCAAAATAATATGACTTTTATGGATTTTCTCGATTTCACATACTCTCATCATATTAAAGATATTAAACATTAGGTATGATAAAATTGTGTGGGAATGGTACTAGTGTCATTCTCCCTATGTCGGGTTATACGTAAGAGGTACTATTAACATTTTATGCGACCTCATATGGAGAATGGCACTAGTGCCATTCTCTCTTTGTGGTTATGTAGAAATGGTAATACTGTTATGTTCCTTTCTTGAATCTATGTTAGTTGAAAGCATTACAGAGATTAAAAATTGTATAATATTAACTATGCTACCAAAGTTTTGATTTGGGTGCTTTCTACAAATCTATTGGTCCAAAGTAATACAGTATCTATGCTTTCAGATCATGCATTGTACATTTCTTTTGGGACATGGGGGAGGCACTAGTAGTATTCTCTCCTCCCAATGAGGGTATAGAGAAAGGCACTAGTGGCATTCTCCATAACCTTATATGTAAAATGGCACTAGCACCACCCCAAGAGAAGAATGGCAGTATTGCCATTCTCTCTATGGGTTCAGAGAGAAAGGTTGCACTATTTGCATTCTCAATTGACCTTTAGAGAGATTGGCACTTTTGCCATTCCCCAAAAATACAATGGAATCAGTGGAACGACAATGGATAATGTTCATACTTTATTGTTATTTATTAGTTTCATATGCTTTTGTGTTTCGACATTGTTGAATACACTCTAAAGAATCAAAATATTTCTATATTCCTCAACTTCCACAGGGACCAATGATGCATGGAAGGATGTGGAGACATCAAATGTAGAGGACAACATACCACCAGTTATGGGGACTATCAATTACACGATGGATGCAGGAGGTATAGAAGAAAACATAACCCCAAAAATGGAGAAAATTGCAAGGAATATCACGAATCCTATACTCTTAGAAGAGAACATGGATGAACATACTGTCTCAACATTGGGGACAAAACTAGATAATCTTATTGTTGTTGCAAACATGCATGAAATCATAGCACCTGACAATTTGGATCTATATCCACATACAATTTCTTTGGATATGCCACGATTAACAATCATATTAGACTTGAATGGCCTGTTATTAAGTCGCTGCCTATTTAAGTCTCCAATACATCCGTCTATTATGCATGGCAAAAATAGTTATATGGTTGTTCGTCCTGGGTGCATAGAATTTCTTAAAATCTTGCTACAAAGATTTAATGTAGGTATCTGGTCAGCTGCGATGGAGCATAACGTACTTGATATGGTAGGAAAGCTGCAAAATTATGCAAATGAGAGCCTCCCTTTCTTTGTTATATGGTCTCAGCAAGGATGCTGCACTTACAGTAAGACAAGGATAAATAGGCCTGACAAGGTTGGTGTTGAGGCAATGTTCAAACCCTTAGCAAAAATCTCAAAGGCATTTGGATGTGATGCTAGAAGGACAATTCTTGTTGATGACTCCCCATACAAGGCTTGCATTAGCCCTCCATCAAATTGCATATTTCCTTCAACGTTTGATGTACAAGACAAGGATGATAATATTCTACTGAGAGAGTTGATGCCGTACTTACTACAACTCGATGAGACTAGAGATGTGCGCAGCATGATTGAGACAAATCGGTATGGACAATTACCTGTGATGGAGGGGCATAAGGATTTCAACCTTGTCCAGAAAGTAATTGATGAATGGAGGGAGGAAAATCATGCATGGTCAAGAATGGAATATAAAACAAGAAATCTTCCTCTTGCAGATCAACTAAGAGAGATGGATATAGGTGGTAGGGCAACCCATGGTGGTGATGGCCAGGTGCCTAAACTCAATGCATCCCAAATAAGACTTTTAAGGAACGCTCCGCAACTCTCTAGCATGAATGCTATGCAAGTTTCTCAATTGGCTATAGACCTAGGGTACAAAGGTCGCTATATCAAGAAATACATTGCTAAGGACTACATAACCCGACTATAGAATGCGTATTTTTCATGAAGGTACATATGTCAAAGTGTTTTTTGATTTTATCTCAATATATATAACTGTTGTTGTAGCTAATTGAATTTTTCTTTTGTGATGTAGATAGATATACGTTCAAATCAACCTTGAGTAGGTACATACCAGAACGAGATCCATTTGGACCACCAAAGTTACCTGTCCCTATCAACGAAGTGTTCTGGATAAAAAATGTGGCTTTCGAGGTGCATGAGTCAACCATTACAGGAGCTGGCTTGGGCTTGTTTGTGCATGGCTCCATCAAGAGAGGGACTACTATTCTCCATTATGGAGGTGACAAGTACTCCTACAGAGACTGGAAGGAATTATGTAAAGTTCATCCAAGGCTAAAGAAGTACTCGATCCAAGAGGACCCTACTGTCCCTATGAAGGATATGGTGCATATTGTTGGTGATGTTCAATATGGCAATGTGGCAAGATTTATTAACAGCAATAGAAATACCAATGTAAAGCCAAATGTTTGTTATATATTTTCCCATGATGTTCCACCTTGGTATGACCCCATGATGAACATAGATATTGCAGAATATGTTTACATTTGTATTGAATCCATAGATGATATACATGTAGGAGAGGAGCTATTTGCAGACTATGAGTTTTGAATAACAACATTGTATATCTTTATACAATCATTACTTATGGGAATTACTACTTTCTTGCCAACTATGTAAATTGGTGCGTAATTGTTGTGTGTGAATAATATGCAAACATGTTCATAACTACAGTGTCTCTCGTGCCATTCTTTCCAGTGCCATTCTCTTTGGGGCTAGAAATTGAGAGTTTCTTTGGAATCATGATTTATTTCAGGGATTTCAATGGTGTATCAACAAGTTGTTATGTTTCCATCCTAAAGTGTACTTTTTTACTTTGCAATGAGTAATCAACATGACATGTAAAGTTATCATTTTACAATAATGATAGTCAGTCCAAACATTGAAAGTGCACAATAAATGATTGTCATTACCACCTAAATTACATCAAATGCTTGTCATTGCCCATTGATTTTCCATCAACTACATATCTTGCATTCATTCTCCTCAACTACATATCTTGATTTTCCATCAACTGCATATCTTACTAAGTTAAAGAGCCTGTGCGTTTTCATTGCAATACTCATGGTTATTAATTACACTCTACATTTTGTAAACGGTGTTTTGGAGATTTTCAAATGAGAATGCTCACAACAAAAGCGAGTCTCAATATCAATGGAAATTCCAGAATTATGAAGGTGTTTTTGAACATCACTATGGCTCACGAGATGAATCTAACTCAAATGGGTTTCAAAGTTTATTATTTTTTTAATGATAATGTAGTTTAGACACTGATATTCTATTCATTATTTGAGAATGTAGTTGATATTTCACACTTCATGGATGGCTATCTAGTCTATTTTCACATATTTCTCCTGTTTTTTCATTGAGGGGAGCTACAATTTCTTCCAAAACTGCCATTCTGGAAATTGGGTTTTTCCCCAAATTGGGAATTGGAAATGGCATTGAGAAGCCTAAACTCACATGCTCATTCTTCTATGTAGCGATCACTGTCTCCGCTGTGTAGAGATCATATGGAATTGTGTCAATCTCTATGGATAATGCCACCAGTGGAGAATGGCAGTGGTGCCAATCTCATAACATGACCTGCAAACATGCACAAGGAATCCTAAACTCACATGTGCATTCTTCTATGTAGAGATCACTGTCTCCGCTGTGTAGAGATCATATGGAATTGTGTCAATCTCTGAGTTCATCAAACTCACATGTGGATTGGAATCGGACACCACTCTCCTATGATCATTGGAATACCCCTCCTAGAATAGTAGGGTGAACATTTGTACAAGTGGAGAATGGCAGTGGTGCCAATCTCTTATTAGGCCCTAAGAAATGGCATTGAGAAGCCTAAACTCACATGCTCATTCTTCTATGTAGTGATCACTGTCTTTGCTGTGTAGAGATCATATGGAATTGTGTCAATCTCTTATTAGGCCTTGGAATGTCAATCTATAGGTTTAGTTTGTCTAGACAACCACTAGTGGAGAATGGTAGTGATGCCAAACTCATGGTGGCACCTACATAATTATACTGAGATCATCAGACTCACATGTGGATTGGAATCGGACACCACTCGCCTATGATCATTGGAATACCCCTCCTAGAATAGTAGGGTAAACATTTGTACAAGAGAATGGTAGTGGTTCCAATCTCTTATTAGGCCCTAAGAAATGGCATTGAGAAGCCTAAACTCACATGTGCATTCTTCTATGTAGTGGTCACTGTCTCCGCTGTGTAGAGATCATATGAAATTGTGTTAATCTCTGTGGAGAATGCCAACAGTGGAGAATGGTAGTGGTGCCAATCTCATACCTGAAAACAAGCACAAGGAATCATAAACTCATGTGGATTGGTAGTTTTGCCATTATAGAATGCCACCAGTGGAGAATGGCAGTGGTGCACAAGGAATCCTAAACTCACATGTGCATTCTTTTATGTAGTGATCACTGTCTCTGTTGTGTAGAGATCATATGGAATTGTGTCAGTCTCTGAGATCGTCAAACTCACATGTCGATTGGAATCGGACACCACTCTCCTATGATCACTGGAGTACCCCTCCTAGAATAGTAGGGTAAACATTTGTACAAGTGAAGAATGGCAGTGGTGCCAATCTCTTATTAGGCCCTAAGAAATGTCATTGAGAAGCCTAAACTCCCATGTACCAATCTCTGTGGAGAATGCCACCAGTGGAGAATGGTAGTGGTGCCAATCTCATATCATGACCTGAAAACATGCACAAGGAATCCTAAACTCACATGTGCATTGGCACTTTTGCCATTATCCTACTGCCATTCTCCGCTAGTGGTTGAGAGTTTCTTTGGAATCATGATTTATTTTAGGGATTTCAATGGTGTATCAACAAGTTGTTATGTTTCCATCCTAAAGTGTACTTTTTTACTTTGCAATGAGTAATCAACATGACATGTAAAGTTATCATTTTACAATAATGATAGTCAGTCCAAAATTTGAAAGTGCACAATAAATGATTGTCATTGCCACCTAAATTACATCAAATGCTTGTCATTGCCCATTGATTTTCCATCAACTACATATCTTGCATTCATTCTCCTCAACTACATATCTTGATTTTCCATCAACTACATATCTTACTAAGTTAAAGAGCCTGTGCATTTTCATTGCAATACTCATGGTTATTAATTACACTCTACATTTTGTAAACGGTGTTTTGGAGATTTTCAAATGAGAATGCTCACAACAAAAGTGAGTCTCAATATCAATGGAAATTCCAGAATTATGAAGGTGTTTTTGAACATCACTATGGCTCACGAGATGAATCTAACTCAAATGGGTTTCAAAGTTTATTATTTTGTTGACGATAATGTAGTTTAGACACTGATATTCTATTTATTATTTGAGAATGTAGTTGATATTTCACAATTCATGAATGGCTATCTAGTCTATTTTCACATATTTCTCCTGTTTTTTCATTGAGGGGAGCTACAATTTCTTCCAAAACTGCCATTCTGGGAATTGGGTTTTTCCCGAATTATCTAATACGGTCTTCACATATGTCTTGACTCCTACCCCTCTACTTGCCACACGACAGTTGCTCGTATGTTGTTTTACCACACGCCAGTCCTGTTGATAGCCTATTAACTAATGAATGTAAGCAAACTACAAGCAAAATGAATTCGTTATTACGTAGAATGAAATACGAAGTAAAAGAAGTATGATCAACATTTCATTCCATCACTATCTCCTCAGCCCTTCTGAGCTTGTTGGAGATCCATTACAACACACACGCTTAGCTACAACCATACATCTGCTAAGGTACCGAGCCATGTCATATAGAGGAAGATTGAGGGCAGTCGTCGTCAAGTTCATCATGATCTTGCCATCATGGAGAATCACAGAAGCGCCATTAGAGGGAGCCGAGTTCATAGCAAGTCCATTAGCCAACTATGCTTAGATTCCTCCATGCATCTCGCAATGCAGCTCCACGTGGAGTTGATCTACCAATTCCCCTTAACTCAACTATGCACGCATCCCAAACTAGAGTTTGCATCTCCCAACACCCCCCCTCAAACGAAAGAGAGGGTTGTGCATGAACCTTCAAGTCACTAGTTTCCGACACAGCAAGTCAAACAATAGAATTCTCAGAGCACACAAGAGGAAGAAATCAAGTTCACTTCTCATAGCAAGAGAAAGAGCTTGTAGAGAATCGACTGGCAACTTGGGGATTTACATGCTTTCAGAGATTTTATTAAACAAAAAGAAACCTAACATATGTTGTCGAATGAAGATATTTAGAAAGTCCATCCTTCATTGTCCCTAGTGTTTGCCATGTAGAGCCCAGTGATCTCCTGCACTTCATCAACATAGCTCACCAATCCTCACACATCGCTGGTCCACCCCATGCACTTGGGACCCAAAATTGATCCATCTCTAGTTTTATTTATTCATTTGGCTTGTGTGGATTCAATGGTTTCTGATTCCCTTGAGAGTGCCAAAGTGTTGTAGGTCTAACCATTTTGACCGGATGAGTCTAATTGCACTATTCCCCAACCATGGTTGGGCATAGAGTTGGAGGTTGGTGGAGTTAGACACATAGGAGGGAACATTGGCATCAATGAAGGGGCAAGTGGATGTTTGAGGGACGTTGAGGTGAACATTGGAGACCACCTATTTCAATGTATGCTTTTTTTCTTTTGAGTATGGATAGATGGATGATACACCCGATTTTGCAGATTGAGTAGTAGCTTCACTCCTCTCCTATTTAGTTGATATGCAAATATACCCCCCCCTTCTCTCTCTCTCTCTCTCTCTCTCTCTCTCTCTCTCTCTCTCTCTCTCTCTCTCTCTCTCTCTCTCTCTCTCTCTCTCTCTCTCTCTCTCTCTCTCTCTCTCTCTCTCTCTCTCTCTCTCTCTCTCTCTCTCTCTCTCTCTCTCTCTCTCTCTATCGCACGGATTCCTTCCAGTTGAGGCACTTTTGCCTTAACAAAGATATTTGAACCTAGATTGAAGAAAAACTCAAATTATGGCATTTGATGTTGTCCACATAACCTATTGGTATATCTGTAGCAGCTAATATATGATAATCCATCATATTTTAGGCCATAATCCCATATCCTTATAAGGTAGATAATAACTATTATCATAGCATGAAGGTACTTCATATTGGGATTTTGATAAATTGGCTAAGAAAGCCAACTAAGTCAAAAATTTCAGGCCTATTGATTGTCAAATAGATCAAGATGCCAATTATACGTTTTTATTGTTAAGGATTCATCTCATGAGATATTTGAAAGTCATAATAGGAAGGTCACTCTTATTGGGATTTTGCATAAATCTGCTAAGAAAACCAATTGAGTAAGAAATGTCAAACTTGGTGATTGTCAAATAGATCAAGATTCCAATGAGTTGTTTGTGAGATATCTGAAAACTATTCTCATAGCATGAAGATGATATTTATTAGGATTTTGTACAAATTCACTAAGGAAGCCCCTTTGTTTGGATTTCTTCAAGGATGGTCACCTCCAATTGAATTTTTCCGAGTGGCCACCTCCACTTAATATTACCACCAGTAAACTCTAAAATTTGGTAAATTTGCAATAATACATACGTCAAATCCACACAAATATGGCCTTATAAAACTAAAAATTTAGCAAAGCTTTAGTGGCGACCTCCACTCAATGATGATCTAATAAGCTTCAAAATTTGATTCAATTGCAACACTAGGCAAGTCATCTCCACACCTTTCTTCAAATTTTGATAGTGAAAATATAATAACATATTGTATAGAGTTATGATCATGAATTACATAAAGTAATTGAAGATTTAGTTGGATTCAACATATAATTTTAAAGATAGACCATTTATTTCAAACAATATTAGGTGGTGTAAAGATACACCATTTGCTTAGAAAGAGGCATAGAAACTGCTATCCTATGCTTCTAGATCTTATTTAAAGCCATCATATTTTGGACTTTCATTTTTACTTGATAGGTCAAGTCTACCCAAATGATAATTAATATGTGTAAAAATCACGTTGGTGATTGTCACCACACATCTTCTCTCACCACAATGTTGCAAATGGTGCCTACTCATCAGATCAAGAGTAAGTATTTGTCCAAAGGGTGCCACTTCATTGCTCCCATACAACACCACATCTAACCCTCTTTAAGAGCGAATATAAGAAATTAGAAAAGAGAAATACATGTAAACACACACACACGCACACGCACACGCACACGCACAGACACACACACACAGACACACACACACACACACGCACGCACATGCACATGTATGTATGTTTGGGTGCGTATGAATACATGTACATATTTTTGCAACAATTTAAAAAATGATTGAATTTGAGCAAGGAATTGAGTTGCACCAATCCTGTTGCTTATGGAATAGTTTGGGTCTAGCTCTTTCATTACCTTTTTGCTTGAGCAATATGTTGGGGTGCAACACAACCTCTTACTCATATCAAGAGATTTTATTGTTCCAAGCAACAAGCTATGCTTCACTCCAAGGTGTTGCTTGAGCAACAAGCTGCCTGCCACACAAAGTAGAGATAACCTATTGTGTGCATCCACATGCACATGGAAAATAACATCCCATCTCACAACTGCCTTAAATGGGTGTAGCCAATGCTTAGATTTTTAAATCATGGAAAACCATAGACAACTCGGTAGTCCATTTAAATTTGGCATCTTTCTTTGTCAACTCATACTATGGAGCTGCAATCTTGGCAAAATCTTTAATAAAGCATCTATAGAACACAATATTATAAAATTTGGGAATCTCCCAAGTCCCACTTTCGAAAAAGGGGTTAGGATTTGACCATGTGTCTAAATCTTCTCCTTTCCCATCATGGACTACTCATTATTGTTTGTGTTGGATGGTGGCAAGTATCAAGTCCAAGCTTTAGAGTAAATTTTGAGTTGAAGCTTGTCCTAACCTTTTTGGTCTTGTTAAATTATTATTTTTAAAGGAAAAAAACTCCCAATTTACAATATTACATACTTAGAGCATTCTGATAGTAATACTTAACATTATTAGAATCTAATCACATTCTAGTCATAGGTTTTTTAAACTCTCTTAGAATGAGATATCTTCCTTAGCTTTCTTGAAACTCCAACACCTAGTTTCCACGAGTGATTTTCTAGGACTTGAACACACACACATGCTTTGCATGTTTTCACTTGCTACTAATTTTAGTGTGATAGCTTGTTGGTAGGTTTCAAGTTTGCTTATATCCAATACTTATCTCCTTCTTATGGTTTTTAGCATGGTCAGATCTCGACTCTTGCTAAGAGAATATTTGACACTTCAATCCAAAATCAAAGTAGAAGCAGAAGAAATAGCCAAAGCAAGCATCAATGCAGTAGCCAAAAATAGAATTTGGTAGCGTAGACATGAAGCAAGCCAGTAACAATAATGCAATGAGTAGCAACCCGGTGCAATAGAAGCAATTAGTAGAGGCCAAAAGCTAAGGCAGTGCAACATCGAGACACAAGATAACTTAGTAGCAAATAGAGCTAATGAAATGCATAATAGTAGCAAAGTGAGAGCTTAAAAGTAAAGCTAACACCAAAGCAAGCAAGAGAAGTGGCTGGTGGCATTAAAGCAATAGCAAGTTATAGTATAATAGAATCGAAGCAAAGCATTGAAGCATAAGCAGAAGCAATAGCCAAAGCAAGCATCAACTCAATAGCCAAACACATAATTTGGTAGCAAAGGCATGAAGCAAGCTAGCACAACAATAATGCAATGAGTAGCAACCCAGTGGAAGCAATTACTAGACGCCAAAAATTAAGGCATGTGGCATTAAGACACAAGCCAACTTAGTAGAAATATAGCTGTGAAATGTAAACTAGCAGCAAAGCTAGAGCTTAAAAGTAAAGCTAATGGCAAAGCAAGCAAGAGAACTGGTTGGTGACATCAACACAATAGTGTGGATAGGAGAAAAAGGAGAAGCTAAGTGCAAGCGGGCCAATTGAGTAGACGTTCCATGTTAGGAATTAGCAATGGAATTTAGTTATGCAAAGAAGGCAGGAGATTTTTGAAGAACTCCCATAAACAAGAACAAGGAAGCTATAAAGAAATGAATGAATAGCAAGGAAGAGTAGAAGATAGTTGGAAAAGGCTTTCTCTCTCACTCCCTCTCTTTCTCTCCTCTCACATTGAAGCATCACTTTCACCACCTAGCTTCCCATAATCTACATTTATACTACTTTATCTACATGGTATTAGAGCCATAGTAGACTCTATCCTTGAGTATTCTTTCATTATCTTCCTTCAACAACCATCCATTTGTCAATCACAATCTAGTGTTACAACTTTTTGATTTCTTTGAGCCACCATTTTTGTTAGCTATCACTTGTGAGTATGCTATCACATTAATTGTAGCAAGTTAAAACATAATAGAATCGAAGCAAAGCATTGAAGCATAAGCATAAGCAATAGCCAAAGCAAGCATCAACACAGTAGCCAAAAACAAAATTTGGTAGCATAGATATGAAGCAAGCCAACAACAATAATGCAATGAGTAGCAACCCAATGCTATAGAAGCAATTAGTAGAGGCCAAAAGCTAAGGCACTATAGCATCAAGACACAAGCCAACTTAGTAGCAACAAAGCTATGAAATGCAAACTAGTAGCAAAGTTAGACCATAAAAGTAAAGCTAACAAGCAAAGCAAGCAAGAGAAGTGGATGATGACATCAGCATAGTAGTGTGGATAGGATAAAAAGGAGAAGCTAAGTGCAAATGGGCCAATTAAGTAGTTCCATGTTAGAAATTAGCAATGGAGCAGGAGATTTTCAAAGAACTCCCATAAAAAACAACAAGGAATCTATAAAGAAATGTGTGAATAATAGGATATCTGAGAAGTTGTAGAGGGAGTTGTGGCAAATAGTATAAGATACCCGTTAGCATTGGAGCTATTTTAGAGGTTGCCAAATGAGGTGCAAGAGTATGTCAAAGTTTTTTGTTTAAAATCCTTATATATATTCTACTTGTTGAAGAAGTATGGTATTGCATTCTATCTAATTCTATTTCTTATACAATTGCTATCAAAAGCAATGACATTGGTGCTTGCATCAAGCATGTCAACAAAGGAGTTCCTCTTGAGTAACATCAAGCCATTCGATAGAGAAGTCTTTCATACTTGGTAGACACAAATCAACATCATAGACACCAATGAACAGGATGGAGAAGAGTCGTCATTACACTAAGTAGATTGACATCATGGACACCAATGAAGAGGATGGAGAAGAGTAGGCAAAAACCATCATTTCCTAAATCACCAATGAAGAGGATGCCAAAGAGTAGGCAACGACAGTCACTGCATGAAATTACACCCCAATCTCATTCACTTGGTTGCAGGGTCTATCATGGGATGATTTGGAGAGGTTGTAATAAGGAGCAAGAGCGAAGCATTCTTGGATTGCTCTCATGGTTAAGTTGTTTGGTCTAGGATAATCTGAAGAGAAGAAACTTAGTGATTTCACCAGCAAGCTACACATTGTCATCACCCAATTGGACTTCATTGATGTGAAGGTGGAAGAGAAGGATGTGATTGTAGTGCTTGTGAAAGCATGCCTCAGTCATATGAGAGCTTGCGGACTATATTGAAGCATCTATTGGATCCTACCTTAGGCAACATAATTAGTTCAGTACTTGATGAGGAGAGGAGCACCATGTAGGGCCGTGCTTTCAAAATTATGAGTAGAGATAGATTGATGCAAAATCCCACATGTACTTTTGTGTGTGGGAGGGGATCCAATATAAGGTGTCTTGAAGTGAGAAAACATAGCCATAAAATTTAGAGATAGATTTTGGCCCAACTCCACATGTACTTGTGTGTGTGTGGGAGGAAGGTGGCTTGGAGCGAGAACAAAATAGCCATAAAATCAGTAATTGATACAATATATTCAAATACCAAACACTTATATATATGAGAATATAAGGTGAGTATGGCAATCATTATGATATCAGCCTTAGTAACAACAATAAATGTAATGAAGTCCGTCAGAGCAACCACTTTTACAATAACGACCTTAGACCAAAAAAATTACATTTGCAAGAAAGCAATGATATAATATGTCAAAATCTTGAAATTTTTAATTCAAGTTCAATTCATGAATATTAAACCAGCATATGCTTAAGAATGGGAGCAAATCAATTATTTTAGGAAACCTAGGTATATGGGTGATAATAGCTATATGCAAGTGTCAAACTAGGCACATCACATGATTTTAACTTTTTTTCAAGGTTTATCACATACGTGAAATAAGTTTTAGGCTCCACATGATAGTTTGCCTCTAAAACTCAATTGTAGGACTTTGTAATCAACATATAAGGTGCTTGATTCATCCAATACATTGCATATGTGCATATGGCTCGTGCACATAGGCCTATGCCTAGCCACACTCAAAATCTCAAAGATAGGACATCACCCACTAGTTGTTTTTTTAGCACTCTATATGTTGATGATGTTTATATAGAACATATGGATTGAATCTCAACCCAGTGTGAGGCCACCTATCCACATGACTAAAGCTTGGACATAATTGTTGCATGTTATGGCATAGAAATTGGTGCACTGTCTCTCTGTGGCATTAAAAATTGGTGCACTATCTCTCTTCGTTCCTTCCACCATAACATGGTAAATATTGTGTACAAGAAGTGGCAAAATTGAGCACATAAGTTGGCGGAACATATATATGCATGGTAAACCATCTATTCTTTGATATACTCAACATTTACAACATGATGTCATATAGATAGGTAAAGGATGTACAATTGTAAAATGCCCCTCCTTGTCATATCAGGGGCTAGGCACATGAGCACATCAGTGGACATTCGTGCTCTATCCAACTACGCATTGGCCAAAGACTCTTGATGCCCTATAATGGGCAATGTGGCATTCATGCACAATAATTTATCTTGATTTTCATCACCAATTGCTGCCTCTATAATGCAGTATATGTCTACCCCACTCTTCACCTCATGAGACCTCCAAGTGGTAGTCATCTATCCTCATTTTACTGGTTGTTACCAATCAAACTTGAACTATGCACTAGTGCAATTTTTGGCACCTCCAAAGGTACATTTTAAAGCACCCAATGGCATTGATTTGCCCTCGTCTTCCTCCGCGTGCCATTAATTGGTGTGCTACCAACCGTGCTTCTTTGGGCGCATGTGCATAGCCCTTCATAGCCATATCATCTACATAGAAATTGGTGCACTAGCTCTCCTCATTCCTTCCACTATAATCATGGTAAATATTGTGTACAAGAAGTGGTAATATTGAGTCCATAAGTTTGTGGGACACAAAAATGTGTGGTAAACCATATACGCTTGATTTTACAACTCCATGGCAATATACAGGTGATGTAGTGGGTTAGCTTTGTGAAATTGCCAACCACCAACCTTCGATACTCTCTTATAGGCAATGAGTAGGCCTCCATTCCAATATGCCCTTTTTGCTAATACGTGTATGATGAAACTACCTCAACAGGGGACTCATCAAATGTGAAATGCTCATCGCGTATGACGACTCGAGATGTATTGAAGATCATAACCTTGGTTTTACACAAGTTGACCATCAAATCATGAGACTCACAAAAGGACTGTAGTGTGTCAAGGTGTCTTTGGAGCCGAGCTGGAGCCCCTCTACTGAGGAAGACAAGAGAGCCACGTCATCTACATAAAGTAATATCCGAATCAGCGTGCCCACGAGAGAGCAGCATACCCCACCTTGTGCCTGCATCATTGTCTTGAGCTCGTCAATGTAGAGGCCAAACAAGGTAGGTGATAATGGGCATCCTTGTTTGACCCCGATAGTGCTCATGATCTCGCATATCCATCCAAATCATGTCCAGACTCTACCTGAAACAACTCGCTCATAAAGTGCCATGACAGCCCAAATGATCTCCTAGCTATAACCCAAATCCGATAGGCATCGTATGAGACGGGCTCTTGAAACGGTGTCGAATGTCTTGTAGAAGTCCACAAAGCAATAGTAAACCCTCTGCTTTCGTGCCCTCGCCTCCTCGATGATACATCTGAGCGCGAGAATGTGGTCCATGGTCCCATGATCCCGCTTGAAATCGGCCTATCTCGCTGCTCTGAGTCCTCGACACTCTGCAAATCTACTGACCTCAGGATCAAGTACTAATGCATAAATCTTGGACATGACATGTCCAATCATGATGGTCCTGTAGTTCTCCGGGTTCACGAGATCCCATGCCTTGTGGATGGGTGGGATAGTGTTGATGGTCTAGGTGCGTGAAAACCCTAAGCAAACGACTTCATTAAATAGCTTGGCTAAGATTGGGGCTAGGAGGTTAATCCCATATGCAATGAACTCAATGCATAGTCCCTCATGATCCTTCGCTCGGCCATTATGAAGTTTCATTACGGCATCCTTTACCCCCCCTAGTGAAGAGGGTGTAGGATGTGGGGCATGGCATATGTGATAGGTTAGGGGCTGACTGATTTGGGATATCATAGAGCGTGCATGCATAATTAGACCACACCTGAGTGTTAGTGAGAGTGATGGGGGGGACTGTTACTCTAGAAATCTCTACCAAAAGTCCTTAGAGTTATTATTGAACAAAATGTTCAGTAGCTCCTCCTCGTTCCGACGCACGAAGTCAAGTTTCATCTTGCGTACCAGACGGCGATACTCGCATAGTGTCTTTGGTTTTTTCGAAAGGCTGTTTTTTGTTTCGAATCTGAGCTGACGATGTAAAGCCTTACACTCATCATCGTACCAGCTATTATAGGGTATGGTCCCAGGAGGTAGTGGGTGGGTGGTGTGGGGAAAGGCGTGAAGAGCGACCTCGTGTAGTGAGCGAGTGACTAGGGCAGCACGGTCTTCTAGTAAGGGTATAAAGTCAATGTATGCGAGAAGTATGTACAGACGGCTAGAGTAAGTAGGTGAGTGATCGCGTCAAAATGTATATCATGGTAAGTGGAGTAAGAGCTCAACGGGGTAGAAAGTACTGTGCGGCGGGGAGTAGAAATGCTAAAGAAAAGATAGGTATAATCGGCCCCTGAAGGGAGAGGTGCTATGGTAAAGCTAGTGATGCGAGATGTGAAGGTAATGGGATCCCATGATGTAGTCCACAACACTGAAGCCTCCCCCATGTGGAAAGTAAGTGAAGCCACCTGATGCGGGCCATCTGTCAAGACCATTATAAATAATGAGATCATGCATCCTGCCGAGGTCTAATAGGGCCTGCCCATAGGATGTGAGCGGTCCTCGTCTGTCAGCCGAAACTCGTAGCATACCTGCCTCCTCAAGGTCAATGTCGGGCACTAGAGTGGAATCATCCCTGAAGTTGAGGAGTGGTGCCTGACGAGCGCCTGTTCTCACCTTGAAGTCCCCAACTAAGAGGACTTCCTCGCGGCTAGAGAAGTCAACGATGGACTGATACAGAGCAGCAAATGGGGATGTCTCATCCTCCCTTGAAATATCTATGGCAAAGCGCGAGGTCTTAGGGGGGAAGTAGCAAACTACAACAAACAAATCTTGGCTATCCATGTGTTGGATCCGAATCCAAAGAAACCTAAAGTGTGGATCTCTGTGCTCCACTAAGATGGTCCCCAAAAGTGTGGACCTATAAAGGACTGCGACTCCTGATCTTTGAACCCCTCTTGTATCCCTCGTCTCATCTCTGTAGGTAGACTCCCATATATACCCGCTGACTACTGGTAGTGGGTGCTCTAGACTCTGATGTGTCTCTGTGTAAAAGACTATGTCGTGACCTGTATAGGATTCCGAGAAGTTCCCTGGTTGTGACCATAAGGTACCATTACAGTTCCAGATGGTACAAGATAGGGTCTCGGATGTCTGGGTCTCATAGACCCTGCCCCCCTATGCAGGAGGAGAGGTGGGTGCCCGACAGGGGCCTGTAAGGAGTCGTCCATCCCGTATTGCTGCCCATTTCCCCTCTTTGCGGGCCTGATCCCCCCGTTGCTACAACCGGAAATGCCTCTTCTCAACCTATAGTGGAGTGAGGTCCTTGTCCATGGAGATTGCTGGCTGGTCTCATAAGGCTGACCTATGACGTAAAGCCAAAAGCCATGCTTGGGCGTCATGGAACCGGATGATAAGGGATTGCTCTCGGTTGGGGTCCCTCCCAACTCACCATGCTCTCTCAGTCCTGTGCTCAGTTGCCCCTAGGGTAGTGGTCATGAAGGCCTATGCATTTGCCATAGGGGTAGCCTCAGTGCGAGGAATCCCACGTACTCTGATGTTGAGAGCCTTGCTGGCTCTCTGCTGCTGCTCCAAGAGGGTAGCCGAAACGGTTACCCTTGTAGGTTCTTGTTTGGCTACGTTGACCCATCTGGACGTCTCCTCGACGGCAGATTGCATGCTCGCAATCTGTGCCTCCACCATTGGGGTGCTCCTTGGGACTGTACGTACAACACTGACCTCTTGTTGGAGCTGTGAGATCTCCTGTTTGAGCCCCTGAATAAGATCAGCTTGGACTCGGATAGCCTAAGACTGCTCCTGTATGAGTCGTGCCTGTTCCTGAGTGAAACGTGTCTGCTCCTGTGCGAAGCGTGATAGTTCCCTCTCACGCTCTCGGATGCTCTGGACGTTCACTTCATCAACAAATACTCCCAAGCCTCTGATGGGTCAGCTCGTTCGTGCTCTGACGGAAACTGATAGGAATGTGGAGACTGGAGACTAGGTGATGACTGGGTAAGATGGGTGTGAGTAAGAGACTGGAGACTAGGTGATGACTGGGTAAGATGGGTGCGATATGGGGATGATGAGGCGATCCTAGCAGTGTGAGGGAGTGTGGGCTGACTGAGAGGCAAGGGAGAGAGAAAGGTCGAGTAGTGTGGAACAGTGTATGACCCCTCCAAAGTAGGTGTCATAATTGGAGAGAGAACTGTAGTGGGAGAAGAAGGAAGAGATGAAAGAGATGGTGTTAGTGACAACCCCTCTGTCCTAGGGGAGGATGGAACAATCGATGTCATGGGTAGGGGTATATCAGAGCCAGTAGTTGTAACAGTAGAGGCTGTGGGCGGAAGTGGAGTTGAGAGAGGGGTGGAGCTGGAACTAGAGGTGACACTGATCTGAGGCTGGTGCTAAAGCTGAGTATGAGGATGTAGGGGAGACCGAAGCTGAGACTGAAGCTGCAGCTGAGGCTGTGGCTGAAGTTGAGGCGGAAGCAGGCCCTGCCTTTGCTTTGCTGTCCATTCTAAGTCCACTACGGTTGTATCGTGTGTTCACATCTTCGAGTTTCAGCTATGTCTGTTTTTTCTTTGTTGCTTTATCTGTATCCTTGCCACCTTTTTTCATTTCGTTTGATTAACCCGTGTTCAGTGCAGGAGTGGGAGCGGGAGCTCCCTCCCTATGATGGGAGGTACCCCCAGTGAGGGTTGAAGAGAGGCTGAGGGGTGGTGGGGGGGCTAGTAGGGAAGGGGGAGGGGGCGACTCGAGAGCAGGTGGGGGTGGCTGAGGGGTAGAGGGAGCAGTGGGAGTAGCTGAGGGGTCGCGAGGGGGTGGATGAAGGATGGCGGGGAGTTGAAGGGTGGCGGGGTGGCTGGAGTGGAGGAGGCAGAGTAGAAGGGGAGGAGGGGGTGTAGTAGAGGAGGCAGGGGGATCAGTAGCAGGTGGCTGGAGTGGAGCGGGGGGAGCTGCAGCAGACGAAAGGCGAGATAGGAGGGGTGGAGGCGGTGCTGCAAGAGGTGGGGGGAGCTGCAGGGGCGGAGCGGGAGGGGAGGAGGCTGAGTGGAGCGGCTAGGGGAGGGGGGAGGCTAGGTGAGCGGCGAGGCTAGGGGAACGGAGAGGCTAGGGGAGCGGCGAGGCTAGGAGACACTTCACATGGGTATAGTAGATGTATCTAACTAGGCCCTAGAGTATGATACTTGTATGTAAAGAAGCCTTAGAGTCTCATGCATAGAGCACATGTGCACGTGCACATGCGCTCTCCCCCCACACAAACACACAAGTATGAACAATCAAAAGGAAGCTCATGCATACATGTGTGTTGGTACACACACGTTGGGATATTTTTTGTGAGCACAGGATGACACAAGGTGTGAAACGAGACTCATGACACACCATGTGTCACAGTTGTGAGTTCTTGAAAGGGAGAGAGTGCGCGCGCGCGCGCGCGAGATCAACAAAACTAAGCTCATGATGACGCGAAATGCAAGGGGAAGACGTTTAGGGGGCGAGGATTGATAAGTCACACTTGAAGGAGAGCCACGGCTGGGAATGCGAAGCGCGTCCAAGTGGTAGGAGGATGGAGTGGGGGTTGGTGGAGGAAGAATGCATGGGGGGCTGGGCCGTGTGTAGGAGGAGGAGGTTTGGCTTGACAAATTGAGCTTTTCAAGCAGATCAATGAAGGAGACTCCACAAGGGCCAGCAGCTAAAGGCTTGTGTTTGTGGAAGTTCGGGAGACTCGAGCTGCCTCCATAGCCAAAACCCAGGAGAAGCTGCAAGAGCTTCAGCTAGTCTCTGGTGAGTCCCCTCGGCCCTTTCCAGGACACCAGGTTGGTGGGTCAGCGTGTTACTCCTGCACTTGGGGAGTCATTCTGTGCGGTTTTCCAAATCGTTTGATGCGAGGTTAGGTCGGTACAAGAGGAGGCCTTATTTGATGTCTGACATCAGCTGGGCGTTGAGGGTTCGTAGAACAGGGGTCGGGTGGTGTGAGGAACTTGAAAATAGACTTGGTGGAATGGATGAACGGACTCTGGGAGGGACAAACTGGAATCTGGGGTCGGAAAGGTGGTTGGAAATTCCAGACGGGAGAAATCAAACTGTCTGGAACATCTGGATAAGGGAAGGATTGGACTCTGGGCTCGGAGGATAGAGTTGGGAGCGGGGGTGGCGTAGCATTGAGTGAAGCATTGCTGAAGGAGATGGAAGAATCAGGCAAGGGACGATCATCGGAATGTCGTCGGGATAGGTCATCAACATAGTCAGAGTCGGTAAGTTGAAATGCTTTGTGTGTAGTTCGAGCGATGCTGCAGAAATGTCGGGCAACTGCCTCAAATTTTTTGCATTCATGGTGGGAGGATGCCGGAGGATGCTTTGAGAGCAACCTCACGTAAACTTCGGTTCTCGTGGTGAAGTAGTTCAAGGAACGAAGAAACGCATCTTGAGCGCAACCGCGAAGCTTTATGAAAGATTGCGGACTTGCCAACAGAGGTTCCTCTATTTCGATCGTTTGCTTCAGCTGCCGAGACAGATCCGCTGTAACTAACCTTGGGCAGCGAAACACCCGCAGAAGTATGTAAATGGGAAACGAATCGTCATCGATCTGTTAAGCATCAAGATGAAGAAGGATGGGCGGGACAGATTTGTGTGAGCGGTGGGTATTTTGTTGACTGATGGCGTGACGGCTTCTATCTTGAAGGTCAGATCTTGGAAGTAGAGTGGGCCCATCCCTGAAGCCGTGATTTATCAGAGATTTGCTAGACGAATTTTCCAGCTGAAGGATTGCATCTCAGACACTCAAGGGATGGCAGAGCGAAAAGCAGCGCTTAGTGGAGCTGCTAAGAGGGTATAGGAGAGATGCGGGCAGGAACATGAAGTGCGTCGTAATTTGCTTGTACTACCTCAATATTTCTTTGTGCAGTGTTGAAAAATTTAAATGGAACCGAGGATGCCACTTAACCTTTCCATAATCTGAGACATTACCTCAGTGTGGCTTTCCGCGCACAAATGGGTCCTTTTGGTAAATTTACCAGTAAGTTGAAGGGTCAGCAAAAGGAGTGCAAAACTGGCAAACAGTGGTCTGATTCCAACACTCAAAAGTCAGAGGAATCGGGAGAAAGCAAGGCACACGAAGATATCAGCAGAGTTAAATGCGAGGTTGGAAACTTTGACGGGAACGCTCGGTTGAAAGGGTCAATTGAAGCGGGGAGAGAAGTAAATACGAAAGAGTCGAGCTTGTTCAAAGAGGCGTCAAGTGCATTAGAAAAGGGTGCAAGGAGGCTCAAAGGTAACATTTCTGATGCAAGTGAAGAGGGAAATGAAAGGGCAAGTGTGGAAACAGATAGAATTCGGGAGGATACCAGACTGAGGTCTAAAGACAGGAGAGAGAGTAAGCAGAACCTGAATGTAGAGGAATCATCCCAGCTTTCTTCTTGTTGCGAAATTAAGGATTTTGAAATGATGCACAGGACTCAAATTGTGGCACCTGAAAGTTCCGATCTTGAAACTTCAACCTTAACTCGCTCTCTTGGGCTGAATCGAATCAAAACCCGTTCAGGGCCTTTGTATGAGGATGGCATGGACGGACAAAGTGAACTGGAAAGCAGGTCTTTGCAAGGTGACAAGGCCAAGTCTACTGCCAGGAATATTGGCAAAGGCTGCTACGAAGGGTCCCCACTAGAAGCTATGTCCAGCATAGAGTTGAAAGCTGGCAATAGAAGCAAAATTAAGCTTTTGGCAGCCAGACAACAGAGCCAAACAAATGTCAGTGTGCCGAAACGTGATGCAGATCTGACAGCAAGAAGTTTGCAAGGGAAGAATAGACGTAAATCTAAAGCTGATCCACAAAGGCCTCAAAAGGGACGTTCTGGAAGGAGAACCTCTGGTGAGATGGCGATGCCTGTGACTGGTGACATTGCCTCTTGTAGCATCCCTGTTACTCCAGCTGCAGATCGGTCGATGGAGAGTTCACCTATGTGTTCCAGAGAGCTTTCAAATATTCCTTTAAAATCAGGTACACCATACATCATATTCAAAAAAAGAGACTGATAGGGACGTGTGCTTTCCAAATTTGAACGTGGGTGGGTTTAGAGTTGGGGCAGCAGAATCTTTAATTATGGGACATTTTGGTATCTGTTCTTTTCATTGTATGTTGTTGTTTCAAAGCTTGCAAACAGCACACATCCTCGTCACTAGACTGAATTCGAAAAATCATCTGAGGTTGTCTGAGACAGAACAAGTTGGCCCTACAGCGATCATCAAGTTGATCAAACCTTGGATCAGTCTTACATTTAGTGTCAGAGCTCAAAATCTTATTGTTAAGGTCCAGAGGAATTCCCTTTAGCTGATGCTGCTTATGGGCCACTTGTAAACTCATACCCGATTGATTTTTCTTGTCTCTTGCCATCTTACTTGTGGTTTAAGAGGACAAGTCACAAGCCCTTGTGAAATCCCAATCCCCTTGGTAAGTGTAGCGGGCATTGGGGAAGGTAGCAAATGAGACTGTGGATGGGTTTTGAGACATCCCAAAATACGCAGATTGTCGGAGCTACTGAGTTGGACTCCTGCTCTAGTAGCAAGAAGATAATCTCCCCAGCGCCTTAGCTAACCGTAACCTGTTTTTGAGTACAACGGAAGGATCTGGAAAACTCTTGAAAGTTGGCACCCTTACATAGCTCAGCCTATCAGGCAGCTGTATGAGTGAATGGGTTCACGTACGCACTCATCCGTGAAACACAGCCCCCTGCTGTGTGAGTTTCTGCACCTTCTTTGTGGATGACCAGGAATGGCGAATTCCACAGCAAGAACTCCTGCAGATTTACCCAGGTTCGTAGGTACCCATCAATTGGAAAAAGTTCCATGAAAGGTTAAGTAGATATTAGACAAAACAGAGTTTCCTGCACCAGTACCTGTGAACAATAGATCTGTCGTTAAGCTTGAGCTGGTACTCAGAAGGTGACTTAGTGTCCATCTCTATTTTGTTATTACTTTCCCTTGTACCTGTGCAATTGCTGAATGCATCAGAGTGTAGGATCTCTTGCAGCTTCTTCAGCAGGGGAGCTTCCTTAATATTTGGGTAGATTGTAAGTTGGTGATTGCCTCATTAACGTCTCGATACGAGGCAATGGAATATCCTAACTGTCCAACCAAGCCCTATCCCTTTCCCTCTGCTTGATCCTCTGTTGCTCCCCGGTAAACCTCTCATTCATCTACTTTTCTGTGTACAGTCGAACCTTCTGCCATCTTCCAATGGATACCTTAGAGGCCTGATGTAGAGCAACATTACAGTAGTCTAGTTGAGTTTAAACCAAACTTTTCAAAACCGTGAATGATTGCAGGATGCGGTATTGTATACCTTGTTATTCACAGTAATGTTTGATACCTTTGTGTGTTTTTGGGTCATATCTTTAAGGGTTTAACGCAATGGATGCTAAATGCAGTAACTTACTGGGCTGAAAGCTGGTATGCTCTATCCCCGTAACCCAGTGCAGGCTTTTAAGGGCAGTCTCAATTGCTCTTCATCCTTTGCATCAACATCCGAACCCTGATTTATTAAGGTTGCGGAAGGCAGAAAAGGCCTACGATACCAAGAAACCGAAAGCCATCATAAGGATACACCCATGGAGGAATAGAGGTGTCTATCACACCTATCGAAAAAAAAAAACTACTGATAAACTTATAAACTGAACCTAGGAGCAAAGATATGAACTGAGGGAAAAAACTCCAATGTATAGTGCTTTATTTGATGACTATTGCTGTGTGGTAGTTTCTTCTACATGGCAATCAGGCCAATGGTGTCTGTCCTTATTGTGCTTCACTAGCAGGCAGACCTTAGATGTATTTTATGTTTTATGTAAATGTTCAATTTGTCACCCCCAAAGGATACGACAAAGTCTGTTGTGGTAACTTTTTCTATACGGCATCTGGCCAATGGTGTCTGTCCTTATTGTGCTCGCTAGCAGGCAGACCTTTAGATGTATTTCATGTTTTACATAAATGTTCACTTTGTCACTCCAAAGGGTATGACAACATCTCGACTACTAAGTTCTGATGTGTTATGGCACTTTGTTCTCTTCACCTGGATGAGGCATAACACAACACAACATACTCATGTTCCACAGATTGAGATATTGCTTGTCCCTCATGTCCTGTCCAGTATTTTTGAGAAATGTCTAGTATTGTTGAGAAA
Source organism: Dipteris shenzhenensis (assembly GCF_047967505.1). Taxonomy (NCBI): domain Eukaryota; kingdom Viridiplantae; phylum Streptophyta; class Polypodiopsida; order Gleicheniales; family Dipteridaceae; genus Dipteris; species Dipteris shenzhenensis. The sequence goes on along the minus strand of NC_141602.1, from coordinate 2,127,886 downwards.
TGAGTAGTCTGAGCTCCACATGGGTGTGATTAGGGTCCCATCAAGAGTCTTGATATCTTTGGAACATATCCGAGATTTGTTGTTGGCATGCTCAACTTCTCTCTCGAGGGTGTATTTGTGGTCGACATGATGCCGCTTGGTGTCGAGATGCCACTAAATGGGTTGAGTTGCTCGTGGGGCTTGTGTCCTGTCTCCTATTGACTTAGCGTGCTTGAAAGTTAGGGTTTTGGTCCTACTGTCTCCCGACCAATTGTTCTCTTGTGAATATCTCCTATTGTCTAGGGGCATGAATGTAGTATGTCTCATGAGTCTAGGCATGAGTTGGGTGACCTTGTGTACAAAGATTGCGGATTGGGACAAGATGAGAGAGAGAGAGACGGAGGATGGGGATTTGGAAGAGTCGCAGTTTGATACCAATCTTCTCTCAGTGGGATGATCTTAGTGGAGAGACGTGACCCACACTATGGGCTTGGATCAGGGACGCACCTCTTGGGGACCTTTTCATCAGAGTTTGCTACTTCCCCAAGAGACCTCAGATTTCACAAGGCAGCTTCGAGAGGAAGGTGAGACTGTTAGGGTCAGGAGATGGAAAGGCAGAACTGACTAAGGAGGATAGAAGATCTCCATAGCTAGCAGAGAACCACCATGCACAAGAGAAAGATGGAGTGCAAGATTGCAAGTCAAGGCAAAGGCAAATGACGATGTAGATTGATTGATATCAAGCATACATGTGCCTCCTTTTCTATGCTAGGCAAGCCTTATCTCTGCACACACTAAGATGATGATATCACACAATCCAATCTTATCCTATATGACGTCCAAAGGTCACTCGACCCTTCAAGCACACACAAGGCCAAACATATAAGGAACCACACATGGAAGTAGATAACATACCTGGTCATAGGTGACCAAGGCTATGACACAAAACATAAATGAAAATGTATGGGAAGGTCTTACCTATAAACATGCAGTGTCTAATCCCATGAAACATAGAGTGCAAGATTGCAAGTCAGTGCAAAGGCAAACAGATTGATTGATATCAAGCAAGTACATGTTGTGCCTCTTGTCTAGGCTGAGCAAGCCTCTCTCTCCACACACTGACATCACTGATGACGTTACACACAATTCAATCTAATCCTATCTCACCTCCAAAGGTCACTTGACCCTTTGAGCACACACAAAGCCAAACACACAAGGAACAACACAGGGAAATATCTAATAGAGACATCACTGTACGCAGCCATGTATCCAAATATCAAGCACTTTTCAAGTTTGAGGGAAGTTCTCCTTCTTGGGGCTTCCACGCTAGAACTACAGAGCGAGAAATATCGATTATTGAATTTCAGCATGATTCTATTCTATTATCTGATATTGATCTAGATGAGGCGTGCATATCCCGAGTCTCCATAGATGGACTCTTTCTGGCATGATATATGACTTGATTATCTACAATGGTATAGATAGATGACCTTCTTCAGGCGTGCTGACTTAATTCTTGCAAGGAGGAGGTTCCGTAGTAGTTTACTACCTCATGGGATCCCTTGGCCTTGGCCTTGGCCTTGCCCTTGCTTCTCACATGACAAAATTCTCCATCACTCCGCCACGCCCAAGAACAAACCATTCCTATTTGCTCACATCCTATACCGAGGGCATCATCTCACACACTTTACCTATCAAGAGATCCACTTTGACCACAAGCTAGCTTCCACCTATGCCACTAGTCTCTCAACTTTGCTTGCTGATATGGATGACACACCCCTTCCTAGAAGATAGAGCCACTTTGATCACTCACTCCCTTCATGGTACCGCTCTTCGGTCTTTTCCCTATACCACTGAATCCACCCACCCACCACCCATTGGATCAGCCCCCTAGAATAGCTAATATAATTTTGAGTGTAAGGCATTGCGTCGTGAACTCAGATTCAAGACTAAGCATCATCTTTCGATTGGGGCAAAGACCAAACGAAAAGATTACCGTCTTTCAATGGATTTCATTTGTCAAACCGAGGAGGAATTACTAGAGATACTTTTTAGCAGTAACTTCTAGGATTTTGGGCAAAAGTTTCTAAAGCGAACATCCTCGTACCCTCTTACTAACCCAACCATTTGGTTCTCATATGCATGCACACTTTATGGCATCCCTCATCAGCAGACCCTAGGCCTCTCACAACTGCCCACCCTACCTCTTGTTCAATTTTGACGACCGGTGATATCAAACATGCAGCCCCAAAGTTACACAAAGATCAAGCCAAGATCATGAGGGGCTATGCATTGAGTACATTGCATATGGACTGAGTACCTCAATCCAATCTTAGTAAAGCTATGTAACAAAGTGGTCTACACCAGTTTTTGTTACACCTAGATCCTTAACTCCATTGTCTAGATCCATAAGGTAGGGGATCCCATGAGCCCATAGAACTACAGGACCATTATGATTGGGCACGTCATGTCTAAGATTTATGCCTCAGTAGAAGCTAATAGGGTTAATTAATTTCCAGAGTGCGAGGGGTTTAGAGCTATTTGCAAGCAAGTTTCCGAGTTGACCATGCAATGATGGACCACACCGTCACCTCGAGATGTGTTATTTTAGAGGCCATGGCATGGAAGCAGAGAGTTTACAATTGCTTCGTGAATTTTCACAAGGCTTTTGATACAATGTCACGAGCTCGGCTACTTAGCAACTACAAGGCTTAGGGTAGAATTGGGACTTTATTTGGGCAATCATGACACTCTATAAGAGAAGGTTCTCAAGATCTAGAAAATGAACTAGTTGATGGAGGAATACTAACTAATAAGATGATCTGCAAGCTATGTACAAGAGCACTCATAGAGTATACAGTGCTACTGCAGCAACTATGAGCACATTAGAATGAAATTTGACACATCCACAACTTGCAGCCTATTAATCTGTTGTATTGTTTTGCATTCTCTCCCAAGCAGAACAACATTATTGAGATTTGGAAGCACAACGGAGCCATTTAACACTTGGGAGTTACAAAACAAATATTGTGACTGTTCCAATGATTTCATAGATCATGTATCTTATACAGTGCTGCCAGTTACCTTGGTTTGGCGACACCCGTGTTTGTCACAACCTTCCGGATTGTATCTTCACAGCTATGCCGATCAACTTCACATCCGGCTTCTTCTTCTACAGAGCAGCTTCATTGTCCACGGAGACTGGTGACATGTTTAGATGTGGCTCATCCATCTTGTCTGCAAAGGACATAAATAAGATGTTCGTTTCGTTTCGTTTCATTTCATTTCATCTTGCGCCCCCTCCCCGCGGGCCGTTGCTTCAGTCTAGAGGAGTCGGTTGAGACAGTCAAATATAGGGTGCGTTTTCAGAAACCCCGAGTGACGAGTCTACCATTAAACCAGCAACACAGGCATGATGACCAAAAGGGCATGCTTCTGTTGACACTAGAGATAGAGAGTGTTTCCAAGCACCCTTCCAGCTTGTGCTAGCAGCCCTGCATGCAAGGGCTTTCTGGGCAGTAGACCTTAAGGTGGATTGGCTTTGAGGGACTACAAGTCATGGTGCTATCTCGCATGATCCGAGGGGACGTACACCGCATGACACCATGCTAGCAGAGTTTGCGTTGAGACCCTTACACATAGATGCGTCTTTTCATATCTTTACATACCTAGACAAGGCGAGACAATTTGGCTGGACGGATGCCATTTAGCAAAGACTACCATGGAGGCCCTTTGCGTCATCTATGCAACTTGCAACTTGCAATTGAGGGAGATGAGCAGTGAAGGTATGCACGAATATCTAGTTGGTTTTAATCGCAGGTGTGTTTGTTGACCACTTACCACCATACGAGTACTCAATAGATGTCTCTTTCTTGCGCTTGAGATTCATAAGATTATTCGGGATGACCTCTGGCAAGTATACTTCCATAGTACCTGTATATCTTCCCCACAACCACATGCAACTAGACGGCCTTCCATAGTACCTGGATATCCCCCACAACCACATGCGACTAGATGGCCTTCTATAAAGAGCACTTCCTTTGTCTGGATGACAATGGATTTATCCAGACACCGGGATACTTACAGATCCACCTCATGCATATGGATCACCATGGGTCAGCTTAAGACTTCTTACAAATTCGGTACGTGAGATTGCAGCCACACATAGATCTAAGGCTCTGCAATCTATGCGACACATAAGCTGGAGACCAAGGAGCATCTCTTGATGCATTGCCCCAGACAATATGAGATTTGAGGGAGGTATCATTGCCTTGTTGCCCATGGATACAGTGTCATGAGCACAGAGTCATGGACTACCCAAACCAGAAGGTGAAGAACTCTACGCATTCTCCATGACCTCATCTAACAGTTGAGTGATAGCTTATGAGCTCTGTGGCTCTTTGGTTTTGGATTGGCTTTGCTGAACTCATTCATTTGGGAAAGGGACCATCCCAAACCTGCCATTTGTTATATTTTACTTGTGCTGCGCACAAATTTTACATAAAGCTATGAACCTATAAGAAACTATTGTATTAGTTCTCCCTTACCATAGAGGACAGGGTGTCTGGTCCATGCTTCCTTTCTTCTGGATCAAATACCATGGCAGGCAAGCTTTGCTTCTAAGAGATGATAATAGCGGACTCTAGGGGAGATTGAAGAAGTATCCCTGCTAGTGTGCAGGCTGGTCCTCATCTGCGCGGCAAAACATGGATTGCAAAATGGTTTCTTAGAAGGTTGTAATTGAGCTTGATTACTTCTTGATGGCCCTTTCTCATCAGTATTGGGGTCGTAGTGTGCACTTTGTGGGGTTGCAAGGAGAACACGATTTGGTTCAGATATTCTTTTCTTCTTCAGGACTGTGGTTGGCCAGGCTGTGCAGGGACGTGGTGGGCTAATTACTCAGCTTTCTAGCTGGGTAAATGGGTTGTCCTACCAGTTCATGTGATCTGCTGTTATGGCATGGGCTCCTCCCTGATTCGGGCCTTCTTACTGAGATCACCCGCTGGCGCATTAAGAGCATACTTACTAGGGAACGACGTTTCCCCCATTCGGAACGGGGAAACGTGTGTTTCAAGAAGTCCAGGTAACCTGGAATGTCCGGGACGTTCACTTGGTCCAGAACTCCAGGAAATGCCATTTCAGCACTGGAATGCGTTACGGAAGGCGGTTCTAAATCTGCTTTCTGTTGTTGCCGTGGTTTGGGATAAAATCGTCAAAACAGTGCCATTTTGGCAGTTTGTTGTTGCATCGTCTTCTTTGAGCCTTCTGTCAGCCCTGCCCTCCTGTTGCCCCCTCTCAGCCCCGCCTGAGTCCTCTCAGCCTCTCCTCTAGCCTCGAGCCTCTTAGGCTCTCAGCCTTCAGGCAGCAGGCCTCACTGGTATCACTTGGCAGTGAGGCTCTATTGGATTCAAGATAGTTGCTCACATTTGCAGCATTTGCACACCCATGAAACCCTTGTAAAGTCACATTGTTGACTATTTTTGACATCGGTTCCTGCACACATACATCAGCCTTGTAAATCCTCTGCTATTCTGGACACATTGTTGTCATTATCATGTTACAGGCTTGATCTATTGGCACACAGTTATTCAATCATGACCTGCTTCACACACTTCTTGAGTACTCCTCTCGCATCCATGCACATTGGATCATGGTTTACTAACCTCCTTGTTTTGAGAAGGAGTATTACAGACTGAGTAGGTTGAGCATAAGGCCCCCAGTGGCAGCTCAGAGCATAAGCCCCATAGTGGCAGCTCCTTATAATGTTCTCATGGTTAGACACTCTCCATGGCACATGGGTAAGCCTTTCCCTTTTAGCCCCTCTTTGCTCCTCTCATTGCTCAAGCCTCTGCCCCCTCCTCTCAGCTTAGAGATCCCCTTAAGGTGCAGCCTCTCTTCTCCCCCTTTCTCTTTCACATTTCTCTCCTCAGTCCCTCCCCCCCTTGCTTTGCAGGCTACAGTTGAATTTTCAGCCTCGGAATTCCCTTTTGCTGTGTTTTTTCTCAGCTCCTATTCCTCTCTCTCCCGGCTCCCAGCCCGCTCTGCTAGTTGCTCCCTCCCCTCCCTCTTCCCTCTCGCTGCTCCCTCCCTGCCCTGCTGCCCGCTCCGAGCTTGCCCTGCCAGCTGCACCCTCCCCGCACTGCCTCCCACTCCCATCCCGCCTTGCCAGTTGCTCCCTCCTTGCCCGCTGGCTGCTCCCTCCCTGCCCTGCTCATCTCAGCTGGTTTTCCTCCTGCATTCTCCCCTCTCTTCCCCTTCCCCCTGGCCACTCTGCTCTTTTTGCAGCACCCCCAACCCTTTCCTAGCCTCGCTCCGCCTGCTTTGCAGCCCCCCCTGGCCATTCTGGCCTCTATTCCTAGCCCCATTCCCAGCTTGCCCTCTGGCATCCAGCCCCTAATAAAGTCCCCTCTCAGTCCTTTTAGCTAAAGGATTTCACTGCTGCTGTACCCATTGCAGAAATGATGGGAGAGAAGGGCAGTGAGTCCCTCCCCCCCTTGTAACTCAGCAAAGATTGCAAAAGAACGGAAAAAGAAATCAGGACAACGACATGGCAGAAGCAGTGAAAGGAGAAAAGAAAGAAGAGAAGCCAAAGAAACCAACAACTCAAATAACTGCCAAAAGGACAGCCAGACGTTGATGACATCAACAACTGCCGCAGTCGCAGCGGTCTGCATGACCGTGCAGAAGCTTGCAACAGCAACAGCCTCAGCGTCTCATCATCATCATCATTGACACCAGCTGCATTTTTGGCATCGACATCGGCACTGACGTTGGCATTAGCACTGGCCTCGACATACCCCTCTAGTCCAACCTTCACCCCACCCCCTACCCCCTTATGCCCCCTTATAGAACTCCACTTTCTTGTCACCTCTGCCTCTTTGCCAATCACCCTCTCCCTCTACAGTCGGGCTCATCTCAGCCATCTCCCAGATGTCCCTGCACCACTCTCAGTCTTTTGTCCCCTCCACCGTTGTGTCCCTATCCCCTATCTCACTCACTCAGCCCCCCTTCATGCCATATCCATATCAGTCACACCAGATTGCACCCAGGGCGTGGTAGCAACACGTCATGGAGTTGTTAGAAATATTGACCTACAGAGGGTATGCAAGGCGGAAGACTGATAGAATAGCCCAGGAGCTCACACTGTGTGTGTGTGTGTGTGGGTGGAATCACAAACTTCTTTACTTAGTGTGCCTCACATAGATGTGTTGTACAGACTAGCAAATAGACAGTGAACCAAGCCAGATCTAGAATCCACCAAAAGAATATATTTCCGTCCAAAGCTATGGACACAATACAAAAGATAGATCCAGAGTCCCACTAGAATGTGGTCCTCTGATCTTACCAAAAGGTTCTTTTGTTAGAAATGACCCAACAGAGGGTACACGCAGCGGAAGACTTACAGTAATGCCCAGGAGCTCACATAGTGTGCGGTGTGGGTGTGGAATCACAAACTTCTTTACTTACGTGCATAAAATAAGTGTGCAGACTCATCAATAGTCAATGAACCAGCCAGATAGAGAAACCACCAAAATATATATTTCCGTCCAAAACTATGGACACAATACAAAATAGATAGATCGAGAGTCCCACCAATGGTGTGGTCCTCTGATCTAACCACAAGGTCCTTCTCCAATCTGCTGGCTATCTCTAGATTCGAGCCCGCGTGCTCCACCTCGAGCATCTCTAGACTTTCCGTCCAGTGTGTTCTTCTCCACCTTACTGCCTGTGAATCAGCCTAGGTGGGCAGCCCCTGCCAAGCTTTGTCTGCAGCACACAGGTCCCCTTGGTCCTCCTGAATGTAGGTTCCAAGATAACTGTTCCACTGCTCCAACCTGCTTGTGAATGGCTGCTCCAGAAGATGATGATCTCAGCACCTTGCTGCCCTAGAAGACAGCCAAGGTCCAGCCTCTTCCTGGCTAAGTCTGCAGCACTTGTTGCACTCTTTCACCTCCTGTAAATAGGCCCAGAGAGTAGGCTCCCTGCTGCTCCTTTCTGCCCTGGAACTGCTGGCATTGCTGGATGAGAAATGAGGCCAAGAGCCTCTCCTTATATAGGCCCTAAGGCCTGCTGAGAAACCCGACCAGTCTGTCCCAATCTGGGCCGACTGGACAGACTAGGTTGGCTGGCCCAACCGACCTGCTTGGCTCAGCCCAACCAGCCCTAATAGGGCCCTTTACTGGCCCCACAAAATCGCCCTCCTGGGCTCTCTTTTCCAGGGCTTGCTGGCCCACGATTCCATGCAGGGGCTTAGCCCTTGGCCAGCCCTAGATAGGGCCTGGTTGGCTGGCTTTGCCCAGCCCAACCAGCCCTCCATATGGGCTGCCATGTGCTGCTCCATCCCCTTCCATGTCAGCGCCTGTTCTCCCTGCTGGTTCTGCCCTCTGCCAGGCTCTCTCCAGCCACATATGCAGCGCCGTACTGTTCCGTACATTGCTGATGTCATCGCGTCTTTTACCTGGGACACCCCGCCAACCAATGCTCCAGATCTGTCCCAGATCCACACATCCAGGTAATCTCTCTTTGGGCACATCCTGCCCAGGTCTCCCCGACGCTCTCCTCATTTGGGGGCTTACAGATGGGGAGGTGACCTTTCCAACATCTTCTACTATCTGCCGGTTATTTCTAGATCTCTTAGCCGGTGTGCTCCACCTCGAGCTTATGTAGACTCTTTGTCCAAAGATCTCAGCACCTTGCTTCCCTGGTAGACAGCCTAGGGCTCAGCTCCAAGTGAGCTCAGTCTGCAGCACCTCTGGGCCTCCTTTGCCTCCTAGATGTAGGCCTAAGGATGAGTCTCTGCTGCTCCTTCTGCTCCTCTGCTTGCTGATCTGCTGGATGATGAAGTGAGGTCAAGGGCCTCCCTTTTATATGGCAATCCTGCCACAAAACTGGCCGACCTTGCTGCCTCGCTAGCTGACTCAGCATGCCCTCCAACTGACCCCACGTAGCCCTATTTATGGGGCTGTGGTCACCCCTTATGGGGCTGTTTGCTGGCCGACCTGGTTGGCTAGCTGACCGCCAGCCCAGCCCTATTTAAGGGCAGGGTGATTCCCATTTGCAGCCCTCCTTGTATGCAGGGCCCCAGCCCTTTGTCTGCCCATGACCTGCCCTGGTTGGCTGGCTCCAACCAGCCCTAACCAGGCCTTCTGACAGGCCAAATCCAAGGCTAGATGCCCCGCCATCTCTCCTGCACAACAGCTCCTTTTGATGCAGCCTCTGAAGTGCCAGTTGGTATTGACCTACATGCAAAGTGGCGCACCCATCCCATAAGTACTTGTTCGGATAACACACTTGGGAGCACATTTTTTGACGGTGGTGCATAACACTAGGGAGAAAACGGTGTATAGTGCATGATTGACCATGCAAATCATATTCGATGGACAATATACTTTGCATGCGCCTCAACCTAGGTGGTTTGCTGTGAGGTGCTGCCCATGTGGCAGCCCTCTCTTTCTCTTTTCTTTGGGCAGATACCCAAGTGGCAGGTCTTGCCCGAGGTCTCCCTCCCCCATGCTCTCCTCATTTGGGGGCTTACAGATGGGGAGTTTACCTTTCCAAGAGAGTGTCCCTAAATCGGATGACAAAAGGCTGCTTTGTAGCTAGGTCCCGTCCTATGCGCCATGTGTCCTCAATCCATGCTAGGTGGAACCACGAAGCTGGTCACATCATCGATGGCAGTGAGAGATAGAGGGATCCTCTTGACTTTGATTTTGAGAACCTTACTTTATATTGGCTCTCCAGTCTTGCTCAAGAATGGTGGTTGAAAACGGTGCCCTTCGCAAATTACCATTTCGCGACATCCACCCATCTAGAGATCTCAACACCAGGGTCAGCCAGAAAGGAGGGCTGGTGGGAGCCAGCCAACCAGGCCAAGGATGGAGCATACATACAAAGGGGCCGTAGAGCCCCACAAGTTGTGGGGAAAGGAGGGCTGGTTTGGCTGGTTGGAGCCAGTGAACCAGGCTCCAGGATGGAGCAGACAAAGGGGTTGGGCCCCTAAGGCCCGGCTTTATAACTCCACAGGTCGGTGAGGGGGTAGAGAACAAGTCGGCTACATTGAAGGGCACAAAGGGGCTTGGAATGGAGCGCCCATGGGGGAGTGTTGGGTCGGCCAGTAGGACTCTCATGGGTCGGTTTCTTGGGGCAGGTTGTCAGCCAACAAGGCAAGACTTGGAGCCCTATGTAAGGGGGCATTTGCAGCCCCATTCATTATCCACTAGGGTTGTCTTCAAGGAGCAAGTTTGGAGCAGAGGAGCAGCACACTTGGGACCTACATCAAGGAAGACCAAGAAGGGTTGTGTAATGTAGACAAAGCTTGAAGAAGGGCTGCACACCCAGGCTGACACTCAGGGCAGCAAGGTGCGGAGGATCAAACACGGAGACTAAGGTCTAGACGCATACACTCATGAGGACGCATACACTCATGAGGGAGCATGCGGACTCAGGGATATAGGAGTGTCTTGGAGGTAGTAAGATAGCATCTTTTGGTGAGGACAAAGGACCACGGTTTGGTGGACCTTTGGCCCTCTGTTGTATTGTGTCCGCTCTTGGAAGCTCGAGCCACTTTGATCACCCGCTCCCTTCATGAGGTTGTCGTGCACAATTTTGCACACATCTTCCTTTCCACTCGCGTGCGACCCCTTGTCACGACCCTGCAATAGCTTGTACGATGATGAGTATAAGGCTTTACCTAGTCAACTTAGATTCGAGACCAAGCATCACCTTTTGAGCCAATTAGAGATGATACGCGAGTATCGTCGATGCTTGGTCCGTCGGAAGAAGTAGGCTTTTGTTTGCTAGAATGAGAAGTTAATAAATATTTTGTTGAAGGACTTTTGTTTAATGTTTCTCGAGTGACGAGTCCCCTCTCGTCTCACAGAAACCACACACGGGGACACTCTTACGCATACACCCTATACAGCTCCCATGAGCTACCACATGATTTCTCACAGTTATCCCACCTCACCTCATGCACAATTTTCACCATTGTGACGTAAAACATGTAGCGAAAACTACATAATGGCTGAGCCAAAGATCACGAGGGGTTATATATTAAATACATTGCATATGGACTAAGCACTATGGCCCCCATCTTGGCAAAGCTTGTCAACGAAGCAGTTTGCACCAGTTTTCCCTACATTTGAACCCTTAGTACCATTACTACGATTCACAAGGTTGGGGTTCCCATGAGCCTAGGAAACTACATGACTAAGGTAAGGCATGTCATGTCCAAGATCTATGCATTAGTGCTTGGCACACTAGTTAGCTAGTTTGCAGAGCTCCAAGGACTCTTATATGATGGACAAGCAGGGTTCTGTTTTGATCATGCGACTCTAGATCACATCCTCACACTTCGAGGTGTCTATGACGAGGCGAGAGCATGGAGACAAAGGGGTTTATTGCTACTTTGTGGACCTTCGCAAGGTTTTCGACACTATCAAGAGCTCGCCTCATCAAACGCTTGCAGGATCTGGAATACGATCAGGAGACCATTTGGGCAGTCATGGCACTCTATGAGAAGGTCTTAGGTTCTGCTCAACCTGCCATGAGATCTTCGACACGGGTTCCCTTCCTCAGTCCTTGAGCAAGGGCTGAATTTGTTTGATCCCGAAAGGGGGAGATAGGTCAGACATCCGACAATGGAGACCGATCACCCTGCTAGACGCCGCATACAAGATCCTTTGCTAAGGTCTTGAGTTTGCAATTGCGGCCTCATCTCACGGACATAATCCATGATACACAGGCTGGCTTTGTACAGGAGCGAAGCATCTTGGACAGCATTTTCATGTTTTGGGAGGTTGTGGATGGAGCTAGGGAGGAGTCACAGCCCTTGGACATCCTTCTCTTGGATTTTGAGAAGGCTTACGATAGGGTGGTGTGGTCTTTCTTGGAGGGCACTACGTAGAGGTTGGGTTTCTTAGATAGATGGATCAGAGGAGTCTCTGCACTCTATGCGGGGAGATCTAGTCAGATGCTTATAGGTGGACACACTGGGAAGGCCTTCTCTCTCTCGCGCTTGGTCCATGAGGGCTGTCCACTAGCTCCCTTTCTTTTCCTTTTTGTGGCGGAGGCATTAGGCTACTACTTGAGATCGTAGGTGGCGGGCCTTATAGGGTTGAGACTCCCAATTAGACGGAGGAGCTGTTGGATTCTGAGTTTGCAGATGACACAGACTTGCATGTAAAGGGCACCACAGTGAGCTTGGAGAGAGTCCGGGAACCCTAGCTATTTATGGTGAGGCCTTGGGTGCACAGATAAATTGGAAAAAATCCATTGGTTTCTTCACAGGCTATGAGGAGACTTAGGAGATTTGAGAGTGGGGGAGTTCCTTTGGCTTCCGTTGGATACAGCAGGGCCAGACAACGCGATACCTCGGGTGCTAGATTGGTATCGGTGTTACAACAGAGCAACAGATCACCCCGGTTCTTGAGAGTGTTCGGTGCAAGCTTCTCTACTGGAGCTCGGTCAAACTCTACCTAGCGGGCCGTGCCTTAGTAGCAAACTAGGTGCTTCTTGCCATGGCGTGGTACATTGTCTCCTGTTCGTGCTTTCGCAAAGGGTGCATTGGACAGCTCTGATGTTTGGTTCGGAATTTCCTTTGGGCAGGATCGAACGACACGAGGAACACCAAGGCCTAGGTCGCTTGGCACATGGTGATCATGCCGCATGCATTGGGAGGCTTGGGTATCATTGATCCGGAGCGGCCTCACCCCTGGCATAAAGCCCTGGAAGCTCCTCTTACAACGAGGGCTTCTTTGGAACACCCCATGCACTTGGGGGCAGTGGCATCATTCACACAGATGGATTTTCTTAGAGGCCCTCCTTACGGGGAAGGGTTTCCCCATGATGAGGAGCCTCCATAGGGTCTGGGAGAGATTAGTGTAGGCTATGGCAAGCAATGGAAGCTCAAAAATGGAGGAGAGAAGACGAAAAAGAAGATGCTATAATGAATTGCTGCAAAACTGAGAGTGGAGGCTCAAGAGAGAGCCAACATAACAAAAACCCTAGGGCTAAGTGCCGTAACTGTCCTAAGTGGTACATGTACTAACTGCACCAATTGACCTAACTGAATGTAATTACGCCTACAAGGGACATACCAAGGAATGAGTGGCACCTATGGATAGCCCATAGAATGGCCTACAAACCCCCTCCATGGTATGCCCTGCACATGGCTCAGGATACCTGAATATCTAATGTCATGGTTGCACATGTTCCACCTATGACTGTACAAAGTAAATAGATTAAGTCACAAAAGGTACTAAGTTTAAAGCTTGCCGAAAAGCTTCAAACTTAGGTCGAGGTAGAGCCTTCGTAAGAAGATTTGTCGAGTTGTCTTCGGCAGGAACATAAGACAACTGAATGTCATCTGTTGATAATCTCTCTAACATAGTGATAGTGAACCTCAATATGCTTTGTGCGACCGTGGAAAACTGGATTCCGTGCAACAGCCAAAGCAGTTTGACTGTCAATGAAGATGACGGTAGGAGCATAAGACAACTGAATGTCACGTGTTGATAATCTCTCTGACATAGTGATAGTGAACCTCAATATGCTTTGTGCGACCATGGAAAACTGGATTCCGTGCAACAGCCAAAGCAGTCTGACTATCAGTGAAGATGACGGTAGAAGCAGTCTGACGTGCATAAAAACCTGCAAGTAACTTCCGGAGCCAAATAAACTCCAATGTAGCTGTAAAAGCTGCTCTGTACTCAGCTTCACAGCTAGAAGTAGCAACTTTACTCTGCTTCTTGCTGAACCAAGAAATGAATGAAGTACCAAGCATGAAACAGCTGCCACTATGTGACACACGGGTGTCCGAACAGCCAGCCCAATCACTATCAGTGAATCTATGCATAATAATTGAAGAATCAGCCTCATAAAGGAGGCCCAAATGCTGAGTGTCGCTGAGATACCTAAAGACACGATTCACGGCATGCCAATGGTGCGTAAAGGGGCTGTGCATATATTTGCTCAACTGTGAGACAACATACTGAAGATCGGGTCTCGTATGACATAAGTAAATCAAACAGCCAACTGCCTGTGGATAGAGAGTGACATCACATGCACCGCTGCCATCCTTAGAAGAGAAGTGAAAACCAGGCTCTAATGGTGTGGGTACTGGCTTGCAATCCTCAAACCGAAAATGCTGCAAAAGCTGTCCAATATACTTGGATTGTGACATCAAAATACCCCCCTCACTGCTAGTAAATTGAATGCCGAGATAGATGCAAAAGACCATGATTAGACATAGCAAATGTCTTATGCAAGTCGATCTTAAAAGCTGCAATTTGCTCAGCATGTGTCCCAGTCACAAGCATGTCATCCACATAGAGCACTAAAATCAGCAAATCTGTCCTCTTGCAGATGTAAAGGATAGCCTCTGTAGGGCTTTTCTGAAAGCCAAGTGTGAGCAAATGAGCATGTATTCTGGAATACCAAGCCCGAGGTGCGTCCTTCAATCCATAGTGGGCTTTCTTTAAGTAGCATACCTTGCTTTTAGAACCTTCAACCTCAAAGCCGGAAACATAGACCTCTTCCTGCAAATGCCCATGAAGGAAAGCTGTTTTGATATCAAGCTGATGTACCTCCCAATGAAACTGGGCAGCAAAGACAATAACAATGCGAATAGTAGTGATCCTGGAAGTGGGGGCAAAAGTCTCCCCAAAGTCAATGCCTTGCTGCTGAGCATAGCCCTTAGCAACAAGACGGGCTTTGCAACGGTCCACTAGACCATCAGCTTTCCGTTTAATCTCATAAACCCACTTAGTTCTAATGGCATTCTTGCCAGGAGGCAAGTCACATAACTCCCAAGTGTTATTATGATAGATTGAATCCAATTCAGCTTGCATGGCCTTCAACCAACAATCATTTTGAAAGGCATCCTTATGGCGTAAGGGCTCTTCATTGCATGCTGTAGCAACCAATGCGCAAGCAACCAAATTAGCATGCTCTTTCCGGACAGCTGCTCTAGTACGGGCTGGCAGAGGAGTATCTTGTTTGTTGTCTTTTAATGTGTCAAGGAGCCAACGGGGGACCTTTCTGGGCTCCTTTATTTCAGCTCTTTCGTGGTCAAGAGCCCTATGCATAATGTCCTGTCAAGCTGAGGCATAATCAGGCTGTAAATGAGGCTGAATATCATGCTGCACATGTGGCTGCAAATGACCAACAGATGGAGGAGGAGCAACCTCAGATGTGACATCATCATGAGCATCTGACGGAAACAAAGACATCAAGCTGTCAACGAGATCTGCGGCATCAACAATGGGCTGTTTTTGACAGTCCAGCAAAGGCATAGTGGAGGATTCATCAATTATAACATCCCTACTACTGACAAAACACTTGCCCGTGCGGGGTTGGAAAAGCTTGCAGCCCTTGCTCTCTGAGCTATACAAAAAAAAAAAGAATTTGACAGCTTTATCACCCAACTTTGTGCGTGTTTGAGAAGGCACATGGGCATATGCCAAGCTTCCGAAAGTCCTCATTTGAGAAATCTTGAGCTTATGACCTGTCCAAGCCTCATAAGGTGTGATGGTCTTCATTGCCTTTGTGGGACATTTGTTCAAAATGTAATTAGCACACATAACGGCATCCAACCACAACTTGTTAGGCAAGTGCTTGCCTTTCAACATACACCTAGCCATCTCCATCACTGATCTATTCTTGCGCTCAGCCATGGGATTCTATTGAGGAGTGTAAGGCACCGTGCACTGATGATGAATGCCACGTGAGGCCAAAATAACAGCAAACTTCTTTGACATATATTCACCCCCCCTGTCTGTATTAAGGTGAGCAATTTTCAGCCCACTCTCATTCTCAGCCAAGGCAATAAAATGCCTGAAGCATGCAAAAACGTCAGATTTGGATTTCAATGCAAAAATCCAAGTATACCTAGTGAATCCATCAATGAATGTGACAAAATAATAGAGCTGCAACCCGCATGGGTCCACAAACATCACAATGAACCAAATAAAGCTTGCGTGAAGTTACATAAGGATGGTATGGTTGTTGATCTTCCCAAAATGCATATGCTTGGAAGGCATATGCATTTTGGGAAGATCAACAACCATACCATCCTTATGTAACTTTACCAAAGCCCCAAGTTGAGGTGGTCAAACCTCTCATGCCACAAATGGGTATTCGCAACGGTAGAAGAATCAAGAGCAAAGGCATTTGCATCTGCAAGTCCAGCATCATTCAAGCATCTCTCATAGGTATCAAGTCTATATAGCCCTCTAGTCAATGTCCCAGTCAAGACCGTGGTAAAGGCATGTGTAATATCATAAACCGCACACTGAACACCATCAAAGAGAACTTGATAGGCACAAGTAGCTCTGGCTGAAATAGAGATGAGGTTATGGCGAATGCCTGGAACATAAAGCACATTCTCTAGATTGACCATACCACCAGAAACCTAAGTAAGTGAAACCAGCCTTCACAGATGAAAGGGTGGTGAGATCCACTTTAACTATAGCATACACAGTAAATGGCCAAACAATTAACCACCACAACTTAATCACAGGGAGCTAGAGCGCTCCTACTCAGAAACAAGGACACCGATTGGCCCCAAAAGCTGGCGCCCCTTGCGGTATTTCTTTAATAATCATATAAAGCCAAGCGGCTCATTACAAGGTCTCCTGAAAGTTGCACCCTAGGCACACCACTGCCCACAGACTTCCAATATCTTGCACACCTTGTAATCCCTGCTCAACCTTATATGGCGAATAGGCATCCAATCACTAGGCAATCTTGCAATCTCCCTACCAACCAAGTGTGCAACAGAACCCCCAAGGCATCAATTGACTGTGCGCTTCCTGCACCTGCACAACCCAGTGCCCAACCAGCTAGACACGGCTGAACAATTGCAGAAAAGCCCCAAACAGCCAAACTTTGGTGCAATCAAACCACCAAGCACCATGGTTGTTAAGACACTCGTGTCTTATGATAAGACACTTAAGACACTTAAGACACGTGTCTTATCTTAAGACACCTTTAGACACTCTAGTGTTCTTTTTTTTTTTTTTGTGGGTGGGGAGTAACAACACACATTGAGTTTGACTTAGCCATGCTATCATTGATGGTGACTTTGGATCTAGCAGTGGCAGTGACCTCATAGATTCAGATTAGGATGAATCTTTAGAGATAGCTTTCTTTCAATTATATGTATCGAGATGCAGTTTTCATTCATGTCACATGTGACAAGATTCAATTGTCAGTTTAAACCTTTTAGTACTCAAAACTTGCAAGCTCTTCAATCGTGAGTCTTAACTTTAACTTTTAAGTCTTGAGTGACGAGTCTTGACTCTTAACTACATTGTACAAGTGCATGGTTTCTTCTTGCATTATTTAAGTGTAGCTTATTGTACTTCTAGAATCTAGCAGCTAGCTATGCTAGCAAGTTGGTACATTTTTATACTTATACATATATTAATTAAATATTTATTATTATAACCACAACGGCATGTCTTACGTGTCTTATCTTTAAGACACTTTAGACACTCGTGTCTGAAGCGTGTCTAACGTGTCGTGTCTTAACATGTCTTACAACCATGCCAAGCACTCCTAAACAAGTTGCCCTTATCTGTAGCCCTCTTGGCCACTGCCCAACAGCAAAACCAACCCTTTTTTGGCAAGGAATCAATCTCAAACGCAATAACCAAACAACCAGTCTGGGAACGGCAAAAGCAAGCAAAAGCTAGCCTTCCTCTACCTAGAATCCACAATTTTCAGGTCACCAAGGCTGGAAAACCCGAGATCCTGCAAAGAATAGTTGATTCTGCCCTGGCACTGTCCCAAAAGCAACTTAGAAGAGGTCGCCTAAGCTTGGAAAGCTCCAAAATATCAGCAACAGCCCAAAAGCAACCAAAAGCAGGTCGAAATCCCTATAGAAGCTCTTGCTCAGCTCCAAAACAGCCCACAACACCTGCAGCAACCTCTGTGCAGACTGGAAGCAGCAAAAACGAACTGATCTGGAGGCTCTTGGCACAAAAACGAATTTCGTGTTTGAGCTTCTGGCAGCCCTTGCAGCCCACCAACAGCCCACAGACTGCCTTGGTAGTCAAAAATCAGCAAGGCGATGTGATAGAATAGCCTTGGAGCACTTTCCCAGCCTGTGATTTGCCTCTCCTGTTCTTCGGTGGTCCAGAAAACAGCCCTCCAAGAAAATTTCGACTTTTTTGCTTGCTTTTTGGCCTCCTGCATGCCAAACAGGTGTCTTGTGCTGATTTTAGAGTCCCGTGCCCAAAATAGCAATTTTTAATTGCAGCACTCTTTTGGCCCTTTGTTGCACACTTTGGTTAATTGCCTAGCCAACATTCACAATTTCCAAGGGGCCACTAGGAATTTTAATTCCCCCAGTTTCGCACACGTGGCCAGACTCTCGCGTCCCAAAGGCTCAAGGCAGTCGCGCGTAAATTATGGGAGTTGCAAATCAAAAGTCCCATAAATTCACGTCCTCGTGAGCAATCTGAAAACTGATTTAGAAAAATAGCCCTTTCTCTCTCCATGCGAGAAATAGTATGCTCTTCATTTACTGGAGGAATCTCCCTAGCAAAAACCATGTACGCAGAAATATGACTTTTTATTACAGAATTTATGGTAGAAGCCGTTACAACTGGGACAGATTCCTTTCAATTTTGCATCAATTACATGGTTCTTCCCTTTATGACAAACTGTAATTTTTCTCTTTTTTGGCTTCTATCACTACATCCAAACGGTGCATCCATGGAATTCCCAGCAAAACATCACAACCGGAGAGAGGCATGATACATCGAAGTCTTCACTGTCCACCAAAGACTGAATATGCAAGTGAAGCTTCCCTATAATAGGAGTGACATGAGTGCTAAAGTGTGGATTTGCCATGCCGGCTTCACAACTCGGCCCCATCTCATCTGCACGGATCCCCAATCTAGCCGCCATATCTGGAGAAATAAAATCGGCCTTGACGCTAGGATCAAAGAAGATGAGGGCTGTTTGATCTCGAATCTCACCCCAAGCCTTGCACAACTCTGTTTCTTCACCCTGGGGCTGTTCACTAATTACATATGGCATCAAACCAGCCATGGTCTTCGATTTCTTTCCCTTCTAATCACCCTTATCTGCATCAGCCTTCTCCTCTTTCCACTGTGAACAATCCGTGGATATGTGTCCCGGTTCCTTGCATTTAAAGCACTTATTTTCCTCATACAAAGACTTTAGCGCTTCAGGAGATAAATAAGCAGCTAGCTGCCTTCTTATTCTTTTGATGCTGCCTTGCAACAAACACAACTTTCTGGCGCTTGGCCTCCTTCTCTATTATGAAAGGACGAGACCCAAACTTCTTCTTTGAGCCATCCTTCTTAATCTTATGCTGTTGACCTCCCTTTCCTTGCATTAGTGCATATGAGGTGCTGGCATTCTCAATTAATTGAGACATGTTAGAAACCTTCGTTTTTGTACAGTAGTCTCTGAGCTCCTTTGGTAAGCCACAACAATACTTCTCCACCTACTCAAAGAAAGGGACATGCCGATACGAGCTTACAGGCAACAAAGCCGCCCAAAATTTACTATTGTACTCTTCGAGATCTCGGTAGTTGTTTGAATTCAGCGTATGCCAGGCATTCATAATATCAACCTCAAAAGTCGTAGTAAGCCACGCAGCTGCGAACACTTGTTTGAAGCCTACCCAAGTAGTAGGTGCAATGTTCTGCGTAAGCATGGTGGTCTGCCACTGGAGAGCGTTACCCTTCAGAAAACTTGCAGCCTGACGTATCTTAGATGCTTCAGAAAAGCTCCTCTAGTATATGTTGCATCAAACTGTTGGAGAAAGGTTAGAGCCTTGAGCTTGTCCTGAACGTCTCAAATTTAACCGCAGCTCCAGCTTCCTTGTAATCTTTTACTTTCCCTTCGGTGTCAGATTATTATCATATGTAGGTAGCAAAGGGCACAACAGCACTCACACAATCTCCCACACCACAGACTAGCTCCTAAATTTTGCATGTTTGGCATAACCATGTTGCCGGCTACTGCATTAGGCATTCTCGTTTGCATCCCTGGGGCCGCACCAACATTGGCATACATCAAATTCTGTCCCATGGGCTGCAAAGTACGCCGATACCCCATCATCTGACTCACAGGCATACCAGCAAATTGTGCGTGAGGGTTGACCATCGCCTGGAAAACTGATCCTCCCCCAAAATAACTCTATTGCATCGGGGGTGCCATAACTCCTTGCTGTCCGGAAACCATGGACTGAAAATCATTGCCTTGATTCAGCACCGGGATAGCAGTAGATTGCTGCAAACCATGAGGGCTGGTCTTGAAAGCTGACATGCGGTCTCTTGTTAGCTTCGAACTCCCTATCTGCCTCATCGGGCTTCCTTTTCTTTGGCTGCCCATCAGAATTCAGCATCTTTTGGAAGCGAGGGTCCTGTGTAAACTGCATGAATGATGCGAAACATTACCGTTCCGGCATCGAACATTCCCAGAACATTCTTGATCCTTGGTAAGTACGATGAAGAGGCCTGGAGAGCTCAGGAACTTTCAAATCCTTACCTCTGTAGAGGCTGGTTAGGTTGGTGATTTTGGCAAGTATATTCTGTTAGAGATGTTCCTTAGTCGTGAAATTTGGGATTAAAGATAGTTTACTAAAATACTTGGTATTGAGATCTCGATGAAGATATTGTCTGATGCAGTTTTTCTTTTTCCCGGGCAAACTAGTCATGTTGTTTCAAGAAACATTGTGTGGGATTGGGACAGTCTTCATTGTTGGCCAATGGGGCAGGGCCACAGTTTTGTCAAGCATGTTGGAATATGGAAGCAAGAACTAGAACTAGAAACTGGAAATGAAATAACAAGATTGAAAGACAAGAAATACCTTGAGAAGAGTGTAGACAAGACACAAGCTAGACTGATGGATTACAATGATGTGACCCATGAATATATGGGCCAAAGTACAAGACATAAAGCAAGAGTGCTTATGGGATAATTGTAGAAGTGCCACATGGCACACACTCAAGACATAAAGACTAGACTTAGACTTAGACAAATGTAGACTAGGAAATAGTACACTTAGTGTGCACTTATCTCCAACACCCTCCTTAAGTGGACACTAGGAGTAAGACAGAAAGACAAGATTAGAAGACAGACATAAAGACTGATAGACTGAGAGACAAGATAGAAGACATGACAGACAAAAGATCCTGAGACACCCCTCCTCAAGTGATATCCTCATATGGGTCCACAAGGGTAGGGACAAGATGGATCTAAAACAAAACACAGTCAGATTGATAGACAAATAGACAGACAAGACTAGATAGACAGAAGACTGATTGTAGACAAACAAAAAGACCAAGACACTAGAACCCCTTGACCTACATTATCGGTGGTCAAAGTGGTAGACAAGAAATAGAAGTAATCAGAAAGCCCACTTCTCATCATGTGAGGAAGGAACAGCAGGATCAACTGATGGAGATGTTGCAGCAACATGGGCTGAGGTAGATGCAGGGGCTGATGTAGAGGTTTTGGAGTAGCAGTCCCTCTCCCGGTGATTATCATGGCCACAAATGGTGCATGGATGAGCCTTGAAACAGTCCTTCTCCATATGATTAGTTTTGCCACAATGGGTGCAAGGCTTTCTTACCTTAGAACTTCCTTTCTTTGCTAAAAATGCAGTGTCAGTTACCTTTCGTTGTTGAGTTCTTTCTTCCTCTTGGAGAGCATTGATGATACCCTCAAGAGAAGGATTATTATGATACTTGAAGGTAGTGACAAGAGTAGCATAGGTGTTAGGTAAGCTTTTGAGAAGCACAGCAATAGCAATATCTTCGGAGATGGGAGACTTGATTGACGCAAGCTGAACCATAAGACTGCGAAGATAATTGACATGAGAGGCTATAGTAGCTCCTTCTTGCATATGTAGATCAAAGAATGAGATCATAAGTGCAATCTTAGAGTTTTTAGATCGGGCTCCAAAAAGGGTATCCAAAGTGATCCATGCTTGAGGAGTAGACTGTATGTCGGAGATGTGATGAATGTAATCATCTCCAAGGCCGAGCAATATGATAGCATAGGCTTTGTTGTTCTTGGCAGTGACAACTTGCTCAGAGGGACCTTCGGGAGCAGCACGGTGAACAATGTCCCAAAGACCTTCTTTCATAAGTTGGCACTTGATTTTGATTTGCCAAGTATGAAAGTTGGACCCATTGAATTTGTCGATAGATATGAGAGAATGAGAGGAAGATGCCATGTGGGAAGGTCTTACCTCTTGCTAGGATGCAAGGGCAGTGTCTATTCCCTTACAATATTGCAGAAATAAATGAGAGGAGAGATCCAAGAAGCCGGTTCTCTCACCACTTTGTCAAGGCCATAGCATATGACAGCCCATTGAAGCAGGAGGAACCAGCAAAAAAGAGAGACTGCTCAGCAAACTTTAAAGAGGCAAAGCACAGTACCTTAATCCCAGGCAGAGGTAGAGGTGCAAAAAAAAGGGCGCAGTCCAGGAGGTCGAACAGATGGCGCAGATCTCCGTGAAGATGGAGCAGATTTCGAACAGCAGCTGGAGAAGTCGGCCTGTGCAGGTACAGATTCCGTACAGTTGTACGGACTGTACGGACAGCGGAGTACAGACGACGTAGGGACGGCGTACGGCGTACGGACGGAGGACGACGTACGATCGGCGTACGGACGGCGCTGATCTGTACGGATAGCAGGTACGTTGATGCAGGAGCGACAGCAGGAGCGGGTGCAGGAGTGACAGCAGGACTGCGCAGATCTGGCAGAAATGGTGCGCAGAACTGGAGCGCAGATCTGGCGCAGATCTGGAGCGGAAACACATAGATCTGGTGCGCAATGGCGGGGCAGAAAGAGGGAGAAATGAGAAGAGGGAGAAATCTGAGAAGAGGGGCAGATCTGCAGCGGGGGAGAGATCTGAGAAGAGGCAGACTGAGGGGAGAGAAGAGGGATCAACCTAGCTCTGATACCATGTCGGAATATGGAAGCAAGAACTAGAACTAGAAACTGGAAATGAAATAACAAGATTGAAAGACAAGAAATACCTTGAGAAGAGTGTAGACGAGACACAAGCTAGACTGATGGATTACAATGATGTGACCCATGAATATATGGGCCAAAGTACAAGACATAAAGCAAGAGTGCTTATGGGATAGTTGTAGAAGTGCCACATGGCACACACTCACGACATAAAGACTAGACTTAGACTTAGACAAATGTAGACTAGGAAATAGTACACTTAGTGTGCACTTATCTCCAACAAAGCAATCATAGTTTGGAAGTTTGAATCAGGGGACTTAGATTTTCATTGGTGATTTTAAGGTCAGATGTGAGAAATTGGTAAATGTTTATGTTGTAAGCTCAAATTGGGGCCTTTTGGGGTATGGAACAAAGCTTCAAATATGAGTGAGGCTCACTTGTGATGTCTATTTCTTAGAGCTTCAGGGCTGGCTGTAGATGAGGTCATGGTATGGGCTAGGTATTCAAGTAACAATGCTTTGGCTTTGAGTCTAAGGCATGGCCTTATGATACTTCCTAGGTTAGTAGCAGGGATTGAGATATATGGTGCATTGCTAGTGGCATTGGTATATTTCTAATGGATGTATCTGTAAAGGATTTTGTGAAAGAGTGTTTCCCAATAGTAACACAATAAATCATAGGGTACTGAGTCCTTAATGTGAAAGCCTTGTGATTGTTGTTAACATTTTGTTGCTTTTTTGATACAGATAACATCTTGGAGAAGAGAGTTCCATCCCGCCTTCTTTCATATCTTGAAAACAAGTGCGAGAAAAGCTTTGAAGCAGAGGTATGTGTGTGTTCCCTTAGTTTGGGCAGGTCCTTTGTACAGATTTTACAGTGTAAAATTGCATTTGGTGATATGGGAAAAACTTTAGTGCTGCTATATCGTTTCCGTTTTGTGTCTGTATCTGCATTCTAATCAGCACATAGGTTTCTTTGAAACAGCTTGATGTGATTAAAGAAACCGAGTCAGCTAAGTTTCATTCTGTACCTCGAGTTTCTGAGATTGCTAAGTCAAAAAAGTGGCCCAAGGATATCAAAAGTTTTTCACATGAATTGGGTCCTAGAGGTGGACGCCCATATGATGTTCCTCGCCCACATAGTGACAATTACTTGGAGGTAAGTAATCAAGTAAAGGCAAAAGTTCAGTTGGCTCAATTACTTAACTTTTTCGAAGGTATCTTTTCCTATTTAAAGAGACATAATAAGACATGATCAGCTTCAGATTAGGTGATTTGGGTCGTGTCAAGTGTTTGTTTTATCTTTTTCTTCTCTGTCTGGGTACATGAGATAAGGGATAACGGTCAGGTTGATGATTTTGCAGGAGCTGTTGGCATCTTTACGGGCAAGGTTCACCACTGCTAAAGAAGAAGTGGATGCAGAGCTTAATTTGTTTGCAGCAGACCTGGTTGAGATTCTTGATCGCAATGCTGATCCATTTCCACAATGGCAGGAAAATGTTGAGGATCTCCTACTTCTAGCTCGTAGGTGTACATTACTCTCATCTGTCGACTTTCGCCGTGAATGTGAAAATATTGTTCATGAGCTAGATGATCGACGCCAGGAATTGCCCATGGGCTTGTTAAAGCAGCTTCATACTCGCATGCTTTTTATTCTCACGCGCTGCACGAGGTTGCTTCAGTTCCAGAAGGAGACTAGTCCTGATGAGGAAGGTTTTCACAAAATACAGCAATGTTTGAAGGGTGTTCCATCCCTCGAGCGCTCGTTCACATCTGCTGTTAGAAAAAAGGGAAAGGCTGCGAGTACTGCCCGGAAGCTTCTCCCTGAGGTTCTAGATCAGATTGCTAGAAGTGACATGGGATTGTCAAGCAGCCTCAAAAGCTCAAATCACACAAGAAAGCCTAGGTTTGCTCTAGAAAAGAATAAAACAAAGAACCAGCAACAAGATGACTTGAATCACATGACAAATCTGAACAAGCTCGGTGCTGTTATGTCTGAAACCTTTGAGACAAGTGGTAACCATGCGCAGGCTGGAAAAGATACGGCAATTAAAACATATGATGAGAGTGCTTTGACTCAAGTGGATGTCAGGTGGGATCAAAGAGAAAGCAACAAATTAGATGAAGATGAGGTTCAGCCAGTGACAACGTCTCCCTCAAAGCAGGGACAGAAAACACCATGGTATGATTGGGCAGATTCAGAAAACCCTTTAGAAGAGTCAGATTCTGTCATCTGTAGAATTTGTGAAGAAGAGGTCCGTACTTCACACCTTCAGCCTCATTCCTTACGCTGCACGTTAGCAGATGCTTGTGATGTCCCAGGATTGAATTTGAATGAGCGGCTCAGAATGCTTGCAGACACCTTGGAGAAAATAGCTGAGTTAAATACACCCAAAAGTAACCAGACAGCAGCTGAGGAGAGCCCTGATGGGGTGAGACTGCTCAAGTCGAACTTACATGAGGGATTTGATAATGCATCACCGCTCTCAGATGATTTTCAGGGAAAGGTTATAGACAGCAGATATGATGAAATGTGTGTTAGTGATACTGCAAGTGTAGAGGAGCTACGAGGGCTTAGCCTGATTAGTTTCACTCGACTACTAGGGTCCAAATCAGATCAGGGGGTGGCATCATCTTCTGCTGGAAGTGGGACTCCTCGATCCACTTTGACGACTCCAAGAACTAGTCAGCTTGATTTGTTATGGGCAGAGCGTAACAGCTTCACAGAAACAGAAGACATTTCACAGGTTTCAAAACTCTATTCATTTTTGTAGCTTTCTAGGCTTCAATTTAGATCTTTAAAGGTCATGCTGAAAAGGTTGCCTCTTGGCATTGTCCACTAGGATGACATGGTAACCATTTTATTATGAAGTATGAATGAGTTCAGGCCAAGTTTTATTTTTTACTTGCCAATTAAGTCAACATGCATAAATGCATTCTTAATTGCAATGCGAAATACATAATTAGCTTCATAGGAGAATTCTGGATTAGAAAGAGGTAGTTTGAACAAGGCTTAATATGCAGATGGTTGGGCAATATGAGATGTTTGAAGCAGACTTATTCGAGTAGTTTCGTCACATCAAAGCTAGCAATTTTGTAGAGTTACTGCATTCTTGAAAATATCGGCAGGCATGGTTTCAGATATGTTCTAAATGAAAAATCAAAATAGATTGGCAGCTATCAAACTAGGGATTTGGTTTTCATTCGATTTGCCTGTTGAGTTTTGGTATATGAGGACCAGGTATCGATAAGAGTAGTTGTAGGTATAAAGGTTCTCTTTGATACAAGGACGAGATATATTTATTTTCAAGTACAATGAGGGACAGCGAAACACTCTTTTGATTTTGGAATAGTAATTATATAATTTCCTCAAGTGAAGTTCTCGTCCATGTTGTGGCCTGCTGATATTGAGATAAATTCTTTCTATCTTAAGTGGTGTGTTGCCCTGTTTGGCAGAGAGTAAAATGAGATGCTATAGTCTTCACAAGCAATTGAAGCTTGAGTGAAGAGAATGTTAACTACTTTTTCTTGTGTATTGCTAGCCTTTGTCATGGCTGAGTTTGTCCTTCACCGCTGGATTCCTGACAGAAACTCAGTACAAAGAATTTTGTATAAATGGATGCTCAAGTGTGTGTAGGTGTGTGGATATGTATGTTTATACTTTGGTCTACTGCCACGGTTCGGTTGTGGCGATATCATAATAGCTAGTGACTATCATGAGATTGAAACTGCACTATTTGTTGTGTTTTCTGAGGATGAGTCTGGGCATGTTCTAGATATATTATATAGTTTCCTCAGATACATTTTCACAAACATTAAAACGGGCAATGAAATCCTGCCTCCCATATGTTTGTTGCCTCCTGGATCTGCATCTTTCTATTGTTGAGGTTGAATAACTGCCGAAATCACATGGTAGTAGAGCAATACATTGGCTTAACAGTGACTTGTGGTTGCCTTGCACATTTTGCTTTCAAGGTTTGGATAAGACGGCAATAAAGAGGCCGACTTTCTAGTTAACTGGTTTTGGGTTTGAATCTAGGCAGGTCCTATTGTTCCCCAAAAAAATTGTGCTAATAAAGAGGCTTAGCTGGCCTATGACATTGTTAGCACTTAGCCCTGGTATGAGCCTCGTAGGTCAGGTCAACTCTATGGGTTGACTTCTTTGGTCAACCATATGGTTGACTTGGGGGTCATATAGGCCACCCTTTGATTTTCCTCTTTTCCATTTGACCAGTACTATGTTTTGCTCCAGGTTGTTGTTTGCTTCCCGCACTCCACTCCCGTTCCATTGCTTCTTGCACCCAACAGTGGTTTCAGAGTAGGTTCTCTTGCTCCTACCTGCCTTCCCACGTGCTCTCCCATTGATCCTACCTGCCATTTTGCTCTAGCTCAGTCCGATGCGACATTTCATCACTAGAAACTTGTTTTTTGAGCAGAAAAACAGTCTAGTGACTGTCTTTTTTAGGTCTGATTCCAACGTTTTTGAAATTTCTGAGCTGCCCGCATACAAACTACCTTGTCCCGCACCATTTCGGCTGAATTTATTTTTGCCCTTGCAGTTGTACGGACGTCCGTATGGACTTGTATGGGCAGGTGCACGATGCTGCTAGGAATTTGTACGACTTGTCAGAAGTTGATTTCTAGCATTTTTGAATGGTTTTGGGAGGTTTTTTGTTGAGATCTGGACTCTTTTCAGTCATTCGGGCCTTCTTCTAGGTGCTTCAAGCTGCTCTAGCACCATTTGGCTGAGTGGAGATAGTGCAGTCCTACACATATTTGGGGGCAGTGTTCACCGGACTAGTTTTCACGATGGCCCATGCAGCTATAGCACGACTCACACGAGGGTGGGG
The DNA here is from genome assembly GCF_047967505.1 of Dipteris shenzhenensis. Classification (NCBI taxonomy): domain Eukaryota; kingdom Viridiplantae; phylum Streptophyta; class Polypodiopsida; order Gleicheniales; family Dipteridaceae; genus Dipteris; species Dipteris shenzhenensis. The sequence continues at coordinate 2,100,093 of NC_141602.1, read as the reverse complement.
TGTTGTGGCCCAACTAGAGAGGCAATGCTTCCAGGCACAATTCCAAGACCCGCCGACGGAGGGTTGGCTTTTTGACACCGTGGTTCGACCGGCTGCCATGTATGCAACACCTTTATGGGTGAGTGATAGAGTGGAGGAGATTTGAGAGGCTACAGGTGACAACCGGATCTAGGATGATTCAGAGTAAGCCATCGGTCCCCCATCAGATTATACAGGTAGAGTTCGCCCATGACCCCTCTCCAGGTTGATGCCATCTTTCAGATAGTAACATTTCTCCACAAATTTTGGGCCTTACCCCAATGGATATTACTGAGGCTAGTACTAGAGTCTTCCAAGCTATTAGCTTTCAGCACTAGAGTCTTACAAGCTATTAGCGTGTACTTGGAGCATTAGCTTTGAGCACCTGATGCTATTTTGCCATTTTGCTACTTTGCTATTTTGCTCACTAGTTTAGCACTTTAGCTTTCAGCAAGGGCCTTAGTGAGCCCTTTGCTTCAGCCCATAGCGGCTTGTATGAGTTATTTTTGGTTTTGTACTTTGTCTCACTATGAGACCCGCGATGCAGGCACGCTTGGGAAGACGATACGCATCATTGGCCAGACTAAAGAGGCAGTGCTTCTGCTCACACTTCTAGGATCCACGGACCAAGGGGCTGCTGTTTGAGTCTTTGGTCCGCCCAGCGGGCATGTATGGCAGCCCTTGTTGGGGTCGAGATCTATCCGATACAGAGTGGGCGCAGGTGGAGCAACTACAGGTGCTGATGCTATCACGGACGATTCGCAGTAAGCCATCAGTTCTTCACTAGATCATACAGGCTGAGTTTGGGTCATCTCCACTGCAGCTAGATGCTGCATTTCAGGTTATCACATATCTGTACCGAGTCAGGGAGTATGGGGCCTGGGGATTACCCTTCCGGACGCAAGAGGCTGCCATAGTTGGCATTGTCTTCCTCTATGACACTCTCAGTAGGAGGTGACCAGAGATGCTGGTATACATGCACAGAGAGATGGTTTGAGGGGTTGGGACTCCACATGGACAGACTCCCTCCCTTCCAGTAGAGTTTGGATGCTCCTTTCTCCCCCCTCATGTCACACGATGTCAATCAAGTGATCCGTGAGAATCTCTTACATCTACACACATTCCGGACTTGGTTGGCACCGAGCGAACTCCCAGTGAAGCTTAGCTTCTACAGAGATCACTGCTTACATATCACAGATGAGGGTTTCATTGATCCATCAGAGTACACACAGATCCACTTACCCCACTCATTGAGGATCTCTATTGGCAGTTCCGGGTCTCTTCATATAGACTTTGTGTAGAGAGCGGCAGGGCAGAGCGTCTACCTAGGGAGAGACGCTTATGCACATTATGCGATATGCATGAGGTTGAGATAGAGGAGCACTTCATCTTCAGGTGTCCCATCTAGTATGAAATCTGCGGGCGTTTCTATTGTCTCTTCTTTATGCAGATGACGTGGCACTCTTGTCGTCCATACCCGAGGGGCTATAGCGACACTTGGATGCACTACAGGCTTTTTGTTTATCCCATGATTTGGAGGTCAACCTTGGCAAGACCAAGGTCATGATCTTTAACACCTCTCGAGCAAACATCCAATGGAAGCAGTTTACTTTTACTTTCGGTGGGTCACCAGTTGAGATCGTATCCTTATACACTTACTTGGGGATCATCTTCTCTGGCCCGATCTTCACGATGAGACCAGCGATGCAGGCTAGACTGAGCAGGGGATACGCCTTACTGGCTCAGCTAGAGAGTTAATGCTTCCACTCCCACTTCTAGGACCCTCAGACCAAGGCTCTTCTCTTTGACTCCTTGGTCCGACCAGCCGGTATGTATGGCAGCCCTTATTGGGGGCCTAACATGTCCATGCTCTCACGGATGATCTAGGGGAAACCGCCTGTACCACATCACATCATTCAGGCCGAGTTTGGTGCTTCTCCACTCCAGCTAGATGCAGCCTTTCAGACCATCACATATCTACACCGGGTTAGATCATATGGGGACTGCACATCAGGGAGACAGAGGTTGCCATGGTTGGCTCTCGATTCCTCCATGAGGTTGGCAGCAGAGGGAGACGAGCAATGTTGGTATGCACGGACTCACAGATGGTTTGTGAGACTAGGGTTTCACATCGAGAGGATACCGCCTTTTTAGTGCAGTTTAGATGCCCCTTCGTTACTCCCACCCACCATCCCGATTGGGCCACACACCAACCAGGTCATTCGAGAGGATCTCCTGCAGCTACACACCTTTAGGACCTGGTTGGAGCCGAGGGAGCTTCCAGTGAAGCTGAGTTTCTACAGAGATTATTGTCTTCGTATTTTGGAGGAGGGATTCATCACACCACCAGGATACACTGAGCTTCATATGCCTCACTCACTACGGATCTCCATCGGACAATTTTGGGTATCATCACACCGCCTTCGCATAGAGAGCGGTAGAGCAGAGGGGATTCTTTAGGAGCATCGCTTATGCATATTGTGCGACTGTCAGGAGGTTGAGTCGGAGGAGCATTTTATTTTTAGGTGCTCAGTGTACTACGAGATCCGAGGTCGCTACGACTGCCTCTTCAGAGACAGCTATGGGCTCCTTTCTAGATTTCTCGCCTACCTAGATCAGAGATGCCTCGCGGCCTTCATTCACGAGGGGGTCCGACACAGAGAGTACTTACTCAGGCGACGGGGCTTAGCCACATCGTCAGACACCTCTTAGAGTAGGATCACAGAGTTCTTCCCATCGAGTGACATTGATTGTCCAGTCTCTAGCCACAAACGTGGCAGAGACCCCGATCCGATGACCGCAACACGACACACGAGACATCGAGGGAACACACAAATCACTCTGGGGACCTCCCATCATTGTTTAGACTTGGGATACGTCCCACGGGAGTCACGGTGGCTCTGGTCTTGCGTCGAGTCTCGTCCAGGAGATCGAGACGCATGGCACCCCTTGACGAACGCCAACGTCCCATCACCGGCTATGCACCAGCTAGGGCGACATGACATACGGAGGATTCCGCTCCGCTCCAATCCTTTTCTTTTCATTGTTACATCCTGATGTATTTGATTATGTATGATAAGACTTAGGATTCAGCACGGGTGATGATGCTCGTTTCAGTAGCTCCACCCTTACTGTGATTTGTATCAGGTTTTCTTTTAGTCTTATAGACCCATCGGTCTTCCGAAGACTCTAATAAAATTTCTTTCTTTCTTTCTTTCTTTCTTTCTCCTATCTAGGTTAGAGATGCTTGGCAGGCTTCATTCATGAGTTAGTTAGGCACTGCGAGAGGATACTTTGATCACGGAGACAGGAGCAGACTTCTTCCTTGGCAAACCCCTGAAGGAGGTGGAGAGAGTGAGAGCTTGAGAGAGTGAGAGAGTCGAAAGCTTAGAAGCTGTAGTTGCAAAATAGAGTGTAAAGAGTACAACACAAAGTGGAGTTGATAAGGTTTTGTCATAGTGACAAAACCTTAGTAGTCACTAACCATAGTTAGTGAACTAACTGCAGTTAGGGGGAAAAACCTCTAAATGAGGGAAAAGTGCCCCTAACTAACTTATTATATTACATTGGTCACTGCTGAATTATATCTATAATTCCAACACCCCCCTGCAGTGCCAATGTCATGTACAAGGCTGATCAATCACCAAACGGATATAAGTTCAGGGCACTGCGAAATCCTCGAACTTCTCACGTGGTAGTGCTTTGGTGAAAATATCTGCAACGTTGTCATGTGTGGACACAAAGATCATACTGATCTCTCCTGCATGCAACTTCTCTCTGACGTAGTGATAGTGAACCTCAATGTGCTTCGTGCGAGCATGAAACACTGGATTCTTTGCCACTGCAATGGCACTCTGACTATCAGTGAGAATTGGAGAAGGACCCTCCAAAGACAGATGAAGATCAGCAAATAAACGTCTCAGCCAGACACATTCAACTGTTGCTGTGAAAGCTGCCCTGTACTCAGCTTCACATGATGAGGTAGCCACTGTAGATTGTTTCTTGCTCAGCCATGAAATGCAAGATTTTCCCAAAAAGAAACAATTGCCACTAGTGGACTGCCTAGTGTCATAATCACCAGCCCAATCTGAATCACTGTAGGCATGCATCTGCAAGTCACCCCCCCTGGGAAATAGTAAGCCAAAAGACTTGGTGCCTTGCAAATAACGGAAGATGCGCTTAACTGCCTGCCAATGCATAGTTTTGGGGCTGTGCATGTACCTGCTCACCTGAGATACTGCAAACTGAATATCAGGCCTAGTATTGCAGAGATATATGAGGCATCCAACAGCTTGACTGTAAAGTGTGGCATCAACTGATTCTCCTGCATCATGCATTGTGAGTTTCAGCCCCGGTTCCATAGGAGTAGATATGGGCTTACACTCTTGCATGTTAAATCTGTCCAAGAGTTTCTGAACATACTTGGACTGAGACATAACAGTGCCACGTCTCTCATGAGAGAACTGGATCCCCAAATAAAAATGAAGCAGCCCCAAATCTGACATATCAAAGTGGGTCTGCAAATCAGTTTTGAAATCTGCAATTTTGTCGTCATTGGACCCTGTGAGCAGTAAGTCATCAACATAAAGAAGGATGACTAATATTTCCCCCCCATCCATCTTGATGTAGAGGGTGCTCTCAGTAGGACTATTGTGCAGCCCCTTGCTGGTTAAAAAGGCATGTATCTTGGCATACCATGCACGAGGGGCCTGTTTCAGCCCATATAAAGCTTTATTAAGCTTGCAGACTTGAAGTGCATTTGCTGTAATTCCAAAACCCGGAGGTGGTTTGACATACACCTCTTCCAGCAAGTCCCCATTTAAGAAGGCTGTTTTGATGTCCAACTGATGAACATTCCACTCAAAATGTGCAGCCATTGCAATTACTGATCGGATGGTAGTCATCCGGGATGTAGGAGCAAAAGTCTCCTCATAATCTATGCCCTTTTTCTGAGCATAGCCTTTAGCAACTAGCCTGGCTTTATATCTGTCAATGGAGCCATCTGACTTCCGTTTGACTTTAAATACCCATCGTGTGCCAATAGCATGTTTACCCTGTGGCAAGTCCACAACATCCCAAGTCTGATTTTTTGCAATGGACTGCAACTCATCGTGCATGGCATTCATCCAATGCACATTACCTTGTGCCTCTTCAAATGTGGCAGGCTCCTCTTCATCAAGGAGAGTACCTGCATATGCTGATTCCACTGAATTAGCCCCTTCCATGTGCCTTGCTGCACTGCGAGTCCTGCCAGGTAACGGAGCATCAAGTTTACTCTCCCGGAGAGTCTGTAACAGCCAGTTTGGGACTGTTTTTGCTGCATGTATGTCTGCAATTTCTTGCTGTACCACTTGTTCCACTTCCTGTGGAGGAGGCATGACATCCCTTGGCGGAACTGAAGCATTTGAAGGTTGCTGTAAATTCTGATTTGGATCAGAAAAATCAGCAGGGGAACCCAAAGCAATGGGTAGCAACCCTTGAAAGACATCTTCTGAAGGTGAAGGCATTTGAAAATCAGCCTGAGTGTAAGCTGAATTTTCAGAAAATATCACATCTCTACTTACAATGATTTTGCGTGTAGCAGGATTGTAGAGACGATACCCCTTGCTTTCTGCACTGTATCCAACAAATATGCATTTGATGGCTTTATTTGACAATTTGTGCCTAAATTCAACTGGCACATGTGCATAGGCAAGGCATCCAAAGACTCGGAAGTGATCCACTGAAGGCTTCCTGTCATTCCAGACCTCAAAAGGAGTTTTTGTTTTTAAAGTCTTAGTGGGAGCCCTGTTCAAAATGTAATTGGCACACATCAAACCCTCTAACCAGAATTTATGAGGCATGTGTTTGCTTTTCAGCATACATCTGTCCATCTCCATGAGGGTTCTATTTTTCCTCTCAGCTTTGCCATTTTGCTGAGGAGTCAGTCTGACTATGAGCTGATGCACAATACCCTTTTGTTTGAGGAAAGCATCAAATTTTGCAGATAGGTATTCCCCACCTCTATCCGTGCGTAATGTCTGTATCTTGAGCCCGGTTTCATTTTCAACCATGGCTGAAAAGTGTTTAAACACTGTGAACACTTCAGATTTCTTTTTCAGCCCATAAACCCAAGTAAAATTGGAGTAGTCATCAATAAATGTGACAAAGTAGAGATGACCACCCAATGAAGGAGTCCTCATGGGACCACAGACATCACTGTGTATAAGCTGCAATTTGCGAACAGCTTTAACTGAACCATCCTTTTTGAAGGGAAATCTATGCATTTTACCTAAAATGCACCCTTCACAGGCATGTGGAGGAGGTATCTCAAGAGGTGGCAATGCATCAACCATTGAAAATTTCTGAAGTGTCATTAAGCTGTTGTAATGCATGTGGCCATATCTGGCATGCCATAATTCTGCATTTTGCATGGCAACTGTAGGGGTAGAAATTGCCAAAGCATGAGCTGCTCTTTTCTGAAAAATATCAAGCTGAAAAAGACCACGCAGCAGAGTACCAGATAACATTAAGGCATCGTTAGCTTCCCTGTCCCGGACAGCACATTTGTCATCCTCAAAGATGACCTGAAATCCATCTCTGTTAAGAGTGGACACTGAAAGGAGATTTTTGGTTATGCCAGGCACATATAAGACATCAGAAAGTCTGAAAATTGAGCCATCAATTGCAGTGAGCTCAACTTCTCCTGTGCCACGTACTGAATATGAGGAGTTGTTGGCACAAGTGACTTTCTTACCAACAGGGGGTGGATTCAAGGAAGTAAAAAGACACTTCCTCGAAGTGATGTGCTTGGATGCACCGCTGTCAAAATACCATGTGTTCAGTGTTTCATCAACACTGAAAGCAGATGCATCTGAGGGAGAGTCAAAACTGCAAGTCAAAAATGCATATGTATCATCACTGCAAGAAGCTGTACTATCCCGAGCATCTGGAACAGCCAACTTAGAATCAGAAATGCAAGATAAAAAGGCATAATCTTGACCAACAAAGTTGGCTGCAGCATCCCCACTATCAGATGCACAAGGGGCTGAATCTGAAACAGCCATTCCTGAGCTGTTTTTCTTTTCCTTTGCAATCCTTTTCCTGCATTCTGCTATGTGATGACCTGGCTTTTTGCAGTAGTGACAAAAACCCTTCTTTTTGGGCTTGCTTGCATCACTTTTAGCCTTTTGTGAAGGCTGTCCTGACCCACTGGAAGGCTGATTTGCTGCTGTTTTTGCCTGTCCCTTTGTTTTTGATTTGAATTTTGAGAGCATGGCTTGTTCACCTGCACGTGAAGCCAAATTTTTCCTGGTCTGCTCTTCCTGAAGCAGAAGTCCTATCAGCTCATGAAAAGAAAGAGGATTTGCACCCCCCCTCAATGATAAATTCAGCGAAGTATGAAAGCTGAGATAAGACTCAGGAAGAGAATTCAGAGTGGTTGTAATCATCTCTGAATCAGGAATAATTTCATCTATGTTTAACAACTGCTCTCTGAGATCCTGTAGCTTAGTGAGGTGGGCTGACATGGAGTCACCCTCCTCCATATGTGTATTGCTCAACTCTCTTTTTAAAAAAGATACCCTGGCATCATTCCGTGCTGCATACATGCTTTCCAAAATATCCCACGCTGCCTTGGAGGTCTTACACGACCGGATATGCGGAATGATTGATCTTTTCACTGAAAGAGAGATGCAAGACAAGGCTAAGGCATCCCGTGAATCCCATCTCTTTTGCTCAGGAGTATTGACTGTAGCTGCACCAACAACTTGTCCTGCAGCTGCACCTTGTGCACGACCTCTTCCACCTCCTTGGTGAGGAGGGGTAGCAGGTGCAATATCTGCTGGTCGGATTTCATCCCCATTGACATAATCCCATAAATTGCGAGAAATCAGAATATTACGTACCATGAAACTCCAGAGAGAGTAGTTGGTACCATCCAATTTGTCTTCCTGAGAAAGACCACCGAACTGAAAATCATTCTGATTTTGATGGGCCATATCTGAAAAAGGAATTGAAGCAGATACAAAGCTGAATTCCCTTACTGGGAATAAAATGCACAACTCCCAAAAACCACACCCAAGCACGGGCTGTAGATGCAACTTAGATTTCTGCACTTGAGCTGTCAGAAATCTGTCCAAGCATAAAACACTCTCCAAAATCTGCCAAAAGTGTTCCAAACACTCCAAGAAAGGCAGTATGTACTGAATACTCCAAAAAATGCTCTCCCAACACAAAAGCCCCAATTTGTGGCTAGAAATTGCAGCCAGAAAGGGGTAATAATGCTAAAAACCCCAAATCTGCAATTTTAAGACAAAAGCCCCAAATTTTAGACTATATTTCCAATTTTTCTCCAGATGTAGCTCTTGAATTGCACAATATTTGCAATGGCTGCAATATGCAAAAATGCCCCAAATGTACTCCAAAACAACTGCACCAAACTGTATTTTTCTGCAAGAGAAGCCTGTCAAAGAACACCTGCTGTACTGAAGCAGATTCAGTATCCGTACTGTACTGAAGATAGTACGGAAGTGCCGTACAGTTTGTACGGCACTATACGGCTAGTACGTCGACGGCAGGTACAGATGTTATTGCAAGGTACGGATGGCGATGTACGGCGCGGTACAGACGGCGATGTACGGAAGCAGATGACGCAACGTACGGAACTAGTACGGCGCAGTACGGCTGCAGGTACGGCAAAGTACGGCGCAGATGACGAACAGTTTCGGCGCTGGTACGGCGAAGTACGGCTGCAGGTACGGCGAAGTACGGCGCAGATGACGAAACTTTTCGGAGATGGTATGGCGATGTACGGCGGCAGCAAATGGCGACACTTGCGTAAGGCTTCCGTACAGTCGTACGGACTGTACGGACAGATTGGAGCGGGCTGGAGCTGGAGGTAAGGCGCTGGTATGAAGAAGGAGCAGAGGGCACACAGGCCTAGAACTTGCTCTGATACCAAATGAAGGAGGTGGAGAGAGTGAGAGCTTGAGAGAGTGAGAGAGTCGAAAGCTTAGAAGCTGTAGTTGCAAAATAGAGTGTAAAGAGTACAACACAAAGTGGAGTTGATAAGGTTTTGTCATAGTGACAAAACCTTAGTAGTCACTAACCATAGTTAGTGAACTAACTGCAGTTAGGGGAAAAAACCTCTAAATGAGGGAAAAGTGCCCCTAACTAACTTATTATATTACATTGGTCACTGCTGAATTATATCTATAATTCCAACAACCCCTCCCAGAGTTCTTTTAGCCAGATCTCCTGGACTCCCCCGAGACGAGACCTTGACATGATCGGGACTCAGAGTCAGTGACTCGACAGCTCAAACAGAGGGTAGACGCATAGATTACACTCGAGGATATCGCCTCCATGTTCACCCATCAAAGCCGGTCCAACAAGGGTTACTGTAGCCCTTGCTAGGTGTAGAGCTATGACTAGGAGACGTCACAAGACGGCACCCTCGAGTGGCTGACAACACTCTATCACCGATTTCCTACCTCCATTGCCTCATTCACCTCTGATGTCCTGATGAGGATGATGATGATGATGTGATTGATTTGTAGTTAGATCACCGACATGACTATGTTGTACTTAGTACTTAGAACTATCATTTTGCATCATTTTTACATTATGCATTGGTGTGGATGCTCGTTTAGTAGCTCCACCCTCACAGCTTGATTGTACCAGGGTTTCACAGTCTCATAGACCCATCGGTCTTCTGAAGACTTTAATAAACTTTCTTTCTTTCTTTCTCATAGGCCTGCGAGGCCTCCGGCAGATGTTAATACATCTCTCTCTCTCTCTCTCCCCCCAGTTGCCTCCCCCCTCGCAGCTCCCCCCTCGCCAGCTGCCTCCACCCCTCTGTCCGTGCAGCTCCTTCTGCTCCTGCTCCCTCCGCCCCCAGCTCCTCCTGCTCGCCCTCCGCTCCCGGCTGCTTCTCTCCTGCCCGCCCCCCCTGGGCTGCTCCGCTCCTGCTCACCCTCCCTCCGCTCCTGCTTGCACCCCCCGGGCTACTTCGCTGTTGCCCGCCTCCCGGCTGGCCACTCATCCACTTTCCGGGCACCTCTAGCCTAACCCCCCCACAGCTAGCCTACCCCGCGCAGCAAGCCTAGCCCCCCCCCCCCCTCGGGCAGCTAACCTACCCCTCCTTCCCCCCCGTGTGTTGCTGTTGCTGCTTTTTTTGCAGCAGCCCCCTGCCCTGCCTCTTCATTGAAGCCCCTAAGAGTGCCTCCCGCCACGGAGGGGGTCCTTGTGCTCCCGCTCCTGCCCTTGCCCCTGCACTAGGACTTGTACAAGAAAGCAACCAGACGTTAGTCCAAGAGAAATGGGAAAGGGAGAACGAGATAAAGAGACGGATAAAACCAAGGACGATTTAAAAAAAACAGCAAACACAACTGAAACTCCAGGATGTGAACACGCACTACAATCGAAGCGGAGTTGGGGTTGACAGCAAAGCAAAGGCGGGATCCACGTCAACCTTAGCTTCAGCTTCAGTCTCTCCTTCTACTTCTACTTCAGCCCCCGCTTTAGCTTCAGTTTCAGTTTTAGTTTCAGACCTTGCTACATCCTCATCTTCAGCTTCAGCCCCAGTTTCAGCTACAGCTCCTACATCCATAGCTACAGTTATTGCCAGTGAGGGAGTTGTTACAGATTTCATCCCTCCCTTCCTCTCCCGCTACAGCTCTCTCACCGATTATGACATACACTGCTCCACATTACGCCTTGACTTTTCTCTCCCCTCTCCCTCTCAGTCAGCCTGTGCTCCCATACCGCGTTGGGATCGCCTTATCCATGCCACTGTCATCTCCATATCTTACCCAACTTACCCAATCACCACCCAGCTTCCGGCCTCATCCTTATACTTTTATGTCACAGCCCTTTCAGTATCAGCTAGGACACGGACGGACTGACCCACCAGTGGCCTGGGAGACCTTGCTTATGGAGGTACACAATATCCGTGAGTGCAAGATGGAGCTGACACACTTTGCACAGGAGCAGCAAACAGGAGCAAGGCCACGTCGTACAGGAGTAGGCTCGTGTCATTCGAGGACTAGACTGATCTCATTTAGGGACTCAGATAGGATATTTCTTAGCTCCGGCAGGAGGTCACCGCCATAAACGTAGTCCCAGGAAGCTCTCTAGTTGTTGAGGCACAGATTGCGAGCATGCAATAATTGAGGAGACTTCCAGATGGGTTGATGTGGCCAAACGAGAACTTGTAAGGGCAACCGTTTCGGCTATCCTCATGGAGCAGTAACATAGAGCTAGTAATGCTCTCAACATCATAGTCCGTGGGATCCCGCACATTGAGGCTACACCGATGGTAGATACGACGACCTTCGTGGCCACTACGTTGGGTGTAGTTGAGCACAAGATCGAGAGAGCGTGGCAGGTGGAGAGAGACCTTAACCGAGAGAAGCCCTTGATCATACGGCTCCATGACGCTTAGGCACGACTTTCGGCTATACGGCTGAGGTCAGTCCTGCGAGATCAACCAACGATCTCCATGGATGAGGACCTTATCCCCCTACAGGTTGAGGAGAGGCGCTCCTTGTTGCAGCCCGTAAGGGGGGAAGTGGGCAGTATACGACATGGACGACTTCTTACAGGCTCCCGCATCAGCCCCCCCTCTCACATAGGGAGACGCGGTCTATGAGACTCAGATCTCCGAGACCCTATCCTACACCATTTGGAACTGTAATAGTACCTTATGGTCTGATTCAGGGAACTTCTGGGAATCCTATACAGGTCGCGACATAGTCTTCTACACAGAGATACATCGGAGTCCAGAGTTTCTACTACCAGTAGTCAGCGGGTACACATGGGAGTTTGCCTACAGAGATGAGACTAGGGACATAGGGGGAGTACGAGGGTCAGGACGAGTAGCAGTTCTTTACAGATTTGGGAACCATTCCAATAGAGCAGAGAGATGCACATTCGAGGCTTCTTTGGATCCTGATCCGCCGACACATGGATAGCCGGGACCTGGTTGTTGCAGTATGCTACTTCTCTCTCGAGACCTCCCACTTTACTAGAGATATTCAAGATGAGGCTGAGACATCTCCATTTGCAGCCCTCTATCATTTCTCCTAGTTGGGACTTCAACGCAAGGATAGGCGTGCGTCAGGTACCACTTCTCAACTTCAGGGATGATTCCAATCTACTGCCAGACCTACTGCCAGACATTGACCTTGAGAGTACATGTATGCTATGGGTTTCGGATGACAGATGAGGTCGGGTCACATCTTATGGGCAGGTCCTATTGGATCTCGATAGGATGCATGATCTTATTATTTATAATGGTCTTGATTGATGGCTCGTCTCAGATGGTCTCACATGCTTTCCGCATGGGGGAGGCTCTAGCATTATTGATTACATCATGGGATCCCCTGCCTTCACATCTTGCATTACTAATTTTACTGTAGCACCTCTCCCCCCAGGAGTTGATCATACATACTTTTTCTTTAGTATTTTCACTCTCCGTCACACAGCACCTTGCACCCCACTGATTTCTTACTCTACCTATCATGACATACGCTTCGACCGCGATCGCTTATCTATTTGCTCGGGCCATCTGTACATACTTCTTGCTTATATTGACTTCATACCCCTATTAGAGGACTGCGTTGCCTTGAATTCCGGCTCACTACACGAGGCTGTCTTTCACGTTTTCCCTCATACCACTCGCTCCACTCGCCCACCACCACTTGGGATGGTATCTTGTAATAGTTGGTACGATAATGAGTGCAAGGCTTTATGTCGTCAACTCAAATTTGAAGTAGAAACAATCTTCCGAGCGAACCAGAGATGCTACACAAGTATCGTCGATTGGTACGTAGAAAGAAATTAGATCTCATTCACCGGAACAAGGATGAACTACTGAACATTTGTTTAGTAACAACTCTAAGGACTTTTCTCGGAGATTTCTGAAGGGACGGTGGCCCTCACCACTCATTGACACTCAGGTCTAGCATAACTATGCACGCACACTATATGACATCCCAAATCAGCCTGTCCCTGACCTCTCACATAGACCACGTCCCACATCTTGCACCCTCTCACTAAGGGGGGAGTGAAGGATGCCGTAATGAAACTTCATAATGGCCGAGCGAAGGATAATGAGGGGCTATTCATTGCATACGAGATTAACCTCCTAGCCCCGATCTTAGCAAAGATCTCTAAGGAAGCTGTTTGTTTGGGGTTTCCACGCATCTGGACCATGAACACTATTTCACCCATCCACAAGACAGGGGATCCCATGAGCCCGGAGAATTACATGACTATTATGATTGGACATGTCATGTCCAAGATTTACGCATCAGTGCTTGATTCCGAGGTTAGTCGATTTGCAGAGTGTCAAGGACGTAGAGCAGCAGGACAGGTTGGATTCCGGTGGGATCATGGAACCATGGATCACATTCTCACGCTAAGATGTATCGTCGAGGAGACGAGGGCATAGAAGCAGAGGGTTTACTGTTGCTTTGTGGATTTCCACAAAGCGTTTCATACGGTCCCGATAGCCCGCCTCCTTTGGTGCCTACAGGTTTTCGGTTATGACCAGGACATCATTTGGGCTGTCATGGCACTTTACGAGAGAGTGTCAAGCAGAGTTCGGGCAGGGTCTGGGTGGACAAACGAGATCATGAGCACTATTGGGATTAAAGAAGGGTGTCCTTTATCACCTTCCCAGTTTGGCCTCTACATTGACGAGCTCGAGACAGTGATGCAGATACAGGGGGGGATGGATGCTCTCTTGCTGGTACTTCAATCCAGATATTGCTGTATGCAGATGACGTTCAAATTTATCTCCCTCAACAGAGGGACCTCAGAGACACTTTGACGCTTTACAGTTTTTTTGTGAGTCTCATGATTTAAAGGTTAACCTTGTTAAAACCAAGGTTATGATCTTCAATACATCTCGAGCTATCGTGCACCAGGAGCAGTTCACGTCTGATGGGTCACCTATTGAGATAGTTTCATCATACACGTATCTGGGGGTTGTCTTCTCCGGACTCATTTTCACTATGAGACCCATGATGCAGGCCCGCCTAGGTAGGCGATACGCTTCATTGACTAGACTAGAGAGGCAGTGCTTTTGCTCGCACTTTTAGGATTCACGAACCAAGGGGTTGCTTTTTGACTCCTTGGTCCTTCCAACGGGGATGTATGGGAGCCCTTGCTAGGGCCCAGACTTATCGGATACAGAGTGGGCTTGTGTGGAGCGGCTACAGGTTCTCATGCTATCACTGATGATTCGCGGCAAGCCGACCATTCCTCACCAGATCATTCAGGCTGAGTTTGGGTCATCCCTATTACAGCTAGATGCTGCATTTCAGGTCATCACGTATTTGCACCGAGTTAGGGAGTACATGTCCATGTGATCTGGCAAGAAGAACTACATGATAGAGCTTTGAGAAGGATCTGCTAAGGAAGAAGTCTGCTCTCCGTGATCTAAGTATCCTCTCGTGGTGCCTGACTACCTCATGGATGACGCCCACCAAACATCTGTGGTCTGGGTAGGAGAGGAATCGGGACAAAACCTCAAAGCTATCTCTGAAGAGGCAATAGAAACGCCCTCGGATCTCATAGTAAACAGGGCACATCAAGATGAAGTGCCCCTCCATCTCAACCTCATGTATGTCACATAATGTGCATATGCGCCTCTCCCTGGGTATGTCCTCTGCTCTGTCGCTCTCGATACGAAATCTATGTGAAGAGACCCGGAACTGCTCACTAGAGATCCTCAATGAGTGGGGTAGGTGGATCTGCATATATCCTGATGGGTCAATGAAACCCCCTCTGTGATGAGCAAGCAGTGATCTCTGTAGAAGCTGAGCTTCACTGGAAGTTCGTTCGGTCCCAACCAGATCTGGAATGTGTGTAGCGGCAAGAGATCCTCACGGATTACTTGGTTGACCTCGTGTGACAGGAGGGGAGAAAACGGGGAAGGGAGTCTATCCGTGTGGAGCCCTAGTCGCTCAAACCATCTCTCAGTGCGCATGAATACTAGCATCTGTGGTCCCCCCTGCCGAAAGTGCCACAGAGGAGGACAATGCTAGTCAAGGAAGTTTGTTGCGCCCAGAGGTGTAATCCCCCCATGAGACGAGGCTTCGACATGATCGCGATCTATAGCCAGTTATCCGACAGCTTAGACAGAGGATTGACGCACATATTACACTTGGGGACATCCCCTCTCTGTTCAGAGTCGGAGCCCGGCCAACAGGGGTTACTGTGGCCATTGTTAGACGAAGAGCTATGACTAGGTTATGTCACAGAGCCGCACCCATGAGCAGCCGACATTACTCTATCGCCGTTTTCATGCCTCCATTGCCTCATCCACCTTGATGTCTTGATGACGATGATGATTATGATGATGATGATGATGATGATGATGGTGATGAGATTGATATGTAGTCGACCATTGACATGACTATGTTGTACTTAGTACTATCATTTTGCATTTTTGCATTCTGCATTGGTGTGGATGCTCGTTTAGTAGCTCCACCCTCACAGCTCGTTTGTACCAAGTTTTTCATAGTCTCGTAGACCCATCGGTCTTCCGAAGACTTTAATAAACTCGATCTCAAATAAGGTTAACATCAAATATAGATTAAGGCAAAAGATGTTTCCAAAATGGGTTGCAAGAGCTTTTGTGGTCTTTTTGGACGATATGCTAATCTATAGTAAATCATTGAAAGAGCACGACCAAGAACTTAGGATTATCTTGAATATACTAGGACATGACAGGCCACATGCAAAGGAGTCGAAGTGTGAATTTTAAAAGAAAGAAATCCTTTACCTTGGTCATATTGTTTCAGCGGATGGTCTACATGTAGACTGTGACGAGGTAAGGAAAGTGGTGGAATGGCCAATTCCGTGAAATCTTAGACAAGTAATATCATTTCTGGCTTTTAGGGGTTTCTCTATATTCTCTTGAAGAATTCTGCAATTAGTTCAGGCTGGCCTTAACCCAGGAAACTTGGCGTGATTTGGAGGCTTGAGTTGGGTTAGCAGAAAGTAAGCTAGTGCAACAATCTTTCATTAGGAATGATCTTTTGTTAAGAAAAAGCAAGGTTTGTATGCCTGACATTAAGTATATCGCCTGGCATTTTTTGGGAATTGCGATGTTAGTAAGGCTTATCTTGGCTAATTCTAGCAAGGGGCTGAGGAGGTATATGCTAGGCAGGGTGCTTAATTGGGGCAAATGATCCTTGAATTTGGACAGAACTCTGTAGTCCCACACTTGAGGGGTGTCTTGGTGGTATGGCATGCCAAGGTTTCTGTAGCTACTCTGTCTGGAGAGATCTTTAGATGTCCGAGCTCGGGGTTTGGATTGGGTCTACGGTTGGGTGGTGAGCCTGATGTCGACTTACAGCTAGTTATAAAGACCCTCGAGGGTTGGGACGTAATAATGCCCCTCATGTGTACCGGAGGATGATGTTTGGGAGACATTGGCTGGTATTGCAGCTTGGCATGTTTGAATTGAGAGGCAACAGGTTTGTGCCACAGCCACCTGACTGAATGTTTGGATGTACATTTTTAACACCCAACAGCTGTGTCACGGGGGCGTGAAATTCTAAGTACTTTAATGTACTACAAGACCGTGACAACTTTGGTTTTAAAAGTCCAAGCGTGGGCTTAATAATGTGTAATTAAACGCGGCATGGTGCCTAGCACATAAGCGTAATTAATCCCTAGGCCCAAAGGCATTCCAAGGAATTAAAAGAGTGGTTGTTGGGAAATGATGATGTGGCATTTTTAATGGGCCCCTAGAGGGCCATGTACCTTTAGTGGCCCCCCTAGAGTTCCAGGTGGTTCTAGTGCCTTCTACATGCTCCTTTGTCATTCCTGGACCTTTCTGGGCCTTCTAAACTTCACATGCTCTCTCATCTTCTCCCTTTGTTGAGATTTTGGACTGGTTTTTCAGCCTCCTTCAGCTGAATTCCGTTTTTCTTCATAACTCCTCACCCGTTTGGATTCCTCGACTTCCGTTTGGCCCGATGGCTTCCCCTCTGCCTCCCCTTCGTAGTGATATGCTTTTGCCTCCGTGCGTTTGGTAGAACGGGCAGAGCTGAGCACTTCTTTTGCTGGTCGAATTTGCAAAAGTGGCTTTTTCTGGACCTTTTTGCTTCTACCGCCTCCTGGGCCTCTCCTCTTGCAAAGCTACAGCTTTCTGTTGAATTTCGAGTGGTCCCACGCGCTGGTTGACTGGTTTTTCTCAGTTTTGGAGGACTTTCCGGCGATGAAACTTCTCCAAAACCTTCTCAATGCGTTCCTCTCTGAAGCACGCTTCTTTTGAGCCCAAGAACTCCCACTTCTTCGCGACAGAAGTGCTTCTTTTCGCATTTTTTAGTGGAATTCTTGCTGGTCGGCTCTTGTAAATGCTCTTTCTTCATGCCTTTGCACTCCTCTTTGGGTGAGAATGCAATTGGGCATTGGCTACTATGTCCTCTTGGCGATTGAGGACTTGGTTCGAGTTTTCAGGGCTTGGTGAGTTGTGATTTTGTTGCTGCAATTTCTTTTTGCCATAAGCTATTGGTTGGCCTCGTGTGCCGCTTCTTTCTTGGCTCACAGGTGCCCAGGCAGTGCTACATGAGTCATTCTTTGGTTGGGTACTTTGCTGATTTTATTTTGGAGCTTTGAAAAGCTTTGTGAATGCCATTTGGAAACCACTCAAAGAGAGTGCAGGTGGGGTGCAGTGTGATTGCATCTGGACAGCCAATGGAATTGCACTCGGAAAAGAGAATGCCTTTGGATTGAGCCTATGGGTTAAATGCACTTATGTGATGGTGTTCTATGCTTAAAAGCCTTGCGAAGGCTTAGTGAATTGGGGTTGCGTGCTCAGTTGCAGGGAAGGTCTCCGAGATGCAACTTGTAATCATTTCACTGTGATATATAAAGAAATACGGAAAGGGGCACCACGGTGTTTGGGGCCAATCGGGTGCACTTGTCTATGTTTGTTGAGCAGGGGCATTCTAGCCTCCATCTCTTTTTCAGTG
Organism: Dipteris shenzhenensis; assembly: GCF_047967505.1. Lineage (NCBI taxonomy): Eukaryota > Viridiplantae > Streptophyta > Polypodiopsida > Gleicheniales > Dipteridaceae > Dipteris > Dipteris shenzhenensis. The sequence goes on along the minus strand of NC_141602.1, from coordinate 2,082,100 downwards.
GTTTTGTTTGTGAACAAATGGGTAAATGCCAAGTGGTGATCATGCAATGGTTAATGGTTGTGATATATGCTTTGTGAGCTGTAAATAAGTGCTGAAGTGATTAAAGGTTTAGTTCCACTACCCTCTGAGTGATTAGAGGCCGGTTTTAGGCTGAAGTGAAGATAGAAGGGGGGAAGATACAAGAAGAATGGAGAAGGAGAAGAACAAGAGAGATGAATGGGAGAAAGAAAAGGCAGAATGGGAGCTAGAAAAACCAATGGGAACTGAAGGAACTCAGAGACATGAAAGGGGCATTGGAGGAGACATGCAAATCAATGGATGGGTTTGGGAATGTTCCTGGATTCATCTAGGTATATGCAAAGCAATGGATGAATTAAAATGAAAAACTCAGAAAAGAGATGGCAGTTATGGAGGCCACCATGCAAGTGAAACGTGCTGAATTCACACAGCAGATTACCAAGGGGAAAGCAGAGATGTTGGAGTGGAAAGAGGTGGTCAAATCAGTCCCCAAGAAGGAGTTCTTATCTGATGCCCTGGAGGAGGATAAGAGATGGAACAACAACTCCTTAAATGTCCTGGTTAGAGGCCCAGCAGTAGGTGATACCTCAATGGCACATACTGAAGCTTTGTTCACTAAGATGGGTGTCAACCTTACTTGTGATGCAGCTTGGAGAGTGGGTAAGGCTGATGCATCAACAAGGCCATTCTTAGTGAGATTCCAGACTCAGCAACGTCCACTCTCATGAGTATGAGGCCAACACTGAAGGGATTATGACATTTTTGGATGATGGTCTCATACTCTTGCAGCAAGAACATTGGAGGAAGGGGATGGTACGTGTGATGGCAACAAGACGAGATGGGAAGTTGGGTGCTTATAGAGATGGCAAAGTGATTATTCGAGACAGAGAGCAGAAAGGGAAGAGAAAAGAAAGACGAAAGATGTATCACTATTTGTAGGAGGCCTCGCGGGTATGTGAGACAAAATATAATCACAGAGTAACTCATACATGCCATTGTGGGCTGAAGCAGAGGGCTCGCTAAGGCTCTTTGCTGAGTACTATACTAAACTAAGCTCAAAGCTCAAAACTCAAAACTAGTACTCAATCTTAGAGTCAAAATACATAACCGGGTGCCATGGTGGCTCTCTTGTGAGCTGCGAAAATCTCTCTTATGTGTGTCTGTTGAGTTGTCTCTCTTTGTGGTAGGGGGCGTGGTCTCCTTGATCTTTGTGTCTAGTGGGCCATGTCGAGATTGACGCCTCTGCTTGGGTGATCCCTTCCAAGTAGAGCTGTGATGGGCTGAATCTCCATCATGCGTGTCTTGTTCCGTCTCTTGCATCCCTCCTCCCCGTCATCTAATCCAATTGACCCATGCTGCCTTCATATTATCTACATCCTCCTCTACTCCGCCAATGCGTAGAAATCTATGACATGTTGGTAAGCTGAGTTGATCTCTGTCTCTTGTGGTACTGTCCCCTCCTGTACGTTCTCCTCCTACTGTTTGATTTGACGCAATAGGATCTCTCTCTGTCATCGCATCTCCTTAAAATAGAGTCCAACACAGTCTTGGTCTTGGAAGCGAATAAGTTGGGAAGAGGCCCAAATCCGTGCCTCTCCTAAAAGAGATAACGGCATTGTCCTCGAATGTCATAGTAAACTGAGCAAGTACTCATGAAGTGCTTCTCTGTCTCCACCTTTTCCAACGTGCATAGTCTGTAGATCTGCAGCCGAAGGGACAAGACCCACATCTGTCTGATAGCAATCCTCAAGGCATGTGAGACTCGCGTGCCCTCCAAATGCCGGGGTTTGATAATCACTCCATCCTACGGTACTCTCAAGAAGTGACCGCGATAGAACTAGATCTTCGTGGGAAACTACCGCTCCCAAGTCCGTGAAGTATAGAGTTGGAGCAAGTCTAACTGTATGATACGGTTGGGCTCATCGTTTGGGAGCAAGGGATCAAGGACATCCAAGCTATACTGAAAGGGGGGGAGATGGTCCATCTGAATACCCTAGCTGCGAAACCATCTAGATGTGTGTGCGTACTAGGCCATGCTAACTCTTATAGATGATTGTAGTAGCAACCTTGGTAGTCTCCCTCTAGACAATGCTGAGACCCTGTCAAGATAAGTGACGGTTTGAAAGATGGCATCAACCTAGAGCGGCGGTCCTATGCCGAACTCTGCTTGTATGATCTTGTGGGGGATCGAGGGCTTGCTCTGAATCATTCTGCATCCCATAGTCACATGTAACCTCTCTAAGTGCCGCCGCTCACTCGATAGATCGCCTCCCTTGAAGGGTGTTGCGTACAATGTACATGGCTATTAGTCGCACCAGTGTGTCAAATAGCCATATCTTTGTCGGAGGTCCTAGAAATGTGGCTGAAACATGGCCGATCTAGCCGCACTAGAGCTATGTGAGAGGAATGCTCATCTCTTACGTTGTGCTAGACCTCAGGAGAGGGATGTGGACATCACATGATGGTGTTGGGCTATGGGACGGGGGCGCAAAACAGATTGACTATGGCGGTCTTAAACGGCAATGGCACCCTTTGGTTTGACCCAGAGCCTTTCTTAAAGACTTACACTGATAGAGATGTGGTCTTCGATATTGAGAGACATGAGAGTCTAGAGGGAGGATAACCCACGGTTGTAGGTGACATCTGGGAGTTGGCTCATAGGAAGGAGATGAGGCGAGACAATGGGATACGAGGCTCTGGAGCGATGGTAGTTCTTTTCATATCACACTTGAGAATATTTTGTGATGTGAAAGGAGGAGCATGCACAATAGTTGCTTGACACACGGCTGATTGTATTTATAGTATGCTTCTTTCCCCCGGATACATCATCCTATGGGCATGAGGTCACCATGGAGGTTCATGGCCCAAATTAGAAGATGTGGGGTGATATCATGGAGTTTTCTAGGCAAGGGGAGATCCTCCTCTTAGGTCACTTCAATGCATGTACTGTTGGAGATATCATAGCCAAAGAGTGTGGTGATGTGATGTGTTAGTGTGTAGTACTAGGTGATCTAGTACTACACACTGTTGGAGATATCATAGCCAAAGAGTGTGGTGATGTGATGTGTTAGTGTGTAGTACTAGGTGATCTAGTACTAGTTCATGTGTGTGAGTCATGCGTGTGTGCCACGTGTCATTATGGGACTTATCCCATATGCACTAGGTGCTAGTGTGTGAGAGTAGCCTATTTAAGGCTTGTACTTCTCATGATTATGAATAAGATAGCCTTTCATTATGTTTTCATTCATATATCATATCCTCACACCCTAACCTTTTCTCCGTCTCTCTCCACCATGTTTCTAACATGGTATTGGAGCAGGTTCACCCTGCCATAGCTGCCACATCATCCTAGACCTAACCCTACTTCTGCTCAAACCTTTCTTCCTGCAGCCGCCTCAGCCCTGCACATTTCCGCCTCAGATTCAGCCTCATTTTTGTCTCCTTTCAGCTGCTTTCTACCCTTTTAGGGTTTCTGCCCAGCTGCCATCTTTGCTGCCCATTCCGCCTCTGTTTTGCAGCCTGTTTGCTCTCCTTTCTGCATGTGTAGCCTCTCCATTGCCTCCCCTTCATAGCCGCCTCTGTTCAGGTCTGTTAGGAGCAGCACGTGTGGAAATTCGAGCCATTTCAGAGCATCTTCATCCCCGTTTTTAGGGTTTCCAGGCCGCTGCAGCAGAGCAGCCCATCCACGCGCGTTGGTTGCAGATTTTTGACCTATTTGGAGGCATTTTCAACCAGTTTTGGAACTCCTGCTTGCATTTTCAAGGTGTTCTAGGGTTGCTGTTGCAGAACTGCCTACAACAGAAGCATTTTCGAGCAGTTCCTTGGCCTCCAGCAGATCTACATCAGCCGTTTTTTTGCATCAGAGACCTGCTACAGCATTCGGAGCTGTTCTAGGGAGCCGCCTTTCACATTGTTGACCTGTATTTGCACTTCAGAGTGTCCTGGTGAGCCGTTTTTAAGGTTTCAGATCTGCTGCAGCACCTTGGGCAGTTATCACACCCACAAGTACTCACCTCGTGGTTTATTTCTGCTTTTCGGGGCATATACCTGCTTCTTTCTTAATCGGGTTCACATTTGGAGCACCACTATGCCTTTATTTCTGTCCTCTTGCATACGTGGAGCCTCCAAGGTCATCGACAAGCTGCTTGCCATGCTTATTCAAGCCTTTCTTCAATTGCCTTGCATTTGTGAAGACTGCTTATCCATTTCAAAGCCCTAGACCAGCCTCTTCATTTGCTGGTTATCCATTTCAGCCTGTTGGTTTTGTTACCCCGATTTGATACTATGAGCCTTGTCCTCGTGGTGAAGATTCATGAGCACCACTCACAGCTAGGGATGAGTAGAATGACAAAGCAATGGCGTTTATTAGTGTGAAGTTGGTTAACAAACTACTTCATCAACTTGACCTCACTACTTCAGCCAAGGTGTTGGATAGTTGGACTTGCGGTGGAGGGGGGATTGGTCTACTCTTGCGCGTTGGGTCTTAGACTCTTTGCTTTAAAGGGTGGTGTTGGAGAGATCATAGCCAAAAAGTGTGGTGATGTGATGTGATGTGAATCTAATGTGATGTGTTAGTGTGTAGTACTAGGTGATCCAGTACTAGTTCATGTGTGTGTCTCATGCGTGAGTGCCATGTGCCATTATGAGACTTATCCCATATGCACTAGGTGCTAGTGTGTGAGTGAGTAGCCTATATAAGGCTTGTACTTCTCATGATTATGAATAAGAAAGCCTTTCATTATGTTTTCATTCATGTATCATTTCCTCACACCCTAACCTTTTCTCTGTCTCTCTTTACCATGTTTCTAACACGTATGGGGACCAAACAGGTGGGTTTACTTGATTAGATTCCTCAAAGTGCTAGAGATAGACCTAGCTGAGCTTGGGATAGTGAGGTACTCAGATGATGCATCACATGTGACAAGGGCGACACTTATGGCGGATGGAGCGATACACGACTTGATCATATAATAGTCTTAAGAGATGGCTGTTATGTAGAGGGATCACTTGTTTCGCACATGAGAAGGGACAAGTACAATGGTCTACTTGATGGGTTCCCTAGACTTTGTGTCGTGAGTCTCTGACTTTATTGTGTCTTCCTCCCTACTTGGCATGAGTATTCCTATCTGGGATTCAGCATCTAGACTGCCGCAACAGCCACAAGACGGGACCCTCTTGCTCCCACTTGGGTCCTTATTTAAATTAGATGGTCAGCTCTCTAGTTGTGAGCCCCCAATGAGGAGAGCATGGGGGAGGTCGACCAACGTAGGATGGGGCTTTCACATGGGCAGCACATTGGCTGCCTTGCAGGCAGCGAGCTTACAAGAAGAACAAAGAAAAGGGGGATCAAGGTCTTCACCAAGTGCTGTCTACAGGGCAGCAAGGAAGTCAGATCAAAGGGGGAGCTTGTGTGTCACCATTGGCTGCATTTCAGAGCAGCAAGTAAAGCAAGATGCCATGGCTGACACTACCTTACTTGTGGCTGTCTGGGAGGAGCAGCATGAAGGTGTGTTTGTGGGGCATGATGACGAGGATAACTGTCTTTGACCACAGCCAATAATAAAAGATTACTCTTTATTTCTTGGGAGAAGTACAATTTCATGGTATCCCCTCGGCTTCTAATCAGCTGCCCTCAACTGAAAAGCTTCTAGGTACAACTGCACAAGTTGTGGATACTCTCTGTGTCAACCTCTTCTACTTCCTCTCTTTCTTCTTAGCTACTTTGAGGGCATCCTCATATGTAGGCAATTCTTTACATTCTACCTTAATCCTGATTTCTGGTTGCAGGCCAGCAACAAATCTGTCCTTCTTGATGATCCTGGGAGGAGTCTCAGGCAAAAAGAGCCACCTTCCATTTGTTCCACATATATGTTTTATCTAGGTTATCACGTAGGTACTTTAAAAATGGAGCTGCCTTTCCACTCCTTGGGAGCTGCCCTGTGTGAGGCTAGGGAGCATGTAGGCCTAGGGTTTTGGGAGTGCCACGGAGATAGGAAAATAGCTTTTGGTAATGTACAGGGGCTCACATCTAGATAGCACTCTGCTACTAGAGGGTGAAACACTAACATTCATTTTATATTTTGTCCGTCCGGATGGAAATTTAAGCTTTGTTGTCTCTACATCTCTCCTATGCATTGTCCATTTACTTGCTGCATATCTCTGCCAAGTACACACTAAGAAAAAGAAGTTTTGGATTCCAAGTATACCATTGTGTGAGTTCTTGGGCTACATGACTAACTTTGGGGTTAGGCTTCCTACATTATTACACTAACATAAGTGTCAGAGCCTTGACATAAGTTCACAAGTGGTGGGCCTTGAAGGAAAGGACCTTAAGAAGGACAACCTTGATTCAAAACTTGAGGGAATCATCTTTTGCATTTGAAGGACCAGTGCCCTTGCAAGGAGGGTGACTCAGATTTAGGCGGGTGTATGAATTCTTTCTCTCTTTCCGTTCATTGTCATGGTTGTGAGATATCCTATTCCTAATTTTGGGAGATGAGCAAGTTGGATGGGACAAATTACCCACTGTGGAAGATGAAAGTTGAGAGCCATTTGGTGTTGAGGTTGACATGGGAGATTGCAACGGGAGCCGTGTTAATGCCTCATCCCACTGTGACTCAGCCATTGCAACTGCAGCGGTAGATATTGTACGGGCAGATCTTGTATTGTGAAGATTGATTGACGTGTGATGTTGAGGCCTTGGCCATTATCATTGGCACCACTGCTGTTGCAGTACTTCCTCACATTCAGATGGCGGACACTTACTTTGCCGCGTGAACCATATTGAAGAATATGTATGAGGTGAATAATGTCGCGAGGATTCTCAACCTTGGGACAAAGCTATACGGCATGAGCATGGAGAAAGGGGATACGGTATATGTCCACATCACTAAAATGAAGGTGGTTAGGGACAAACTCTCAGCAGTTGGTCAAGCAATAGATTCGACGAGGATGGTTAGGCTTCTGCTTGGCATGCTTTCCAAGAGCTACAAAAGCTTCGTTAAGACAATGATAGTAGGGCAGAGGGCGAGGTCGGTGAAGTTTGAGGATCTAGTGCCATTGCTTTTTTAGGAGGAAGCTCGAGAACTGAAGTATGAAGGATCCATCATGACAAGGCCTTTACTCTTCAGGATAAGAACAAAAGCAAGGGCAAGCCTGTCAGGACATGAAGTCCAAGAAGAAGGATGCCAAATTTGAACAGGAGGGGGATGCTTTTGATGATGAGATTAAGAAGAAAAGAAAACAACATAAGAAGTGCTTCTATTGTGATATGCCAGGACATTGTGCAAAGGACTGCAAAAGAAGATTCAAGAAGGCAGATCAGAATAAGAAGAAGAAGAAGAAAGATTTCGATTAGGATGCAAAGACGTTTTTAGGTAAGCACAAATGGTAATAGGAGAGCTTTTCTTGGTGACATCTCCATGTGTTATTGAGGTAAGGCTTCAAAACCTTGATGTAACTGTTAGAGGTCTAAATTGAGATGTGGTCAGAAGGAGACTTGGAAACCTTTATGAAGGTAAAGGACTCGGCTTCCCTGTGCTTGGAGTACCACCACCATCGTGCCGATACAAATCCCATGGACACTGGGAACCTCCGCACTCTCATGATTGGTCACAAATTGGTCAAGATCATACTCAAGAGAGAGAGCAACTCGTATATAGAGGCACAATGGTAATTGCTTTGGGACAGGCTGGGTTTTGGAGTCACCATTCTACTCTTGATCACATTGTCACTCTAGAGGCTGTTATCGAGAGGAGGCAATCTACACATCTCGAGAAGAGGACAAGCTAGCTGATGTGAAGGCAAAGTGGATCAGTGGGAAGAGAGGACATGGAGCTAGGGAGCAGAGCCAGGGGCCAGCACGATGCAGAGGTTGATTAGATCACACATGATGGAGGTCCGGGCCATCCGAGCTCTACTCCATAGTCAAGGTGTCTCTCTCGATGGGGCTAATTGGATACATAGATCACGCCCCCCACCGCAACAAGAGATGACTTGATGGAGGGAGATACATGATATCTTTGCATCCCACTGGAGAGTTCCCATGGCACGAGGATCATAGATGACACTCCATCTCATCTCTTGTCATCTCAGGATTTTCTGAGTTTTTGTGTTGTGAGTACAAGTTTTGTGTTTTTGAGTTTATGAGTATAGCATTGAACAAGAGCCTGAGCAAGCCCTTTTACCTCAGCCCATAGTGGCTTGTATGCGTTACCTTTTTTGTTTGTACCTTGTCTCATAGGCTTGCGAGGCCCCCCGGAAGATGTTAATACTTCTTTCTTTCTTTCTATATGTTTTCAAGAATCGAGGTATCCACATGTCCTATAGTCCACAATATTAGTTGTTAGTGCTTGCTTTGGGTCTAACTTAGGCGATGAGCTGGGACCTAAAGGAGTATATGGCTGTCTCCCTTTTGTTAATACCTTTGCTGGTAGTTGACCATATGGAGTTTTTCAAAGCGTAATACAAAGAGTTTTATGGTGGGTAAACTTCTAACAAAAAGGGGAAGTTAAACGTAAGAGAAGCATTTTGTTTTGTATGATGATCCTTAAGTTGAGCAGTCGTTCTTGTGAAAAGTTTGTAAACAGTGGTGCTCCAAAAGTTTACAGCATTGAAACAGGCCTCAGATCAAATCATTTGATCCACCCCACCTTCTTGGACGCTTGCTTTCATGACTCTGGAAAACTTATTTTAATACTCTAGTGATTATACATTTTGAATGCAAGAATCTATGTATGAGCTTTTAATTTGTTACGTAAATTGCAACATCCTATTAGAGGAGCTGCTTTTGTGGAACCGAGGTCTGATGTCTGTCTATGTATGCTGTATCCTACTAAGTATTCTAACTGAATAACTCCACTTTTTGGCAATTGATTTAGCCATGTAAGTTACAGACAATGATTTTCTTCAGATGAGTAGTAGCTAACATGGTATTTGTTTTGTCAGATATATGAACTTGCAGGTATTGCGCGACGAATAGCCAATAGAGGTCCTATGGAGGAGGGGACACTGGATTTTTTGGAATCTTCTTTGGAGGAGCTGCAGGATATTTTGGCACGCAACAAATTTGAGGCTCTTACGGTAGATACATTTGGAAGGCGCATCGAAAATCTTTTGAGGTGAAAAGTCACTAGTTTTATCACAGTATTTACTGTAATGGCTGTGTCTGTACTACATATATTTATTATAACACAAACAACATTCTATAACCCGATAGGCTCCACAGAAATATTCTCAGCAATTTTAATGATCCTAAATTGGACTTGTATTTGTGTTTAAGATTCTGGAAGCCTTTCAGACCAGTAGTTTTCGTCCCTAGTTTGCCATGTGCTTACTAAGTACTTTTACAGGGCCCCTCTTGAACACACCTCTCTCTCTCTCTCTCTCTCTCTCTCTCTCTGTGTTTTGTCACTTAGTTTCACACTACCTCTTGATTCACCTCATTGGAGCTATTCTTGTTTTACAAAGTCATTAAAAGATTGAGTGTTCTGACACAGATATTCCATATATGTAGAAAATGAGTAAAGTTTTGGTCATTTAACTATAGTCAAGAGCAGTTCCTGTAATTATTTGGGTTAGAGTTGTGCCCAAGTTGGAAATACAGGGTCAATGCCTCAGCTGTTAAACCCTAAATAAGGAGTGCGATGGGGCTTGATGCATGTGTATGATAGGGTGAATAAAGGAGGTATAGTGGCTGCCTTGTGGACAGCATGGAGTGCTGACACATGGGCAGCACTGATGCCCTGGAATGGACCTGCATACTGCTGTGTGCAGCCAGGCATGGGTGTCTATGGACAAAGGCCAATGGCCTGGGGCAGGACAGCAACAGAGGCAGTAACGAGGGGCTGCTAAATGGCAGTACGGAAGACCTGCAGCAGGTTGGCAGAAGCAGGCCCAGAAGTCTGCAACAGGCGGGCAGCAGCTGCAGCAGATGTACTACAGCAGCAGCTACTGGTGGTTGGGTGAAGCAGCAGGTACAGAAGAAGACTTAGGGCTACAGCAGGGCTGGAGCAGGAACCAGCAGCCAGGCGCCTGCAAATAAGGTTTGATATAAGCAGAGGGAGGAAGCAGCAGGTCGGCATGAGGAGGCGTAATATAGGCTGCTGGGTCGGGTGTTTTACAGACTGGGTCGGCAAGTCTGTGGAGGGTTATTACCTGACCCTATAAATAGGGTCCATTGTGGGGGTCCAGGGATCCAGGGATTTGAGTCTGCAGATCACCTTCTAGGGTAAAGAATAGAGGCAGTCCCAGTGATCAGCAAGTAGTCAATTTGCAGGAGCTTTTGAATTATCCGGGTGCACATAGAGAGGCAGTGTAGAAGAGCCATACCGTGATGCACAGGAGGATCCACTGGATCAGCAGTAGATTAGAGCTGCCACTGAAGTTTGATCAAGACACGCTGTGATCTAGGAGAGTTCTACGACAATTGGAGCAACAAACAGAAGTCTGAGCCTGATGCCCTACCTCAGCGATTGTTTGCTGTAGGTGATGGTACAGATTTGAACAAGGTTTTGTACTTGGATTTGCTATCTATAAATGAAACTATTTGTCTTTACCTCTGTGTATATTCTCTCTGTCTGTCTGAAGTGTTCTCTCTCGATACATACAAGCATGTTGGCATGTGAAATTTCATTGTGAGATCTCCATATGGTTTTTTCTGCTTCATAGGGGTCAGCTTTAGCCAGCACTCCCTTTTATCTAACATGGTATCAAAGCCAAGCATTTGACAAGCTCTAGTGTCTTGAAGATCAACAACAAGAAGGATTCTCCCAACTCAAGAGTGCTGGCCTTGACAAGGAGGAAGGAGCAGCCACATTCAAGTGCTGTTGTGATGACTTGTAGTGGGTGGAGAAACGTGCCAAAAGACAGCAGGCCATCTACATGTTGCATGGGATCCAATTCACTTGTTTTGAATTTTGGACAGTCTGGGATACCTTTAACCGATTACCCTATTTGGAAAGTGAAGGTTCATATTCATCTATCTGCTAGTAAAATGTGGGGAGTGACGGGGAAGGTACGGATCCGCAACCTATCGACATGTTGGATGCCTCAGGAAATATCTTGGTTTGGGTAGATCAATGGGCAGGGCCTATCACGTTTGAAGAGCTGGGCCCGCTATTGCTTCAGGAAGACGCATGTATCAAGCTGTATGATGGAAGTGATGATGGCTTTCATGGCCAACACAAATAAGGAAAAATGAAACCGAACAAAAAGGATGCCACGAAATCACATGACGATGGGGACTTTTCTAATGGCGGGGAGAATGAGAAGAAGAGAAAAAACAAGAAAAAGTGCTTCTGTTGCAACGTGCTTGGGCATTTTGCTAAAGACTGCAAGAAGAAAAAGGTTGATCAAGCAAAGGAGGAGGACTAGTGAGACACGGCATCGGCCAACGTGGTAGAAGAGGAACTTCTCTTAGTGATGGCTCCATGTCCCTCTGAGAGAGTTTGCAGACCCAAGTGTGTCGATGTTTATGAGAGACATTAAGAGTGGAGCACAGAGTTAGACTTTATGGTGGAGGAGAAGGTGTTGCTCAACCTAGGGATCTAAGGACCAGTCCAGTACCATCTATAGAGAGGGAGGAGCTCACTAAGATGGAGCTTGATGAGCTTGAAGTCGCTAGGGGGAGCATGAATAGTTCTAGGAGGTACCTAATGGTAGGCGACATCAAACTAAGTTTAAAGGGTAGGTATCCTCAATATACTTTATTGGAGATTTTAGTAGATTGCTTTGGGATGGTTGTTTGTACATGCATTCTCAGTTTGATGGAGAATGGAGGATGAAAGCCTTCCATGCAGACAGAAGGGGATTCCTCAATGTGGAGGCTTTTGATGCCGGCTGCATGGTTACTGTTGAGATTAGTGATGAACGTGGATGTGATCACGAGGCTTCTCCAAGCAAGCCTAAGTGCATGTTGCTGAAAAGACCTGGTGATTATCTTTCAAAGCCTTACTAGGTGATGATCTGGTCGCCGCCCCCCCCGCTTGCTGTGCAGCCATTGGGGTGTGCCTAGGTCGCACTGCCTGTGCCTAGGCTTGCACGGCGAGCTGCGCCTAGTGTGCTCAGCCCACATGGATGTGGGCTAGGTGCCAAGGGCACCTTGGCCCCTTTCTTGCTGCCCCGCCCCCCTAACCAGCCTGTGCTGGTAGGGGTTCCTTTAGGCAGTGGCCAGCCCATTGGTGGAGGCTGCCCCTTAGGTTGCGGTTCAGCCCCCCGGGCTGCTTGCTGCCCCCAGCGGTTCCTTAGCTCTCCGCTCCTTGCGCTCCGAGGTGGCCTTCAGCTTTCTAGCCCCTTTGGCCTTCTCTCTTCCCTTGCTTCCTTCCTCCTTTCTCTTTCGTACCCTTCCATGTGGCAGCGGTGGTTCTGGTTTTTCTTGGAGTAGAACTTTTTTGGTGGAGACCCTGGTCTGGCTAGAGGGGCTCTCATGGCAGCACCCTCGAATCCCACTACTGTGAAGGTCCTTCTCTTTCCGGAAGACAAGCAGCGGGGCAAACAAGCAGTTCAATCGTTGCAGGATAAAGCAGTGGTAGGCAGGATCATGGGCCTTATCCCCACAAGGCGACAGCTGCATGAGTGGATCCGGTCGTGTTTAGAACTGGAAGGTGACCATATTCAAGACATCACCGTCTATGGTAGGGGAGTCTTTCTCCTTCAATTGCGCTCATTGGAGACCACCTTGACGCTTGTGGAGAAAGCCCGATCTTCCTCGGCCCGCACTTGGTATATCCTTTCCTTGGTACCATGGATTTACGGTAGAGGACGACACACCGTGTACCCCGCTTTCAGGTGACGCTCCGCTTTCCAAGGCTCTAGAGAGAGCACAAAGCCATTCTCCTCTCCATTGGTCAAGCTTTTGGCACGGTGTTGGAGTCCCCACTGGACATAGCAGCCTCGGTTGTAGCTGGTGGATGAAAGGGTCCCCAGACTCTGGCTAGTGGTGGAGTGCGCAGTCTCTCTCTCTCAAGAGTACTACCTCGAGACAACTAGATGGGGGGAAGTTATGCCAGAGGGTAGAGATCTCAGGCCTCCTGGCCCAGTGTCTTCGATGTCAGATGATGGGGCACGAGGCACAGGACCACCCTAGAGGTGAGAGACGAGGTCCACTTCCCTCCCCATTTCAGTAGATGCACCAGGGACCACAGAGTGCTCCATGGGCAGCGAGACCTAAGGTAGCCTACCACCAGCACCACATGCATCAACAACAACAGCTACAGCAACACAGCACGAGTTCCAAATCCCTTGGGTGGAGCCATACGAAGGGAAGTGGACCAAAGCTGGGAAGAAAAAGAAAAAGCGAAGAAAGCAGGGAGAATGGAACTGCAGAAGAGAGGCAAAGGCAAAGGAGAAGTTGCGGGCATAGAGCGAGGTTGCTTCCCAGGCGCAAGGTGTGCACCTAGGTAGCGCCTCCTCTGTGTGTCTCAAACATTCGAGGATGAGACTTTCTTTGACCTTTTGGAGGACCCACAAGGGACTGGGGCCCAGGACAAACATGCGCAAGTACAACAGCAGGATGCTGGATCCTGTGAGGTTCCGGTGTCACTTGCCCCATCTACGAGGTTCCTTGTCGGCCGAAGTAGAGGCCTTGGGACTAGAGCAGCTGGCAAAGGGGCATTGGATTTACAATAGGTTCAACGAGACAGCCTCTTCTTCAGCTAGCCGTCCTTCCCCGCCTGTTCTTTACTTTTCGCCCACGCCTCCCCCTCCCTCACACCCCTCTCCCCTCTGCCTCCACCTCCCATTGTTGCATTGGAGACTGGGGCCGTCGAACTATCTTGAGGTCCTTGACACATATCCTCTGTCCCTGGAGATGGCCATGCTGATTCTACATCCCCTCAAAGGCGCTCTATCGGCGTGGTTGCTTCTGTATCGGTCCGTTCCGGGGACTTCACTCTGCCTCCATCAGAGAGGATTAATGGACCCAGTCTTTATTCTATTGTATGATGAGTGGGCAGATGTATCACATGATGGAGTAGTGGATAGGTCCACAAGGGATCGACGTATGGCTCTACCATGGGGACTTTGCCATTTTTTAGCTTGGCTTTTCCACATCGCGTCCTAGAGAAGGCTTGGAAGTAGCCATGATCCGTCTGCCCCCAGAGGTGGAGATCACGCATCCGCCGACCTATTGGACGCTTCAACAATGTGCCGACAGGTTAGGGGTATACACTTCCTTCATGATGCAGTCGGCACGGAAGGTGAGCATTGAACCAGTCATGCCCCTAGTGTGCAGAGACACAGATATGGACTACTCCCCTTCCAAGCCCCCCCCAAAATCACATAAGTCAAAGACTGTGGTGCATGCTCCCACATATAGACAAGCCTTGTTCACTACGTGTCATCTTTCTCATGAGGTGGACCATGGTTAGTTGGAATGTGCATGGTCTCCATGATCACACAAGGAGCCAACCTCAGTACTTATTTCTCCGATAGGAGTCGGAGAGGGGTGGGACGAGTAGTGGATTTCCTTTTGGTTCAGGAGCATAGGTTATCAGCAACAGATATCTGCCGTCGTCAGAAATTGCTTTGGGGAGTGGCCTAGATGTGTGTGTCTCCCGCAATAGGCTGCAACAGCGGAGGTGTCTGTATTTCAGCGTGCTAGGCAGTAGCTCTTGAGATGTATGGATGGGCCTCCTCATAGGTGAGTTTAAGATTAGCTTGCCAATAGCACCGCCTACCCCTTTGGAGATGCTTGACGGAGTGCCTTCCGGATGTAGACTCTTGGATTGCTAGAGTTCGCTGAGAACAAGCAAGGAGGTTCCTAGCAGATATTTTAGTTCGAATGACTTCTCTTATTAGCAAGCTTAGGATCCGTATTCAGGTTTGTGGATCATGAGGACTTTTTCATCTCACCATTGGATTAGTTTGATGTAGTTTTGGGAATGCCTTGGTTCCATAGGAAAGGAGTGAAGCTCATGATGCCGGTAAGAACATTTGTTTTTAGTCATGGAAGCAGAGAGCATCAGATTGTTGCTAAAGGAAGAGGAGAAACTATCCCATTTGTATCTAGTAATTTTGTTAGAAAAGTGATAAAGTTTTCTATTCTCGCTTCCATGATTTTTGTGAAGGAAAAGAGAATGAACCAAAAACTGAGTTGGATCCTTAAGATAAAAAAAAATTTTCAGTTTTTAGATGCTTTTAAAGATCGTTAATAAGAGTCACTGCCGGGAGAGTTGCTTGTAGAGCGGCTCAAGGATCACAACATTGAGCTCACCGGGGAGTGAACCTCCACATCAGCCACCTTATCGGGTGAGTGCAGCCGAGAGTGAGGACATCATGGCTTAGATACAGGATATGCTTTCCAAGGACTTATCCGACTTAGTTCCTCTCCTGTGTTGTTGGTTCAAAAGAAGGATGATTGTAGAGCCTCAACAAGATGACTATCAAAAATATGTTTTCGATTCCACGCATAGATGATGTGTTGGACAAATTGGAAGGAGCCACTTTTTTCAGTAGGTTTGATTTGAAGAGTGGCTACCATCAGATAAGGATCCATCTCGAGGAGATCCACAAGATGGCTTTTTGGACAACCTTTGGGCTATGCGAGTTCTTGGTCATGCCTTTTGGTTTTATGAATGCTCCTCCTACCTTCAACAAGACGATGGACCGGATCTTCAGACCTCATAGACATTTCACAGGTACTTTTTTCAATGATATTCTTGTGTTTTCGAGGGTCAGAAGAGGAGCACAAGAGACCCATAGTGTTTCAAGAATTAATAGATACAAGCTCTACATTAATGGTAAGAAAAGTGAGTTGTTTCTTGGTCATGTAATTTCCAAGGATGAGGTAGATCATTCTTGACTCGCATAAGCCATTTGATGTGGACTGCAATGCATGCGGAGAGTGTGTTGGAGCTGCTCTTCATCAAGATGGTCATGTAGTGGCCTATGAAAGATGGAGATTGCGTGATGCTAGAAGGAATTTGTAGGTTTATGAGGAGGAGTTGTTGGCTGTAGTTCATGCCTTAACTATGTGGAAGCACTATCTGTTGGGAGCTGATTTCACGGTCAAGACAGATCCCCAAAGTCTTTGGTATTTCTTGACCCAGCCTAAGCTCTTGTAACATAATGCCTCAATTGCCAGAAAAGTTAAGTATGATAGGCAAAAGACTCCAGGACTTTTGATACCACTTCCAGTATCCCAGGTTCCATGGGAA
Organism: Dipteris shenzhenensis; assembly: GCF_047967505.1. Taxonomy (NCBI): domain Eukaryota; kingdom Viridiplantae; phylum Streptophyta; class Polypodiopsida; order Gleicheniales; family Dipteridaceae; genus Dipteris; species Dipteris shenzhenensis. The sequence continues at coordinate 2,065,928 of NC_141602.1, read as the reverse complement.
AGTATAGCCATGGATTTAATCTTTGATCTTGCGAGATCGAAGAATGGAAATGACGGGATTTGGATCATTATTGATAGAGTTAGTAACCAAGCTCACTTTATTTCCACCAAGAAGGCCATCAAAGAGGATCACATGGCAGAGTTGTTTATGGCACATATTTTCAAGCACCTTGGGATGCCCAAGTCTGTAATAAGTGACTGAGCCCCCCGAATGGCCAGCTTGTTTTAGAGAGCTGGGAGCCCTATTTGATTACATGGAAACAAAGTTGGATTTCTCATCCTCTTTTCACCCCTAGCGTGACGGCCAAAGCAAGATTGCAAATTCTACAGTGGTAGATATTTTGAAATGCTATGTGTCCAAATAGAAAACTGAATGGGAAAAGTATTTTCCTCTTGTGGAGTTTGCGTACAACAACTGTTCACAGTATAATAGGAAAGCCCCATTCGAAGCGATGGATGGAAAGGTGATTCTACCACGTACTCTAACGACCATGAACAAGATTTCACAGCTGATCAACATGTCCGATATCTCAAGACAGCTTTTCCTAAGGTTCAGACAGCCACAGAAAGACCCAAAGAGAAGCAGAAAGAGTAACAAATAAGCACAAGGAGATTGGGTACACCGTACTCTACTCAAGTTTGAGAAAGCTAGGCTCAAGAAGAGTGCATGGTAGGGACAACTGGAATGTAGAGAATTGGATTCTCTAGGAGCTCTAGTTGCATCCCGACTAGAGCTGCCAGAGAATTGGAAGATTGACAATGCTTTTCACGTGAGTCTTGTAAAGAAATATCAAGGGCTTGAGCCTGCAGAATTGTTTCAAGAAGAGCCACTAGAGGTGGAAGAAATTGAGAAAATCCTCCACCCAAAACAAATTGTATATCGCATAGAGAAGGAAGGGCCTAGAGGCAAGGTTACCCACAGATACCCTGTCAAGTTCAAGAACTACTCGGCACTAGATGCCAAGTGGGTGGATGAGGAGTTTCTCCCAGATTTTGGTTAATTGGAGTAACTTTACTTTCCTTTGTTTTGCATTGATTAGTGGGCACTGTGGGGATGCCCACGAGGGACTAGGATTAGTCGAAGAACTAGAATGCATGCATTAGCTAGCCTCGAATGGGTTAAAGTTTTGGATATTATTTATCAATTGTGTAGGACCTTGGAGAGTGCAAAAAGGTCCATGTTTTAAGGGGGGAAAAGGCGCTAGGTGGAGGACCAGCTTTTGGAAGGGTCCACTTGGAGAAATTTGCCAATTTTTGCTTTTGAGGCACCTTTTATGGAGAAAAAGCACTTCAGCCAGCTTTTCTTGGCTGCAAGCTCTACCTTTCTGGAGCAAATGCCAAAAAGCATCGGTGCCCCTTAGATTATAAAGGAAAGAGCTCTCATGCTCTTAGCATCAGTTGTGATTTGTACTCAGCTCTTGATCCCTTGTGAGCCATTTTGTACAAGCAATTTTCTACTGCAATAAAGAACTTCAAGAGAAACGGGGGGGGTGGGGGGGGCTTATTTCTGCCCCCTTATGCTGCATTTTCCTGTGTCCTCCACTCTCTCACTTTATTGTGATTTCTGTCCCAGCCCCATCGTTGAGTTTTCTTTGCGGGTCAGAATTCCAACCGCTATTCAAAACTGTTTTAGAGGTGCAGATCTGCCGCGATTTTAGTTGTGGAGCTGCCAATTGGTTTAAGGAAGGTTTCATTATGCATATCCGTAGGTGCATGTGTTCAATGGTCACAAAACTTTGCACAAACCTTGGTTTGAGTAAGGTATATATACACTCTCAAATTTTAAGATGAGCTGACATAGTTTCTATGGTAGGGCATGCGTATTGATTGTTTTCAGCTGTGCGAGGTTTAAAAATTGTGTATCAGTACGCTTATACCATAAGTGCATGTGTTCAATGGTGACAAAACTTTGCATAGACCTTTTTTGAATAAGGTTCGTATACACTCATATTTCCATAAGCATTGGAGATTGTTTGTATGGGAAGACATGCACTACTTCTCGTTTTCAACCAAGCATGATACACATATCAAGAGATTGTCTAGTAGTATGCTTCTATCATCATGGTAGAAAACTTTGTAGTGCATGTATGTTTACTGCTAACAGGATAGCTGCATTTTGTAGTGGCTCAAATACTTGCAGCCAGCTGTAGATTAACAGGTTCACATAGTAATCGTTTATTATTGGCAGACCTATCCATTCTAAGGCTGTAGTGCCGTCCACAGGTGAGGTGGCAAAGCCAGCCATAAAAGGGGTGGCATTTTATTATGGTAGGACTTACTTATATGCCACATGGTCCACAATCACTATAAGAGCCATGCTTTCATACCAAATGCCATGACTCGTGGTAACTTGTATCTAGCTACATGCAAGAGATCTACCCTAAAGGGAAAATCTTCTTTTAATATAATCCATATGCATGAACCAACTCTTGTGTCTATCTACATGCAAGAGATCTACCCTAAAGGGAAATATTCTTTTAATTTAATCGGGATGCACGGATGAAACTCCGAAATACAACAATTCAACTAGCAAGACTCATGCTTAGAAACACTCGAATAATAAAATGAAAGAATAATTCTTTTCCAAGTCCTTAACCAAATTATAACTCTTAGTCATAGATCCAATGGTACACATCTCAATATTCCTGGTTAAAGGACCCATGTAATGTAGAAGCCCATTAGGAAATAAGATCATCAAATAATACTAAAACACAAGAAAACATAAAGTGCAAGTGAGAGTACCATACTGGTGTCAATGGGTGACACCAGGTTGTAATCACTTGTCACAAATATAGACAATCCTCTGAAACTCAATGCAGCACGTGTAACGCCATTTGCAACTCAAGGTGAGCATATGGCTAGGTTTTGCACTCTTGCCAGAAAACTCTAGTGTGTGAAGGAGTGAGAAGAAAGAAAGAAAAAAAGTTCATTGAAAATCTTGGATAGACCGAAGGGTCTATGAGAATGAAAAGAACCAAATACAATGGGCTGAATGGGTTGAGCCTAAGGGGGAAACTACACCCAAGACAAATACAACATTATCATAGAAACATTAATACATGAAATGTCTGAGCCCATGGAGAGGATGTGAGCTGTGGTGAGGCATCATTGCAATTGTCCTCTGGAACTGGCGGAGGGGTCAAGCCTAGGGGGGAGCTTTGTGATTTACGAGGCTGTGGTGGCATAGAACTTGTAATAGAGCGTTGGTTATGGTTGGTGTGCGTGGTCCACTGTGATCTCCTAGTTGTGACCAAGTACTAGTCACACCTATTGATTGTGTCTCCGGTATGGTGAACATGAGGGAAGATCACGTCTTTCGCTTTGGGCCTCGGCTACGCCATCTCCCTGGGACCTGGTGGTCCGTGTTATCTGGCTGGCAAACCTTAATGATCATGCTCTGAGTAGAGTTTGGCTGTGCACCTTGGTAACGACCTCGGATCTCGTAGTATACGGGGCATTTGAAAGCAACGTGCTTCGTGATAGCTGTTATATCTTTCCGTGGCATCCCTTCAAGGTGCATTTGACTGTCGCTTTTTTCTGTAGAATATATTAGCTTTGAACCGAGTTGAAACATATATGTAGTTGTTAACTCTTTGGCATCTCTTGAACCTGCTCCATGTGCACTAGCATATCCATGCAACTCATTTGCACTGACTTTTGAGTAGATTGCTTTGTTTACTTAGTTTAGGTCATTTTTTGATTCATTCTTCAAAATTTTTTTGTCAAAGTTGTTTAATTTGAGGGTTCTCTATCTGCTAGATCTTGCTTCACCAACGTAGTTGCTTTCTTACCCAATTTTGGCCGTATAAGGATTCTTAAAATTAATATTGTATGTCTTAGGACATTTTTCGTCACTGAATTCAAGTCCATGAATTAAAGAATGCTGGAATTGTTTGGAACTCTAGATGCAGTTTGAAGGATTTACCTTAAGGTTTTATGTAACATTATGTCCTTGTACTGATACACTTGAGTCTTGTGCTCTTTGCATTGCTGTTGAAATGTGTTCTTGTGTTGCAGAGAAAAGCTTCATGTGATTAGTGGTGCTGGAGATCCGAGGAAGTTGGACTTCATGAGTAGTCTGTTTGAGGATGATGGCATGTCAACAGATGATGGTGTGCAAAGCTTTAAGTCAACACCAACTCATCCTTTATATAGAGATCGGATTTCCATAGAAGACTTTGAAATCTTGAAGCCTATAAGCCGAGGTGCTTTTGGCAGAGTCTTTTTGGCAAGAAAAAGAATAACTGGGGATCTCTTTGCAATAAAAGTGAGTGATGACTTGTAGTGTATCTCATTCAAATCTCTTTGCAACTTCTTTTGTTCTAGAAAAATATGCTGAAATTAGATGCATTGCAATCCTATAGAGGAGGAGACTTGACTCTGCAGTTTTCAAATCTTTATGTCATGACATGAATATGCTCAGATTTGGATTTTCTGAAAAAAAGGGTCACACGTGGAGCTTTTGGTGTCATGTGCCATATTAGATTCTTTAGCAGATTGTGATAATTCTTTCTATCTTAAATGGTGCGTTGCCCTATCAGCTAGATTTAGATTTAGATGCTCGTTGGGGAGAGACTAAAATGAAAACGTTTAGACTTCACAAGCAGTTGTAGCTTGAATGAAGAGATTTCGGACTACCTTTTGATTAGCCTTCTCCTTTAGTGCTAGCCTTCGTCATGGCTGAGTCTGCCCTTCACCTCCGGAGTGCCGACAGAAACTCAATACGAAGACTTTGTATAAATGGATGCTCAAGTATGTGTGGGTGTGTGGATTTGTATGTGTGAGAGCATATTTTTATACTATGGTCTACACCCACTGTTGGGCGCTGATGATGTCAGTGGGGATGTCATAGTAGCTAGTCCCTGCTATGCATGATGGAATTTATGGTTTTCACCCTTGTGAGTTACTATCATGAGATTGAAACTCCACTATGTTGTGTTTTTAGAGGATGAGTTTGGGAATGTTCCTGGATTCATCTAGGTATATATATTCTTGAATATGACTGTCCTCATTGTTGAACTTTGCATACATTTTGTTCACGTTTTTGTGCTAGTTTTTGTTGAGAGAGAGCGAGAGAGAGAGAGAGAGAGAGGATTGTATTAAAATCCTCTTGAGACCCTTCACGATCTATGGGGCTGGCGATTTATATTAACTAATAATGGTGTGTTATAGGTTGCTTCTTGCTGAGCCAAGAGATTCATGAATTGCCAAGCAAAAAACAATTGCCAGTATGTGACACTTTGGTGTCGGAACATCCTGCCCAGTCACTATCCATGTAAGCATGCATGGTAAGTGAACCTTGATCACCATACAAGAGGGCTAAATCCTGAGTGCCTTTGAGATATCTGAAGACTCTCTTCACTGCCTGCCAATGCTGTGAACTGGGCATGTGCATGAATCTGCTGAGCTGAGATACTGCATATTGTAAGTCAGGTCTGGTGTGACATAAATAAATAAGGCATCCAACAGCTTGCTGATAAAGAGTGATATCACATGGTCGGCTCCCATCATGAGCTGAGAATTTGAAGCTAGGGTCCACTAGAGTAGAGATCGGCTTGCAATCCTCAAACTGAAAACGATCAAGGAGCTGTCCAATATACTTGGACTGAGACATCATGATACCCCCCTCAACATGAGCAAACTGAATGCCCAAATAATAATGGAGCTGTCCCATGTCTGACATGTCAAAAATCTGCTGCAAATCAGCCTTGAAAGCTGCAATTTGCTGAGTATCTGGGCACTTGCCAATGATGATGGGCTGCAAAGGCAATGACACATCTAATGGTAGTAATCCTGGATGTGGGAGCAAATGTGTCCTCAAAGTCAATGCCTTGTTGTTGGGTATACCCTTTTGCAACAAGACGGGCTTTGTATCGATCTATGCTGCCATCAGATTACCTTTTTAATTTGTAGACCCACCTAGTTCCAATGGCATGCTTGCCTGGAGGGAGATCTACTAATTCCCATGTGTCATTTTTAGCAATGGAATGTAACTCAGCTCTCATTGCATCCATCCACTCTTTGCTGTCAAAAGCATCTTTATGGCACAGAGGCTCTTCATTGCAAGCTGTAGCAAGGAGTGCAAACTTAAGAAAGTGACCATGCTGTCTATTCCCTGATCTTGTCCGGGCAGCAAAAGGCTGATCTTGTTTGCTGTCCCTTAATGTATCAAGTTCTTGAGGAACTCGGAGCCTTTCTAGTCTTTTCCATAGCTTTTTATGTGGAACTATGTTGAAGGCTTTCTTGAAGTCTACAAAGCAGCAATATACAACCCCTTTCTAGTCTTTCCCATAGCTTTCTACGTTGAACTGTGTAGAAGGCTTTCTTGAAGTCTACAAAGCAGCAATATACACGACTTGTCTTAATTTTGGCTCCCTCGGTCCCCGTTCTTATGGCAACTAAAACATCCACCGTTGAGTTCTTGAGAGGGAACCCTGCTTGTGAGTGCCCTAATTGCTTGTGCCTCCAGTGTGTTGGGGTAAAGGCACATTGCCACCCCTTTATTAAAGATATGACACCTATGACTGTCTTAAGACAGTCATAGGGGGGAAAAACCTAATCCTAATAAAACCTATGAGTTTGTGGTGTGGCTCATCACTTCACACCCGCATGTTTGGAGTCTTCTCTCTCTCTCACTCTCTCCCTGTGGTTCTTCTCTTCCTAACCTTCCCCTTCAACTGGTATCAGAGCTATCTATCCTTCCCCCCCTACCCTGGCCTACCCACCCCCTCTATCTATCCTCAGCGCAGCGCAGGCAGCAGCGCAAGCAGCAGCGCGGGCAGCGTGCAGGCAGCGCGTGGGCGTAGCTGGGCGTCGAATCGCGTACGGACGTACGGCCGTTCGTACATCCGTATAGACACTGTACGGTCGACCGTACCGTACGGATCGCTGTACGGAACTGCGACAGGGAGGTACATTTTTCGATTGGGAGCAGCGCAAGGAACTTCTGCGTTAGGGATCTGCGTGAAGGAAGGTTTCTTTTTTCGAAATTTTTTTCTCGTACCCTGCACAAGTACACGAGCTGAAGTACAGCTGGTACAGCTGGAATACGAGTTGTGTGCAGCACGAGTGCAACTGAACGTGCATCTAGGCACGCAAGCCTAGGAAGCATTCGAGGAGGAAGAAGAAGAAAATCTCCAATTTCGAGAAAAGTACAGCAGGTACAGCGAGGAGATTTGGAATTTTCCCGAGGTGCATTGCATTGCGTGAAGTACAGCAAGTACTTTTCTTTTATTTCCCTCCTGTTTGGAGGAGGACTTGTGCACAGATATCGGGATTTATGCATCTGACAGAGGATATATGCTTTTACTGGGTTTGAATCTCAGTTTACGGCTGAGCAGATCATAGGGCTTTTGCCCAGCAGTTGATGCCTTGTATGCCTTGAGGTAGTGTAGTGCCAGAGTGCACACATTTGTCTCGATTTCCGCAGTGCGGAGGTGACATTTTCTTGCAGCTCACATTTCTTGTGCAACACTCAGAGAACCTCAGTTGAGCCACGCTTGGCCAAGGCGCATCGAGTTTACTCGGTCCCTAACTGTCCATCGTTGACAGTGCTCAAAAGGTTCATCATTGAGTGTTTGTACGTTGGGATCTGTGTATGTCACTTCTACACATGGTGTCAAATCAAGGGGCTTTTGCCCAGATTTTGCTTGAGAGCACTTGGGTTACTGTTTTGAGACCTTCAGATGCCTTTTATCCCCTTGGCTGAAGGGTGATTACTTGGGATTTGTCCCATTTTCTGTTGCAGGTTTGTGACAGGATGAAGAGTCTGGAGCTTTTCTTTCAGTGAACAGAACAGTGTATGACAAGTGGTTTATGCATATAAAATCAGTGCAATACCTCATCTGAGGTGGGAGAAGTGATCAGGACAGCAGTGCTTTGTGCTTTGTCAGCTGATGATGCACTGTTAAAGCGCTTGTGGAACAGCTGCAGCATTCTGAAATTACTGTTTTATGCCTATTTGAGCACGGTACAGTGTGTCAGAAGGTACAGTAACTGGAGAACAACTATGCGTGTCAGATTGCAGGGATTGGCAGTATAGAGATAGTATTCGCTGATGGACGCACATTTATGCTTGATGGTGTTCGCCATGTGCCGCAAATCAAGAAAAATCTGATTAGCACTGGCTTGTTGGATGACAGTGGTTACCACACCACATTTGGGGATTCCAAATGGGTGATTACTGATGGCCAGGGTGTAGTGGCTGAGGGTTTTAAGAGTGATACCTTGTACCCTCTTTATATTTCCAGTGTAGGTAATCATGTTGTTGCCATAACCGAGCTGCCAAAGATTTCATTGTGGCATAGCCGGTTGGGACACATGTCCGTTAAAGGAATGCAAGAACTATCACGTTTGGGTTATCTGCCGTCTCTTTCTTTTTCAGATTTGCCTACTTGTGATCATTGCATATTTGGCAAGCATTCTGTGACTCCTCATAAGAGGAGAACTCCCCAGAATAGAGCACCGCTTGATCTAGTGCACACTGATTTGTGTGAGATGCCACAGTTATCACTAGGGGGTGCAAAGTATTTCATTTCTTTTATTGATGATGCCACACGCAAAGTGTGGGTCAATTTCTGGAAGCATAAGAGCGATGCCTTAGATGCTTTCAAGAAGTTTGTCGCTCAGGTTGAAATCGGACAAGTCGCAGGCTGAAATGCCTCAGATCCGATAATGGGGGTGAGTATGTGTCACATGCTTTTGTACAGTTTTGTGAAGCTAAGGGCATTAAACAGGAACTCACAGCCCCTCATAATGCATCTCAAAATGGTGTAAGTGAGCGGATGAATCGAACTATTCAGGAGAAGGTTCGATGTATGTTGTCTTATGCTGCATTACCCCATGGCTTTTGGGCAGAAGCCGTGAAACAGCAGTTCACATTATTAACAGGTCGCCAAACAAGGCTTTGGAGTTGAAAGTGCCAGAGGAGGTGTGGTCTGGCAAGCCACCCTCATATAAGCACTTACGTGTGTTTGGCTGCGAGTGCTTTGCTCATGTACGCAAAGAACTGCGCACCAAACTGGAGCCAAAGTCTTTCAGATGCATCTTTATGGGTTATGGTGACGAAGGTGAAATGGGGTACAGGTTATGGGATCTCGTTAAACGGAAGATTATACGCAGCAATGATGTCATCTTTAAAGAGGATAGTGTACACAAGGAACCCGTGCAACCTGTGGAATACAGGAGGGTTATTTATGATGATGTCGGACAGCAAAGAATGCCCATTTATATGCAGCAGCAGGCTGCTGCAGATAACCCTGTTCAAGAGGGTATACAGGCTGGAAATCAGCCAGATAATTTTGCCAATGATGCACCACTGGATATGCCAGCAGATGGGGCTGTAGAACAGCCAGATATAGTGGTACAGCCACCCGTCATGCATGACGAACAGGTTGGACAGCAGCCTAATCTGGAACATTTTGTTACGAGGAGCACCCGTGTACAACGGCCTCCTGCCAGGTTTATTCCAAGAGCCAATAATGTGGCTGATTTTATCATGCTGACAGATTGTGGTGAGCCTTCCAGCTTCAAGGAAGCTATGGGAAGAACAGAGAAAAGGAAGTGGGAGAAAGCCATGCAGTCAGAAATGGACTCCCTACTTCAAAATGATACATGGGACTTGGTGCAGCTACCTGCAGGCAGAAAGGTTTTGCCATGCAAGTGGGTCTACAAAGTCAAAGTGGATTCAAATGCTTTACCGAGGTATAAGGCCAGATTGGATGCCAAGGGATTTAAGCAGGAGAAGGGCATTGATTTTGATGAGATCTTTTCCCCTGTAGTCAAGATGACTACTTTGGGAGCAGTGTTAGCTCTTGTTGCTCATGAGGACATGGATTTATGTCAGATGGATGTGAAGACTGCTTTTCTTCACGGAGATCTCCATGATGAGATCTATATGAGTCAGCCAGAGGGATATGCTGTTAAAGGGAAAGAGCAGCTTGTGTGTAAGCTCAAAACGAGCTTGTATGGACTCAAGCAGGCACCAAGAGAATGGTACAAGAAGTTTGATGCCTTCATGCAGTCCCAAGGGTATCATAGGTGTGAGACCGATCATTGCTTGTACACCAAATGGGCAAAGGATGGCAGTTTGATGCTACTCATTCTATATGTGGATGACATGCTGATTGCCAGTAAATCTCAGCAGGAGATTAGTACTTTGAAGAAACAACTGCATAAGTCTTTTGACATGAAAGACTTGGGTGATGCAAATCATATTCTTGGCATGCGGATTACCCGTGACAGGTCCAAGGGACTTTTGTTTCTGTCACAGAAGGAGTACATTGACAAAGTACTGCAGAGATTTAAAATGGAGGGGGGGAAGTCTATTAGTACCCCGATGCCTCCACATTTAAAACTCAGCAGTAAGGACAGCCCCAAATCAGATGATGATAAGGCTGAAATGGCCAAAGTTCCGTATGCATCTGCAGTTGGTTCTTTGATGTATGCCATGGTTGCCACTCGTCTGGATATTGCTTTTGCGGTGGGAGTCATCAGCAGGTATATGGCAAATCCAGGCAAGCGGCACTGGGAAGCAGTGAAAGGTGTCTTGAGGTATCTCAAGGGTACCAAAGACTTGTGCATATGCTATGGTAGGCACGATGCATTGGTGCATGGTTTTACAGATTCAGACTATGCAGGAAATGCAGATAACCGGAAATCTACTACCGGTTATATTTTCACATTTGCAGGAGGTGCTATATCATGGGTGTCTCGGTTGTGGAAATGCGTTGCACTGTCAACTACTGAAGCTGAATATGTTGCAGCCACTGAGGCTTGCAAGGAAGCAATATGGCTTACTCAGCTAGTGGGAGATTTGGGCATTACAGGAGATATGCCAGTTTTGCATTGTGATAGTCAGAGTGCTATCATGTTGGCAAAGAATCCGGTCTTTCATCAGAAGACCAAGCACATAGAAGTGAAATATCATTTCATCAGGGAGGTACTGGAAGACAAGCGACTTGAGCTTGTGAAAGTGCATACTGATGATAATCCTGCAGATTTGCTCACTAAGAGCTTGCCTACAGAGCGGTTTGCACATTGCCGCCACATCATGGGATTAGGATGAGACCATCCTCATTTTATGGTCTTGTATACAGTAACTGTATATTGCTGTAATTTTTATTCTTTTCTCCCCTTTAGGCACATTGGCCTTTAGGTGGGAGGTTGTTGGGGTAAAGGCACATTGCCACCCCTTTATTAAAGATATGACACCTATGACTGTCTTAAGACAGTCATAGGGGGGAAAAACCTAATCCTAATAAAACCTATGAGTTTGTGGTGTGGCTCATCACTTCACACCTGCATGTTTGGAGTCTTCTCTCTCTCTCACTCTCTCCCCGTGGTTCTTCTCTTCCTAACCTTCCCTCCTCTAAAACCTTATTCACGAGCTTGGTGAGAATTCCCTTCGTCTTCACGCCTCCCAATGTCAACATCTCAGCCACTAGCATTTGTGTGTTTGAGGCCTTAGCTTCTTCAGGCCTCTTCTTGTTGGAAATGGAAGCGAGAGAACGTGAGAAACTGGAGCTGAAGCAAGATGGAATGAATTGGAGCAACCATAATGAACTACAAAGCTAGGGTATTCATATAGACAAAACCGTATGATGGACCCTAACTGGGCTCAAAAGATATGTGGTGACTAATTCACCCTCGAATCAACCTCTAACTAAGGTTAGGGGGAAAAATCCTTAATAAAGGAAAAATTACCCCGAGCCTCTTATTACGTAACATAGGACACTGGATTAGGAACTATAAATGTTTCTAACACCTTTCATGCAGTGACAATGTGACAATGTACAAGGTAAACACAATCACCAAACGGATATAAGTCGAGAGCTTTGCGAAAAGCTGCAAACTTTGGACGAGGTGATGCTTTGGTGAAGAGATCCGCCACATTCTGCTGTGTAGGACAGAAGACCAAGTTGATGTCTCATGCATTTAGCCTCTCCTTGAATGAATTTCAATGTGTTTTGTATGACGAGGAGAAACATAGGATTCCATGCCAGTGCAATGACACTCTGACTGTCAGGAAGAATTGATCTAAACGGTTCTAAGGGCTTACCAATATACTAGGACTGCGACAGCCCAATACCTCTATCATCATACTTGGCATCAACACCCATGATGAACACAAGAGGCCTCACGGGCCTACTTCTAAGTAATCAGAGGGTCGAGGGAGTGCACAAGGCATCTTGTGGGAGTGTACATAGTATCTGTGAAATTATTATAGGCTAGCTAAGATCCACTATAAAGATAATCGACCCGCGTTTACATCAATTTAAGACTGAGAGTCTTTGGGTCTAGATTGAAGTCTCTGATTAACACTTTCCCATCTCTATAAACAGCCCACTTTCCTTTTGAGCATCCTTCACTTTAACCAAATCTGCAGCCCTTGCCTTGAGATGATGCGGGGTGAGCTCCTACAAGATCCATGTCTTGGTGCCTCTCAACTTGTTAGTTTACTTGAGAACCTTGCTCCTTGCCATCTTGTCATTGAAAATTACTCGTGCTTGTACCTGCTTTTGGAAGACACAAGATATATCTTCTGAATCCCACGCAATCCGGGGGATTTTTTCCTTGATATGATCAATCTTTTCTCTCATGCTCCGAGCTTTGGCAGACTAGCCTTTGGGCAGCCCTCCTATGCGTATAACCCGGGTATTGGCAGTCCTAGTTTCTTGTCCTTTTACCTCCCCCTATATGCCCCATGTGTTGATTTTGTTCTGCTGCTGTCATTTTCCTGTCCCATGGACTGAGCTGCGTGGTAACCATATTCTAACTCTGGGTACAAGATGTGGTGCAAGTGTTGCTGCATTGCATTAATGCATTACCTCCTGGATTACTTCCGGTTTTCCATTGCTTTCCATGTCAAAGACTTCCCTCTCCAAAGAGGTTCTTGCTGTAAAAAGTAAATTATCTGCTCTTGTGTCTAAGATAGTTGTGAGCTTGCCATCCACATGTATTAAGATAGGTATTAGGCTTGCCAGAGCCAATCCTTGATCTCCTGATACATCTTCGAAAGAGGCCATCTCATCAATGTAAAGCCCAAAGATGTTGGGAGAGAGGTCGCATCCGTGCTTCACCCCAATGGTGCTGCTCACCTCCTCTGACATCCTTTGTGTGCACCGTGCTTGTAAACCCTCTTATACATATCCATGATTGCTCATATCAAGTTGTGTGCTGTATCTAGGACTTTGAGTCGTGCAATGGGCCGAGCTTGTGATACAGAGTCGAAGGCCTTCTAGAGTCCACAAAGCAACATATACTATTTGTTTGCAGTGTGATTTGGTGTGGATCGATCTCGTCGGATACTTGCCGGTCGAGTTTGTTGCACTTGGCCATCAAGTGCCCAATCATGATGGTCCTGTAGCTATTTGTATCAATAGGATCCCTTGTCTTGTGAATGAGTATGGTGTTGGTAGAGGTCTATTTAAAAACTTGGCTAGTATTGAAGCTAGTGTTTCCCACCGTGGGCTAGGAGTTCTGCTTGGAGGCCCTCTTGATCCTTTGCTTTAACATTTTTAAGTTTCTTAATAGCCTTCTTGAATTGAGTTGTGGTGAAATGAGTGGAGGATTTTTTTTGGAGGGGGGGGGGGGGGCGGGATCTCCTCTAAGATGGGTATGGGCTGGGTAGGAACATCAGAGAGTGTCTACATAGGCTTCTCGAAGATTAGGGTCCTTGAGGGGGGGGGGGGCGGGATCTCCTCTAAGATGGGTATGGGCTGGGTAGGAACATCAGAGAGAGTGTCTACATAGGCTTCTCGAAGATTAGGGTCCTTGACACGGCTTGAACTTGTTTCCAACGATTTCATCCAAAATTTTTTGGAAATATTGCTATATAAGACGCTTAAGAGATATTGTTCATGGTAGGCAAGAAATTTTCATTTCGCCCTTCACACTTTTCCAATTTGTCCCTTGTTAGGGTGCCCTTGTTTGGTCTTAGAAGGTTAGTGTTACCTATGTGCTTTGAACTCGTCGTCATACCAACTATTTTGGGATACAGATCCTTCTGGCGGTTTGCTTCTGTTTTTGAATGTGTAAGGAAAGGATTGCAGGGTTGCGATGTGGATAGAATCAGTGAGAAGGAGAGCTTTGGCATGTGTGTTTGGCTTCTCATTTATGTGCTCTAAGTGAGTGGCGAGATAGCTACCATAGATGTGATCTAGGGTGTGAACAAAGTCATTCCAATAGTATGTGGAGGGGGTGATCTTGTGTGTCCCCTCTATGGGTGAGAAAGTGTCAGTTGAAGGATAGGTGTGAATTGTCTACTTTTGGCATAAGAGGGTATACTATGAGATCAGAAACTTGTGACATGAAGGCATGGCCTCTAATGACATAATCTGCTACACTGTGGCTGCTTCCATGTGTATCTCATTGGCCTTGGCCACCTTTTTAATCCATTGTAGATGAGCACATGCCTAGCAAATATCTCGTATGCTATGTGACGGAATATCTTTTTGTATCCTCATAAAGTACTAGGAATAGTGAGGTTGGCCCTTTCCTTGTGCGATCCTAGCATAACGTGATGTCTGCGAGGGAAGTAGCATGCAATGATCGGTGTATAGATCTGTGGTCCGAGGTCTCTAGAATGGGATCCACATATAGTAGGCATGCTCATCCGTGTCAGTGACTGTGAGCCATGTCTGTAGATGAGAGCAGAAGAGAACTGCCAATGCTTTTGATCACCATATGTATGTAGATTGCCATGTGTACCCATGTACTATGGGGACCCCCTTCTCTAGGCTTAGGTGTGTTTTGGTATACACACTAAGGTCTTTCCCCTTTCCCTTGGAAAGAATCAGCTTGGTCTTGTTCCAAAAGGCAATAGACAAAGCATTGATGGTCCCACCACCTATTTGGTCAGGGGAGGGCGACTTCCTATCTTGGATGATGACCGTCCCGTCTAGAACACAGCCCAAGCAATTATTAGCTTGTATGTGCAAGGTGCAAGGTAAACATCCACAACCATCTTTTACGTTTTGTTTGCCCTTGTCTCAGGCTTCTGTGAGCCACTTTATGCCTGCTTTTTCTGATTTGGCATAAGGGGGAGGTCGTCATTGATGTAGATATTGGTGCCTTTAAAGTTGACTCTATGTTTCAAGACGTCCTCTCTTGTTTGAGCAACCTTACACTTGATAAGGAGAGGCTTGTCCTGTGAATCATCCTTCCCTACCCTCCATGCATTCTCGATTTGTGTTCCAGCAATCCCAAATGTGGCAGGTCAGAAGTCATTTGCTTTGTTTAATAGTCTGGTTGCATCCTCATTTCATCCAACCATATTCAGGTTTAGAACTTTGCCCTGTCTTCTCCTTTACTTCTTGAAGGTTTCTTAAATTACTTTTGGTTTTTCGCCCGTTACTACCTCTGTCCAAGATCTGACCTCTTTAGTATTTTTTTCCATTTGGGATATTCCAGCTTCCATTTTCTTGGAATCCTCTATTGCTTGCCCTTGTGTGCTTTCTACAATGCCTCCAAATTTTCTTTAAATCTGCATTTCCTTGTGTCAATGCATCTAGAGACGCTGATTGGATTGTCTTTATGTGATCCTTTTTAATTTCTTGGATCTCCACCTCAAGTGCTTCGTGTTTTGAGGCTTGCTTGTCCACCTTTTGGCAATTTTTTTGCAATTTTCTAGTCTTTTTAGACGGTGAATTGCTGCATTATGGATAGGTTACTTGCATTGGCATTGTCCTTTTTTTCCTCCCTTGTATGGGAGCGAAGCGCAGGCCTTTAGTACGCACATGTCATACGATGATTTACTTGATTCAATCTTTAGGGGGGCACCTTTTCCTCTAAAAAGCTAGATGCCTCAGCCATTTATCTATTTAGATGGAGAAGAACATAGGTCATCATTCTAATCTCTCTTAAACATACCTTATGGTCTTCCCTTTCTATGCATCCTATGATGCGAAGTTGTAAAGGGATTTCATCTCTCTATTTAGAGACTGTATATGTTCAGACCCATCTGAAGGTTTCCTTGGTCTGTGAAGATTTTTATTGCATAGAATGAGGATTTGAGACATGGCATGGAATATTCCTCCCAATGAGAGAATGTAATGATATGCGAATGTGCCCTAGGAGGTTGAGACTAAGGACCATTCGATGGTTTAGATGTATTCTTCATTGTCACGTGGATGTGAATTTTCTAAACTTGTGAATACCTTTGGCATCTCATCTATTAGAATTGTGAAAAGGGCTAATCCAGTGTATTACTTCCATGGGCCTAGGCAAGGAGCTGAAGGGCATGAGAGGGGTAAAAATCCCATTGCTAAAAATTAGCTCCATAGGCCACGTCTGGCAAGCTGGCTTGGGAAGCAAGAAAAAATGTTGATATTTGGTTTGAGGCAGTTTTTTGGACGACAAGAAGGGAGGGAGAGGCAAGTCACAGGTTGGGAAAGTGCTCCAGGGCTGTTCTAATAAATCGCCTTGCTTGTTTTTGACTTCCAGAGCAGTTTGTGGGCTGTTTGAGAGCTGCCAAGAAGCTCCAAAGCTGATTCGCCTACAGCCAGTGTCACGAGGGTGTGATTTCTGGCGCGTGCATGTTGGCCTGCATTTGGGTAGGACCTTGGGAAAACAAGGAGCGTGGTCAAGGGTTGCTTGATGTGCTAGAACTCTAGAAATTGTGCTTTGGGGGTGAATTTTATAGTTTGGACCAAGAAGGGGTCAAAGAACCTTAGGATCCGAAGTTGGCCATTGGTTGGGTCTTAAAAAGGTCCCACTAGAGGGGGCAAGGGGCAAATTCATTGTTTAGGACTTTAAAAAGGTCCCACTAGAGGGGGCCAAGGGGCAAACGAAGGGGGGGAATGCCATGTGGCATCTTCCCATCCTTAGATGCATTTAGCAAGGTTCATGGTGGAGGAAAGGGCTGGAAATTCGCGTTTTTCACGTACGAGAGCCGACGGAGAGACTTTGGATGCACGGACGGGCTGATTTTGATGTTTTTTGATGCACGGATCTGCCTCGGGGACTGTGCACAGCAGTTTTTCTTGTCGTGTGGCTGTTTGGGAGTCCGTACGGGAGGCTGGGCGTCCGTTTGCAGCTTTGTGGGCTGCTAGTACAGAGAACAGCCAGTGCAGGAATTTGGTTGCTTCAATGCTTGAGGGCCTGGCGGCTCACAGGGCCAAGTACACAAGCCACGAATTGCTTCCTGAAGGGGCTGTTCTCGTTCTATTGTCTCTTTCTTTCCCTTTTCCCTCAGCCATTGCTGTTGTATGAGCAGTCTAAGCTGATTTACAAGCATGGCAATGCATAATTGGTGGCTGAATTGCTCAAGCTTGTGTAAGAGCTCGTTTGAATGCTCCTTGATTGACCAGGGTAAGCTGGTTGTCTTCTCTTTATCCTTGCTCAGCTTGTGAGCTGTGTTTGGAAAGGCCTGGTTGGCAGGGTGATTCACAATGAATGCTTGAGCCTTGCAGAGGTTGTTTGTGCTTCTGATCACAGGGGTCAGTTATGCTTTCACCCATTGTTTGGGTATCCCAGTGGATCAGTGGACACTCGTGATTGTCTAGGGAGCATGTGGATCAGTGGGCACTTGTGATTGTCTGGGGAGAATGTTTGGGCTGTAAGTAACAGCTCCTATGTTAAATGCAGGTGTCGGCACTGAGTATGGATGCCTATGGTCACATGGGTGTGAGAGCAAAGCCCAGCAGGGCTAATGTTTGGAATTTTGATGCCTACCGAGAGTGGAAGATGCATTGAATGCAAGTGGGATTGAATTCATTGTGTATCCTATTGTCTGAGTGGCTGAGTGGGCTGCTAGTAACATGTAGCCTGGATTTTAGGGCCTCTCACTTAAATTAAAGAAATACTGATCTTGTTAGGGGCACTCTAGCTCCCAATCTGCTGGTAATACTTTTGCTGAATTGTTAATGTGACAGTGTTGACTGGTTACTTCTTAGTTTTACTGCCCTTTGATTTTATTGAAGGCCGGTTTCAACCAGGGACCGTCTAGAAGGATTCGCCTACAGCCAGGGAGCCTTAAGAACAAATTGCCTATGGCTTGGGAGTCTCCAGAACTGAATCGGCTTCAATCAGGGAGCTGCTAGGTGAATTCGCCTTCAACTAGGAGCAACCAGATTGACTGGCATGTTTGCCAAGAATCTCCTGATTGATTCGTTTTCAACCCACAGCCAGATGCTGGGTCTGGTGTTGCGTTCAGCTCCGGCCAGCATTGAGCAGAGAGTTGCTTCCAAAATTCTCTATCAGACTGTTTGCATGGAGAACTGCCTTCTTTTCTTTGTCAGCTACAGTATCCCTAGGAGGGCCACAAAGGTTTGGCACTAGTGACAGCCTGTGAGAGCTGTGTGGCTGAGACGGGATGCTAGTAACAGCTCCGGGCTATGTGCAAACTTGGTGTGTCTGAGGATTGATGCTTGGACAGCCAGGAAGAGGGTGTTTCTTCCTTGTAGGTGTTGATGGGATTTTGGGAACCATTGGCCATGGATTATGCAGTGGATTTGGATGCCTTTTTGAGCTAGGAATGGGCAAAGTAACAGGTTGCCTGTGCCTGCCAGTGTTGAGATTCAGTTGGGTTGTGTTGGGACATGTGCAAGGGCATTTAGCCTTGCTACAATTTTGCCTACTGAATAAAGAAATAAAGAAATACCGAAAGGGGCGCTAGGGTTTCGGGCCAATGGGGTGTCTGGTTTTCGCAAGGGCAATCTAGCTGGAGCAATCCAGGTTCTGTGTTCTCTTTGTGTTGCTGTAATTATTTTCTATGTGGCTGAAATTATGGTACTTGCTAGTTAATATTTATTCACGGCCCTTTAGTTTATGTGAAGGCTGGTTTCAATGGTTCCATTGCCGGCTTATCACCATATTCCTCAAGAGGTGAGGCATGTCTGCCAGGGACCTCCAGAGTGATTCGTTTTCATCCAGGGCTAGTTGCTGGGTCTGGTGTTGCGTTCCTGATCCGGATAGTAGAGAGTTGCTTCCAGAATTCTCTATCAGACAGTTTGCATGCAGAATCACCTTCTTTTCTTTGTCAGGTAGAGTATGCCCAGGAGGGCAGCAAAGGTTTGGGACTAGTGACAGCCCGTGAAAGCTGTGGGGCTGAGACGAGGGTGTTAGTAACAACTCCGGGATGTGTGCAAACCTTGTGTGTCTGAGGGATTGATGCTTGGACATCCAGAAAGAGGGTGTTTCTGCCTTGTAGGTCTTGATGGGATTTTTGGAACCGTTGGACATGGATTATGCATTGGAGTTTGGATGCCTTTTTGAGCCAGGAATTGGCAAAGTAGCAGGTTGCTTGTGCTTGCCAGTGTTGACATTCAGTTGGGTTGTGTTTGGACAGGTGCAAGGGCATTTAGCCTTGCTATAATGCTAGAGAACTGTGCTTGAATGGTTAATTTACACTTTTGGCTCTTATGATATCCTCTTGGGTTCTCCCAAGTCCACAGATACCGGGCTATTATGGAATTCCAATTAGGGACCCCAATCCTTTAAAGCTTGCTTGATTCAATCCGTCAAGCTTCTCGTATCCATTGATAACAGGATCGTCCCTAGTCACCTAGTACTAAAGTACTGGCTGCAACTTGGGTGGATTCATTCAAAGTTTATGGTTGGATTCCTCTAAAATGATGATCTGCTTAATCAACTATCTAGAGATTTAAGCTTATTCATCATAAGCTGCAATGCTTCACTCTCAACAAAGAAGATTGTTTTAGTTTTCAGTATGTAGTGTCTTAGCTTTTGAGTCGAGTAGACAATAGCTAGGCATAGCCTCTTTTCTCAAGTATAATGAGACTCTCAAGAATTGGATCTTTCTATAATGTAAGCTTCAACTCCTCAAACGCTCGATCTTGGTCTTTGTTCCCAGTCAAATTCTTCATCTTTTTTCAACAGCTTGGTGAGTTTTAAGGTTAGAGCAGCCTAATACCTAATCTTCTTCCAGCCAAACTCTTTATCTTTTTTCAATACCATAGTGAGACGTAAGGTTAGAGCAGTGTATTACTTAATGAATCGCCTTTAATCTCCCTCTCCTCCATATCCATTTGCCGCATGCATACATATAAGCATGGGCCAGCTTTGATTATCCTCCTAGAGATTCTAGATTGAGCTGGAGCCTGGGATGCAAGATAGATGCCACACGAAAAAGGTATGATATGAGAATATGCGCCCTATGCAACACGTAGGAAGGGGAGATGGAGGAGCATGTATTTCTATTTTTTTTGCGCAAAAAGTAGTGCTAGTTATATTACTTGAAAGCGAGAGTACAAGAAGGCCTAAAGGCCAGCGGGCTGTAATCACAAAACGGATTCAGCCCGAGGAGTCAAAATGCTAAATACAAGCCTCTTAGGGCATAATCATTGGAGAGTGGACAAACAGCCACGGTGGAGGGGCGTAATGCCACTGAAGACTCTAGAGTGGAGTGCTGGAAGAACAACTCCCGGTGGTCCCAGTCGCGAAGGAAACGTCGTCTCTTTTCCTTCCCTGCGCGGGACTCTCTCTAAATTTGATCCCACTGACCCTTGAGCGTGTGAATGATCGTGCTCCAGATGTCTGCTAGGGTCTGGGTAGTAGAAGTAGTCTGAGCTCCTACAGTCTGCGCGCATCTGGAAGTCCAGATATGCCAGCCTGCAATGCTCCCTATGATCTCCCAAACTGGGTGCCGAGGCATCGCTCCTGCATCTGTCTCTGTCAGATGCCAAGGGAAGCTGTCCATGTATGCCCAGGTGGCCTGCGTGATGAAAAAGACGGGATCCTGTCTAGAGAACTCATAGGCCAAGTGATGTCCCGGCTCAGTGCTGCACCAGCAAATGGCTCCCCAAGTGATCGGTCCTAGCTCGGGTGTAGCCCTCGCTAAGATCCCCATGATTCCCTTCCAAACCGTCTGCGCATGCGAGCAGCTCCAAAGGCAATGCTTCAGGGACGACTCCTCCTGAAAACACATCTGGCAATGCCCCTCTTGCCCCATCTGTCTCAGCCAGCTGCCAACTGGAAGCCTCTTGTGTGCCACCATCCAAAGGAAGTAGGAGATCTTCCTCGGACGCCAGCTAGCCCAAAGAGTCTTCCAGAAAGTGCGAAGAAAGACCAAGGATATCCCCTGGGCATACCACCTAAGTGCTTGTGTGGGTAGCCCTCGCTGGAGAGCCCCAAGAGCACGCCGACCCGTGCGTGCACTGTAAGAAAAGAAGGGGGTAGGGTTCTCTGAGGTCTCCGATGGTGGCCAACGCCACTCTCCTGGGTCCCACTCCACCTCTGTCAAGGAACGGCCCTCCCATATCCAGAGTCTTCAATCCTGGTCTTGCATAATCAAGGGGTCTATATGCCACGTCTTCCCTTGCAGCGCCCTACTATGCGAAGGCGCTGCCAGGGAAGCTGGGGGTCGATCACGGCCTCTCTGCTCTGTAGGCGACTGTCATCAGTTACAGAGAAGAAGTGTACCGAGGAGTCCGAGAAGAGGCTTGCAACCACCAAAGGAATGCCTCGTGGAGTGAACTGTCCTAGCCACCTCTCATCTCCCGGGAAGAGCTGTCCGGTGACTATGGGAATCCTCCAACCTGCAGGAATGGCAGCATCAATCTCCGCTCGTCGAGCCTGGATCCCACGTGCCGTACCTACTGCTGCTGCCAGCTCGCCTGGGCTCAGCTGACTGTAGACGTCCCTCCAAACCCGGAGCGAGCGCACGGGCCCACGCGCCCAGAGCGCCCAAGGGATATGGGATCTCTCTCCAAGCTGACGACCTGTAGCATCTGTCACCTGGCTGCTCCAGATCAGGGGCTGCCTGTCTATCTCCTCTCGGCAGCTAGGGGGAACGTGGGAAAGGCTGTGTCGCAACTTCCTCCAGATCGAGATGAGGCTACGGAGAAAGGGGGAACGGGGTTGAGTCAAAGGAGCTGAAGTAAAGATCCATCGGATAGAAGGCTGCCAAACACCCCTTCTCTGGGGAGTACACGCACTGAGACCATGCTGTAGCAAGAGCTTCCACGTCTGCCCTCCTAGGGTCAGACCGCGGATGACTAGCTTGCCAAGAAGTGCCTGACTTTGCAGTTCTGGATCTATGATGCCGAGGCCGCCCTCTGCCTGGGGGAGAATGACCGTCTGCCAGGCGACCCTAGCTCTGGTGGTGCCGGAACCGTCTGAACCAGACCATAGGAAGTTCCGCACCAGTCTCCTCAGCTGGGCTACACAAGACCTCGAGAAACACCAGTAGGAGGCCACATACCAAGCAGTGGCAAGAAGGACCTGGTTGACCACAAGGGCCCTGCCTGCCAAGGAAAGCCGAGCCGTGCTCCAGAAAGCAAGCTTCCGTCGAATGGAGGCTAGGACCGGCAAGAACTGCTGAGCCGGTGTAATGTCCAGGCCTACCTGGAATCCCAGGTAACGTGTCGTCTGTCCTCTAGGGATCCAGCGAAACCCCAGGAAAATACCCCACTGTGAGCTGGCTCCCGGATTCGTAAGAAAACCAACTGACTTATGCCAGTTGATTTTCGCTCCAGCCACAAGGCCAAAAATCTCTAGGGACAGTCTCACACGCTCCAGTGACTCGACATCATCTTGCACATATAGGGCTGTGTCGTCTGCATACTCGGAGTCCAGAAGCTCTGCATCATCTCGAATAGGGAGACGCATCCCGCGAAGACCAGTGGTACGGGCTCGAAGGAAGTGGGTCATGGCCTCCGCAATAAATAGGAAGAGGTAGGGCGCTAATGGACAGCCCTGACGCACCGAGCGCTCGAGTGTGAATCTCTCCCCCATCCTGCCATTAATGATAACCCGACTGGAGGCCGATCTGTAAAGGCTAGCAATACCTCTGATCCAGACGAAGGCGCTTCTGTGAAGGTTTCGAAGGAGAGGCCGGATCATCGGACCCATCCTCTAAAACCTTCAGCAGAGGGGAAAGGCCCTTCGTCCCGTGGTGGTATGCTCTCTCTAACCAGCTCGACGCCTCTGCCAAGGAAATGCTGTAGAAGCCCGCTACCTGTGATGTCCTGCATGGGCGAAGCCCTTCCGCG
Source organism: Dipteris shenzhenensis (assembly GCF_047967505.1). NCBI lineage: Eukaryota > Viridiplantae > Streptophyta > Polypodiopsida > Gleicheniales > Dipteridaceae > Dipteris > Dipteris shenzhenensis. Next base: position 2,042,977 of record NC_141602.1, on the reverse strand, counting down.
TAGGCCCACTCCAGCAGTGGTCTTTAATGACCAGGAGTCGGAAACGTTTGGCGCTGTGGCGCCAACGCAAACGAACATCACCCTCCTGCCACTGCTGCTAAAGAAGCTCCGCTGCTCTGCTACCAATCCAGTCCTGTACTTGCTCCTGAGACTGGTCTCGTATCGTCTCCCAAACATTTTCATTCGTCCATTGCTCATTCCCTTCACTGGAGATAGTGAAGGAATAGCTAGGACCATCGTGTGGGCCAAGGATGGACACCTTACCCTCCGGCCCCTTGCGGAGGAAGAAGATGATGATGTCTAGGCATGTGGGGAAGGAGCCAATACCCGCTGCATCCAAGTAATCCCAAGGACCTTCTCGATAAAACTCCAATGGAAGAGCTCTAGGAGCAGCCCTTGGGCGTGGGGACAAAGATGAGGAGTCTGAACCAGAGGGAGGGGTGCTGGCCACCTGCGGGGAAGGGCCTCTCCCCTCCGCCGGGCCTAGAGGGATAGGTGAGGGTGAGGTCTGTGCTGGCTTCGGGGCTGCAGGTGGCGCAGGTGGAGGGGGGGATTCCCTCTGGATCATGCTCGAGGAAGAGAGTGGAGTGGAAACCACCGGTGCGGAGGGGGATCCTGGAGGGGGTGGGGGTCGGAGAATCGAGGAGGAGGGGGGAGGGGGAGGAGGGCGGGGTGAAGGATGAGGGGGAGGCTGGCTGACCTTCTCCTTTCCCTTCTTCTTTCCCTTACCGGGCTGCTGAAGAGTAGGGACCATCGGAGGGGGCTCTTGCTGTAGATGGGCAGGTTTTTTGGGGCCTGCTTTGTTTCCCTTCCGTTTACGTTTGACCTCCGTCCAGCCTTCCCCTTCGGGAGGGGATGTCGTTGACTGGTGCGGAGTATCTTGAGTTGCCTGAACGGGGGTCTTCTGAGGTTCTGTACCCGTGAAGCGAGGACATGAGCGCGCCTGGTGCCCGAAGCCATGGCATCTCAGACACTGGTTTGGGCGACCAGTGACCGGTGTCCTCGAGGTAGAGGGTGGATTGCAACCAGTCCCTGATCCTCAATGAGGGTGTCTGTCTCTATCTCGAACTCCGAAGGGATTGCAACCAGTGACCCTCACAGTGCTTGATCCTCAATGTGACTGTCCTCGAGGTAGAGGGTGGATTGCAACCAGTCCCTGATGTCTGCTCGTGAAGGGGAGTAGCCAATGACTCTCCCATAAACTGATGTCTGGGAGAAATCCATGGCGGCCTGCTTCAACAAGGAGACCTGGTGCTCTGTCAATGTAACGCGATAGGCTGATGGAAGGGGGGGTCCGTCTGGGCCATCGGTTCTGGGCACGTAGCCGCCATATCGCTTGACTAACTGCGAACTCTCCGAGGCGGGGGAAGGGAAAGGAAACAGAAGGAACGGGGATGTGGATTAGGGTGGGGGCGGGGGGAAGGGGGGATGGAGGGGTATGGGGAAACGGGGGGGGAAGAAGGTGGTGACAAAAGGGTTGGCGGGGGAAGAGGAGGAGAAAGAGAGGGGGGGGGGGGCAGCGCAGCGCAGGGGGGTGAGAGGAAGGGGAAGGGAGGGTGTGGCAGCGCCGCGCGAGGGGGTGGGGCGGTTGGGGAGGGCTGAATGCGGCGAGGGGGGGAGCAGGGCGGAGGAGCGAAGCGAGGGGGGGGGGAGCGACGGGCGGAGAGGGGTTGAGGTGAGCGGAGCGGGGCGGAGCGAGGCGGGGTGAGGTGAGGTGCGCGGAGCGTGGCGAGGGGGGAGGGGAGGAACGACGGGCGGAGGAGGAGGAGAGGGGGGCGGCTGGCTGCGCGGCAGCAGCTGACGGAGGTAGAGGGAGGGCCGCACAGCACGCGAGGGGGGGGTAGACGGGGAACAGAGGGGGCAGGGAGTTCGCAGGAGCAGGACGAAGAGAGAGACAGCATGTATTTCTATGATGCCATATACCATGAGATTAGAGGCAGTTACACACCCCCCCCCACACCACCACCACCACCCCGGGGGAAGAGGAGGAGAAAGAGAGGGGGGGGGGGGCAGCGCAGCGTAGGGGGGTGAGAGGAAGGGGAAGGGAGGGTGTGGCAGCGCCGCGCGAGGGGGTGGGGCGGTTGGGGAGGGCTGAATGCGGTGAGGGGGGGAGCAGGGCGGAGGAGCGAAGAGAGGGGGGGGGAGCGACGGGCGGAGAGGGGTTGAGGTGAGCGGAGCGGGGCGAGGTGAGGTGAGGTGAGGTGCGCGGAGCGTGGCGAGGGGGGAGGGGAGGAACGACGGGCGGAGGAGGAGGTAGAGGGAGGGCCGCACAGCACGCGAGGGGGGGGTAGACGGGGAACAGAGGGGGGAGGGAGTTCGCAGGAGCAGGACGAACAGAGAGACAGCATGTATTTCTATGATGCCATATACCATGAGATTAGAGGCAGTTACACCCCCCCCACCCCACCCCTTCCTGCCCCCACTTGCCCCCTCCTTCAAAAAAATAAAGAAAGTAGTAAGAAGGAAGAAAAGAACATTCTATCAATGCTTGGAACCATTGCTTAATGGATAGGGGGGTTCACTGACATAAGATAGGTGGTCAACTATTAGATCAAAGATTTGCAACACTCTTTGTGTCAGGACTTGCCACACATTGATGAACACTCACGCAACCCACATATAACCAAAATCCTTAGCAACAAAGGATTACTGAGTTTTTTCAAAGGGAGAAGGATGCACTCATCAGGCATTGTAAATCATGATATTCGGAGCCCACCGTGCAATGATGACGGGTCAATAGGCCAATGAGTACCACCTCATTTGGGGTACCGTCATTGCTGCATCCCTACACCAGGCAGCTGCATGATTTCTATGGGTCTGTCCCAGAGAGTAGTGTGGACGACACTAGGGACTCATTCTGATATGCTCCAGGCATTGGGAGTCACTTGGGATCCCAGCCTGGCATATGTAGAGCTTAGATCATTCATCATGGCCCCTAAATATGTGTCCGAGGACTGAAGGTCCCAGAGACCCGTCCTTTTTTTTTTTCAGTCATTTTATTCAGGGTTGTTCTTATAGACCTTTTTGACCTCTTGCAGACGGTAGTAAATCTTTCTTTCTTTCTTTCTCTACCTACGATCATTATGCATTGCACTCTCCAGTCTCTTGTGTGCCTCATGAAGGACCCCAAGGTTGAGAATAAGCCTTGGCTTATGATGGATGTAAATACTATCCAGTGTTTTTGCTACATGTTTGAACATTTGGCATGATTAGTGGCTACTATTTCCTGGTGAAACTTTTTGGGTTTGTTTCCTAGCTCGAGAATGCAAATGGTTTATTCTGGAGAAGGCTGGTCTTTACCTATAGACATCATGCAATTCGGCAAGTTTGTCACGTAATCGTATTTGGTTATGATCAATCTGTTGGTGGGGATCTGCAGTTGTGTGATTGGATAGAAAAGTCGGCAGGTGTCAGGTACTGAGGATGAAAAGATTCTTTACATGGGTTGGGAAGACATTTCCTTTTTGTCTTTTGGGTAGTATGTTTTGTACGATTGGATATATTCTAGTCTTACAAAGGTATATATATAGTATGTTTTTGGTGCCATGATCTTCTTTGTTACCTTTTCTTTTTCAGTTTGGGATGTGTCACGGTTCTTGCAGGTTTTGAGGAAGATCGACATGATCCGGAAAAATGCAGTGGAGAACATCTTAGCTGAGCGTGATATTCTTATTACAGTGTGCAATCCTTTTGTGGTAAGTGATGTGGAGTCTTGAATTTTTAAAAGGTGTAACACATTGTTGGCACTCTTCATTTTTGAAGTGGCAACGGTTGATATTTGGAATCTCATAATTCAGCTCATGGTAATACTAGGTGACCATTGGAAGATCTTTTTGGTTATCCACACAAATGCTGACTACTCTAAAATCAACCGTCCCATTTGCTTCAGGAATGTTGTCACATGCATCCACAGTGGCCTTCATCTTTTCACTTATGAGTTCGGACTCAGCCCAGCTTGTAGTTTTGTTTATAGCATATGCAATATAGAGGTTTCAACCACCAGTTACAGGATCTTTCGAGAGCACTTGTAGGCATTTTACCTGCTAGCTTGGTGGATTCACTTGCATAGTGTTTAATCAGCATATCTGTTGCTTAACACTCTTTGAAGCTGCTATTACAAATGGCACTTCAAGAGCTCACAGATGAAAGTGTCTCTCTGCAGTTGTTTGGTATACAGACTGAAGGAAATGTTTATTAGTTTTGTTTTATCGATTGACAGCTTAGTCGTAAAAGAGATCTAAAACGTTCATATAAAAGTGTGCCTTTTTTCTTCTCTTTTATATTCTCTTTTATTTTCTGTGTAGATTTTTTTTTTTTTTCCATGAAAAAGACTTCTATTAAGTAAGAACAAAAACCCGCGAGAGCAAGCTCAAAGCGGAATACATCATGAAATCATGAGGATAATAAAAAACCCCTCAAAGTGAGGTGGAAAGAAACCAAGGCTGAGGCTGAAAGTGCCATCTCAACCTTGTAGTAGATTCAGAGAAGAAAGGAGAATCCTTCCATTCCCTGAAGGAAGAAGCCCTCCTAGCTGAGGCTGCACGGGAGTCCCCTTGCATACCCGTCCATACGGCCACCAGAGTGTGTACGATGTCTGTCCAGATACTAGCCAATGTGTGCGAGGGATGAACCTGAGTACCCTCCATAGCCTCTGTGCATCTGGCTCTCCAGATATGCCAGGCTGCTATGCTCGCTATAATCTCCCAAGAAGTATCCACAGAGGCATGTACAGCTGTAAAAGGACGGTGTGGAACCACATCCAACGAGCAGAACTCAACCCGATGACGTCGAACCGAAATGGCCCGAGAGGAGTCAAGTCCCTCATAGAAAACCTGAGGTCCTGTAAGAGAGAGCCAAGCCACCGAGCCCCAAGTCATAAAAAGTGGGGAATGGGCAAAGTGACAGAAGATCCTGGCTATCCCCATCCAAATCAATCTTGCCTGTCTGCAATCCCATAAGCAATGCTGAATAGACTCTGAAGCAGAAAGGCAACGAGGGCAAGTAGGGTCGGCTCCGAATCTGGACCTCCAAAGGTTCACTGCAATCCCTCCATGAATAGAAAGCCAAAAGAAGATAGTGATCTTTCTATTCCTGTTGGATTTCCAGAGCCTCCTCCAGAAGTACCTCTGCTGATCCGCAGTAATACCAAAAGTCTCCCAATGAGGAACTCTGGAGGGTCTCCAGCCTCTACTACTGAGCTGAAATCTCCTGGCATTACTGACCGTGTAACGAAAGAAGGGGATGGTCTTCTCTCGATGCCCCGCGTCAATCCACTCCCACTCTCCGGGGTCCCACTGTAAATACCTGATGGGAACTCCTCCATAGAGCCAGAGTCTCCAAGACCCGGTGGAGAGTAAGTGGGGGTCAGGGTCTAAGAACCACTCTGAATCTGATCCCTGCATCAAAAGGCCTACGACCCTGATAGGTTGAAAAGCAGACTCAAGCAAGATATCATATGTAGATCTGAGCAACCTGCCACCATCCTGGACACTGAAAACCAAAGCATCCTCCTGTGCATCTCGGGAGGCTAAGACCTGAAGTGGAACCCCGCCTCTCGAGAAAGTACCTGCCCAAGTGGAGGAAGTGAGAGGCATATCATCTGTGTCTATCCAAGCCTCTGGAAGGGCTGTCTCAATCTGCAAGATCCTCCCTGCACTCCCTCTGAGATGTCATGTCAACCTTGACTTGGTTTCCTCTGGAAGCCTACGGAAAGCTTTCCAAGATCCCAAAGAAGAAGCAGGTCCCCTCTCCCACCTGGCCCACTGCATGTAGAGTGAGGCACCCAGTGGTCTGCCACGATCATCTAAAATACTGTCGTTCCACATGATGGGCTGCCTATCAATCTCTTCCCGGGAGGAAGGAGGAATCCTCCGAAGAGAGCTTCTGAAACTAGCCCAAGCTTTCAGAATGGCAACCATGAGAGGGGATGAAGGTGATCTGAGGTGTGCTGTGGTGAAGATCCATCTAACGCTGCTCATCCAGTCTCCTCCTGAGGAAGGTGTGCACCTCTGTATGCTGCTGATAAGAAAGTCCTTCCACGGTTCCTGTCCTGGCATAAGTCCTCGTACCACTATCTTGCAAAGTAAAGCTCTGCACTGTAAATCTGGATCAATAATATTGAGACCCCCATCCTGTGTAGGGAGGATGAGGGTCTCCCAAGCCATTCTGGCTAAGGCATCTGCTGTGCCATCAAGCCCACTCCAGAGAAAGTTCCTGATCGGTCTTCTGAGCTGAATGATGCAGTCCCTAGAACGGCACCAACATGAACAAATAAACCAGGCAGTGGCCAGGAGGACCTGGTTGACCACCACAACTCTAGAGGCAAGATCTAGCTTGGCTGAGCTCCAAAAGAGAAGCTTCCTTCTGATGCTCTCCAACACGGGAGCAAACTGCTGCGTGGTAGAAATACCCAAGCCGACCTGGCAGCCCAAATACCTGATAGGCACACCCCTCTGAACCCAAGTGAACCCTATGTCAAGCCCCCAAACTGGAGTGTCCTCATCACTGATCCAAAAGCCATTGGATTTATGCCAATTTATCTGCGCCCCTGCCGCCAAGCAAAATAAATCCAATGCTGTCCTGAAAGAAGTCAGTGTCCGTGGAGAGGCATCCAAATAAATCGTTGTGTCATCAGCCAACTCACTGTCAAGCAGCTCCTCTTCTCTTCTGATGGGAAGTCTCAGCCCAAAGATGTCAGCTTGAGATCTAACATAGATGCTCATAGCTTCGGCCACGAATAAAAAAAGGAAAGGAGCAAGGGGGCATCCCTGACGGACTGATCTCGAAATCTGAAATCTCTCACCCCTTACCCCACCAATAAGTATCTGGCTATGGGCTGATCTGTACAAAGAGGAAACACCTCTGATCCAAACATCAGTGAATCCAAAGCGTAGAAGGGTGCCCTCCAAAAAACTCCAATCTACTCTGTCATAAGCTTTTTCAAAATCCAACAGTAGAATGGCAAGATTCTGGCCACTCTGCATGGCCCACTCTGAAGCTTCCCAGAAAGAAAAAATGTTATCAAAAATACTTCTGCCATGCACAAATCCCGTCTGAGTGTCATGAATAAGATCAGGGAGAAGTGGCTGTAATCGGAGGCTGATAGCCTTGGCCAGAATCTTGTAACAAGTCCCCAGAAGTGTGATAGGCCTCCACTGGGACAATAAATTTCTGCTACCTCCTTTTGGGATAAGGTGGATGAGGCCCTCTGTAAGCGACTCAGGCATCTTGCTAGAGTCCCAAATGGCCTGCATGGCTGAAGTAATATAGTCTCCAATCATATCCCAAAATGCAATGAAAAAAGACGGGGTGAGGCCATCTAAACCTGGGCACTTGCCCTTGTGAAGGGCTGAAAGTGCAGTCCTGAACTCTGTGTTGGTGAAAGGTGCGTCAAGTAGAACATGCATATCCGGATTCACCAACACTGGGATACTCTGCCAAATAGCCTGTCTAGCATCCTCTATATCGTGTGTCTCAGGATCAGCAGTAAGGAGGGTGGCATAGAAATCTGAAGCTATGCGTAAGACGTCATCTGGCTCTGTCCGTAAAAACCCCATGTGAGTCAATAAGCTGAGATACACTCTCTCTACTATGTCTAGGGCCAAGAGTAGAGAAAAAGTGTTTATTGACTCTACCACCCATCTGAATTCAGAAGGACTCCCGTGCATGAAAGGCAAACTCTGCTCTCTGATCAAGCAATAACTGCAGATGAGCCCTCGTTGCAGCAAGGCGCTCCTGAATCCAAGCATTTGAAGGCCGTTTCTGCTCTTCCCTCTGCAAAGCTGCTAACTGCTGGCGAACACCAATCTCACGTTTGAGAATATCTCGTCTCCTGGTAGAAGCAACTGAGCAGTAAAAGTCGCTAATACCAGAGAGGGCAGCGGCTAAATGTGATGGATGTGGCTGCCCACCCTGGACATGAGCAAACCATATCCGTAGGGCTGCCTCCGTAAGGTCCTCCTCTGTGTAAAAGGCATCTGGAATCCTGATGCTGGCAGATTGGCCTCTCAAGTGAGGCTCTGAGATAGCCAGAACAACAGGGAAGTGGTCTGAAGTGGAAACCCCCGCAGCAATGCATACCGATCCACCTCTGTCTAGTGCCTAGTCATCTACATAAAATCTGTTAATGCGTGCATGAATAGGCATCTGTTGCCTCCTGTTCGACCAAGAGAACAGGAGGGACTGTGGCTGAATAAGAAAGGCATCATCACACCAAGTATCTCTGCCATAGAAATGGAAAAGGAAGGCATCCCAAGCTGCTCTCTCTAAAGAGTGAAGTCCGCCTTCTCTACCCCCTTTTTTGTCTGAAGGTAACTCGACCATGTTAAAGTCACCTCCAATCACCCAAGAATCCACAATGGGGGCCCAGGAGAGCAAAGTCTTCCACATAAGGACACGTTCCCCTCTATGTTGGAGGCATATAGGTTGAGGAAGCCAACCTTACGCCCTCCAATCAAAAGAATAATCCACTGAGCTCTAGAGGGGATAATGACTCCGTGCCCAACAACTAAGGGGAGAACCGACTGCGAAACTGAAATAGAAGTGCCTCCCCTAGTGCCCAATGCAGGCGACCAAAAAGTATGGCCTGAAAGCAACTTGCCTGACTTGGCACAATCTCTATAATCCAGCTTGTGCTCTTGAATAAATAATATATCAATGGGACCCCCAGTAACACCTGGATGAAGCTGATCCCGGATCAGCTGTCTACGGCGGCGATGTGGGACGCCACCTAGGCCCTGTATGTTCCAACTGATAATCCTCATCGACGGGAGGATGTAGAGTGGAACACCTTACCCGACCTAGTGGCGGAAACAAACCCCTCAATAGGGGAAGACCTCCTGCTCGAGGAGGAAGGGAAGGAACCCAGTGGTGGAAAGTCAATAGGGGAAAGAATCCTGGCACCTGAAGAAGAAGCCCTGTCAATAGGAAACCCAACCACTGGCTCCCCAAAAGTAGCGGGCACAAACTCCTCCTCTGGGAAATCTGAACTCTCTGCCAAGGCTGAAAACGAGTTCCTGTGGAGCAATCCAGACACCGGAGTACGAAGGATCCCTTGTGAGAAAAGAGGATCAACAGTGTAAGCTATCCCCTTCCCCCTATCCAAGGGAGGGAGTGAGGAATGCTCTCTACCCTGTGTCTGCCCAGCCGCGGAGATCTCTCCGTCCTCCAGAGGAACATCTGGCACTGCTGGATCTAAGTAAGAAGCTGCAACTGGGGAGGAGGTCGAAGCTTCAGCGTCTCGGACTGTGCAAGGTGAGACATGAAGGACAGCTCGAGGTGAAGCAGAGTCTACTAAGGTACCCTCGTGAATTGAAGGAGGGACCTGCACACGTACTGGAACCCACTGTAAAGCGTCGCGTGTGCCTGAGGGAGGTGGGGGTCGAGGAGCAGGTGAAGGACCTGTACCACCCCCCTGTCGAGGCCGAGGAATAGGTACTGGACCTGTACCACCACCTGACTGAGCAGGATCGCCACGTGAAGAACGAGGAGCAGGAGCTGGACCTGTACCACCCCTCTGTCGAGGTCGAGGGGCAAGTGCCGGGTCTAATCCCCCCCCCTGTCCCCCCTGTCGATGCCCTGAGGTGGTAGCTGTACCAGAGGGCTTCTTAGGACTTTTCTTCTTCCTGGGGCAATCCCTGGCAAAGTGTCCCGAGGTCCTGCAAATCCTGCACTGGTCCTGCCTGCCTGAAATCTTCACTCTCTGGCGAAAAAAGGAACCATCCGGGCGCTGGATCATGACGTGGTCCATCTTGAGGTTAGGATCCTTGCAAAGGACCCTAACTCTAGGAACCCCATCATCCTTGGTTGCCTCTGCTGCAGTCAATGGCAACCCAGGGAGGGGTGGGATCTCAGCAACTGTGCCAAAATGCTCCCCAATAACAGAAAGAAGTCGATGGTAAACCTGGGGAAGCCCGGGGAACCTGATGAAGAGCGAGAAGATTTTCTTATCTGCCTCTACTGGGTCGAAACCAAGGTGAAAGGCTTCAAAGAAGATCTTCCTGTGTCCCAGGTGTAAAAACTCGGCCTTGAGCACAGTGCTCGCAGCCTCTGGAGTGTCAAAAACAACTTGGAAAAAACCTCGTCCCAGAAGGTGAACATCTAACAATCGAGGAGTGAGGTCTGGGGGGAGAGCCGCAAGCATCCAGTCTCTGGCTTGGGATCTGGAAGGGTGAGACCCGAAGATGCGTGCTAGCAATGTGGTAGAGCATTCAATCTCTACATCCTTCTTGAGCTGGTGCAACTCGTCTTTAGAGAAAGTGATAGTTTTCGCGGCCGGTGGAGATGGAGTAGGATTGGCTGACGGGGTATCCATCGCCAATCAAGGTGAGGAGGCCGACTCGAACAGAATAAAGGCTCCTTCCGTTCCAAAAAAGCTGCGGGGGGCAAGGGAGGGGAAAGGAGGCAAGGAGGAAGCAGGGGGGAAGGGGAGGGAAGGAGGAGAGGGGCTGGGGCTGAGAGGGGAGAGGGGCAAGCTGAGAGGGAGGGAGGGGGCGTTGGAGGGGAGGGCTAAGAGGGAAAGGAGAGGAGAAGAAGGAGAGGGGAAGGAGAGAAGGGAAGGGCAGGAGTGAGAGGAAGAAAGGGGGCGGGAGAGCAGGCAGGGAGGGGGCGGGACAGCAGGGGGGAGGCGAGGGGCAAGCAAGGGAGGGGGCGGGACAGGGGGAAGGGGCGGAACAGCAGGGGGGAGGGGGCGGAGGCAGGGAGAGGGGGCGGAGCAGCAGGGGGGAGGGGGCGGAGCAGCAGGGAGAGGGGGCGGAAGGGCAGGGGGAGGGGGCGGAGCAGCAGGGGGGGAGGGGGGGGAGCAGCAGGGAGGGGGCGAGGGACAGGCTGAGGGGAGAGAGAGACGGGCTGAGGGAGGGGGAGCAGCAGCTCCAAAGCCAAAAACCTCTGTGTAGATTTTTGATCTTTAGAACAACAAAAAATCTAAATTTGTATGATTGGACTCATTCTAGTCTTAGAAAGGTATATATAAGAGTGTGCCTTCCCATGGACATGAAATGAAGGGCTATGGCATTGAGGTGTGTCAAGGAGGGGTAAGTCCCTCATTACAAAGTCTCAACTCCCAGTCCTTTCTGCATTGTTTCCCCCTTCCTTTGACAGATTGAGAGCCTTGCGATGAATGCTGTAGGAAGCAAGGCTGCCAATTATGTTATATTGTCAGCCAAGGAAATCCTGAAAGGGTTTTGGCTTAATCTTTGAATCTGAACGATACAAGTAGGAGTGTGACCTCAAGAAGAAACTATTGAACTCTACCAATGGAAAATACTATATAATTTACAAAAGAAATGGTTTTTTGGGAGTGCCATCTTCTTCAAGAGTGTCCCAACTGTCATCCTCAAGGCTGTATTGGTTTGTTTCTTTAATGACTGGGTCATGCTATCAATCGCCTCACTCGTAATCACACACGACTTGTGCAACCCTTTTCCCTTTGACTTACTGGGCATGTTGTAATTAAGTTTAAATCAAGGATGTTCTTACTACAAAAATCATTAAGACACAGACTGATTTCTCAAGTGTTTTACATGTCAGATTTCAGCTGACTAAATAGTTGTTGCTTGTGGGTTTGTGTAGGTCCGCTTTTTCTACTCTTTCACTTGTAGGGACAACCTTTATCTGGTTATGGAATATTTAAATGGGGGTGATCTTTACTCATTGCTGAGACATATGGGCTGTTTAGATGAGCATGTGGCTCGGGTATATATGGCAGAACTAGTAAGGTTTTTACCCTCCTTGATTTTTGCATGTGCCTTTTTTATTACGTGCAATTTCCCATTTCTTGGTTTTGGGATGCGGGGGGGGACCGGCCGGGGGGGGGGGGGGGGGGTGATACAGGCACATACACACATGTTAATTGAGCGCATGTTTTTATCGGGATTGTGTCTGCTCTAGATAAATCATGATAAGAAAGTGCTCTTTATGTCCTCCAGGTTTTGGCACTGGAATATTTACACTCCTTGGGGGTTGTACACCGAGATCTCAAGCCAGATAACATTCTCATTGCTCGTGATGGGCACATTAAGGTGCAGTCATACAACTCACCTGTATCACGTTAAAGTTTGGACTGAACTCAGCTGTATCAAAACTTGTTTCATGAAAATGCTGATCTTGTACTAAAGACACGAAGAGAGAATGTACAAATCTTCTTTATAACATAATGCTGCTTTCGAATGGCTATAGCTGCCTTGAAAATTCTAGAAAAATCTGGGAATGCATCCATTTCTAAGCATCTTTGAGGAACACTCTTTGGCATACCGTGTTCTTCTGCGCATGTGCAAAGTATTTCTATGGTTTTATTGAATTGATTTTTCCTATATTGTAATGACGCTTCCTGACTCTGAGCAAAGGCTTTACAATCTAACTATGAAATTATGTATCTGTGTAATTTACAACTCCTTTCTCTCCCCATGTGCTTTGGTTATGGCACACAGCTTATCTCTTTATCGAAACAATTGATGTGATAGAAATATGCATTTGGTACTAGCATAATGCTCCGAGTAACAAATAAACATCTGAGAGAAGCCTGCAAGTTTGTGGCCTTCTCATATTACTCTGTACAGCAATCCTGCATTCCTTTCTGCGTGGTGTTCTAGCTTACTGCTAGTATCCCATGGGACTAATTGTACCCTTAAGCAACTATTTCTATACTTATGCAACTAGGGAGTCATCTTTTCTGTCACCTGGTGCCGTTTGATGAATTTGGTTCAAGCTCATTGCCCTGTATCTGACCCTTTTTTAGGAAGCTGGTCTGTTTGTAGGGATTTAAGATGCTTGCGCCAGAGTTCTGCATCCTTGTTACTTTCCGGTAAGAAATGTAATAGGACTTTGTATGGATCGGGGATAATAAGTCCTTAGAGAGACCATTGAAATGTAAAAAAATGTAGAGGAATGTTTGTTATGTGGATTGAATCAATTGCGGTGAAGGATTTTTTTGTCGAGGTCCTTGGTGATAGGTTTTGAGACGACTAGATGGTTGATTAAACCATCCTGCATGGTCATGCCTTGGGTGATTTAACAAGTCACCCAAGGACTTAAAAGATTGATGCACGTGTGATTGTCACATCGCAAGCAGCCATGTTTGGTGATGAACCCTCTAGGGAAAACGGGGACAGCTGTGTCACCCTAATGTCTTGGGCGCGAGGGTCCGCCATGGGGCGGGACTTGGGAATTAAAATTCCCTAGTGGGCCCTCGGCCCTCGGAAATTGTGAATGTGTGCCCAGTTACTAGGCAATTAATTCCTAGGGCCAAAGTGTGCAACAGGAGGGCCAAAAGAGTGGTGCAATTAAAATTGCTAATTTTACTCCAAAAAGAGCACAGAGCCCTATTTTTGGAGGTAGAAGGCCAATATCAATTATAGAAGGAGCCAGATCATCAGTTGGGAGCTGCTAGAGCTTGCCAGGTGCTGCTAGAGCCAAATTGTCATGTGCAAGGAGCTTCCAGAGCTTGCCACGGAAAATCGCCATTAGCCAGGGCCAGTTCCAATGCATCTAGGGCCTGCCGTCTTTTGTGTGGGTTACATTCACTAGACACTGCGCGTTCTCTTAGGTTTTTTTTAATTTAAAAAAATTAATTTTTTTGCAAAGAAAGGAACCTTCTATTAATGCTTGAAAGAATTCATACAAAACAGCAGCCCCGAAGGTGCTGAGTATGGAAAAAACTGGGAAAAGGATGAAAGAAAAAACAGGCCTGTTCCAGAAAAACTGGGGCTAACAGCCAGATGGGGGGGACTATACAACCAGCGAATCCCTTGCGGAGTGAAAGTGTAAAAAAATCATGTAGGCCAAGCCTTGCAGAATCGAGCACGCCTCGCGACAGTTGCCCTTGGGCCTAGGGTCCCACGCTCCTAGGCGGAGCGAAGGCTGTAGATGATATCCTGCCATATGTGGCGACCAAGGTAGCCGAGGGTGGAATCGGATGCTCACCCATCACCAGACTGCAGCGAGCAACCCAAATGTTACACGTAGTGATATTGGCTAATATCTCCCATATGCTGTCCTCCAGAGGAGGAGGCTATCAGGAGGGACCGCCTCGTGGAGCTATATCCTCTGAATGCTCTGACCTTGTCTCTGGTAAGCTGGGGAGATCTCATCAATCTGGAACGTGTCCTCCCTTAGTCAACCAGGCCACCATCCCCCAAGTGTAGTCCCTTTGAAGGCTCTGCATACGAGTCATGATCCTGAGGGCTCCCATCCAGATCCTCGTTGTACTACGACAACTCCAGTGGCAGTGTGGGATCGTCTCCAGAAAACTAGCAGAGCAACAATGACACTGCTCCACCCGCATCTATTCCAACCACGGGCTGATGGGCAAGCCTCCGTGGGCGGCCAGCGAGAAGAAGTAGGATATCTTCCTTGGTCGCAAATTGGACCATAACTGCGTCCAAAATCTGGAACGGACATCCTGGGGCACTTTTTGGGCCACCCAGTGCCTCTCTCTTTCGAAGGGGTTCACATCGAAGAGTCCACCTGAAGCCTCCTGCCAATCCGTGTGGTGTAGGAAAAGAAGGGCACCTCGTCCACTTGATCGGCAAGGCCGTCCCTGGAGGGCCCAAACCACTCTCCCGGATCCCTTTGGACCTCTCTCAAGGGCCTACCCTCCCAAAGCCAGAGGTGCCATCTGGGGGCATCTTGCTCTGAGCCTTGCAAGTAACGAAAGATGTGTTTTACAGCCTGCCAATGCATAGTCTTTGGGCTGTGCATATATTTGCTCACTTGTGAAATTGCAAACTGAATCTCAGGCCAAGTATTGCACAAATAAATGAGGCATCCAACAGCCTGGTTGTAGAGTGTGGCATCAATCGGTTCACCTCCATCATGCATAGTAAGTTTCAGCCTTGGCTCCATGGGAGTGGCTACGGGCGATCCAAGAGCTTTTGCACATACTTGGATTGAGACATAATGATGCCACGTCTCTCTTGTATGAATTGGATCCCCAAATAGAAATGAAGCATGCCCAAATTTGACATATGAAATGTGGCTCTCAACTCAGCCTTGAAATCTGCAATTATTCCTTCATTTGAACCTGTGGGCAGCATGTCATCTACATAAAGAATGATGACCAAGATATCCCCCCCATCCTTCTTGATGTAGAGGGTACTTTCAGTTGGACTATTAGTAAGACCCTTGCTGGTCAGAAAGGCATCAATCTTCGAATACCAAGCTCATGGAGCTTGTTTTAGCGCATACAAAGACTTATTCAGCTTGCATACTTTATGGGCTGCACCTGACACCTCAAAACCGGGAGGTTGCTTCACATAAACCTCTTCCAACAAGTCTCCATCAAGGAAGGCTGTTTTTATATCCAACTGATGTACACGCCAATCAAAATGTGCAGCCATGGCGATAGTAGTAATCTTGGAAGTAGGAGCAAAAGTCTCCTCATTATCAATGCCCTTTTTCTGAGCATAACCTTTTGCAACCACCCTTGCCTTGTACCTATCAATAGACCCATCTGGCTTTCGCTTGACCTTGAAAACCCATTTGGTACCTATGGCATTCTTCCTTGGTGGCAAATCCACAAGATTCCAAGTCTGATTCTTATCATTGGACTGCAACTCATCCTTCATGGCATTCATCCTCTGCACATTATCCTGAGCCTCCTTAAAAGTGTCAGGCTCTTCTTCATCCAGAAGTGCACCAATAAAAACTGAATCCACAAAATGTGACCCCTTTGCATGTCTAGATTTAATACGACTTCTTCCAAGCAAAGGAGCATCAAGCTACTCTCCTTGAGAGTCTGAACCACTACGCTATACTGGAAGAGAGGTAGCTTGTCTATCTGAGCCCAAGGATCTCAAACCATTTGCAAGTACGTGCATACCAACACCTCTGGTCAACCTTTGCTGCCAGTGCCATGGAGGAGGATAAAGCCAACCAAGGAAGCCTACGTCACCCTGTGGTGCAAGATCCATAGTGCCGAATGCAGAAGAGAGATGCAATGACCTAGAATGTTGCATTGAGCTGTAGTGGGGATGCCCCAAACTCAGCCATAACTATGTGATGTAAACAGAAGGCTTACTGCGGATCATCCGTGAAGCATGAGAGCTTGAAGCCTTTCTTCTCGATCCCACTCCGTCTCCTATATATATATATATAGAGAGAGAGAGAGAGAGAGAGAGAGAGAGAGAGAGATGATATGATGTGGTTGTATTGAAGTCCACTTTGAGACCCTTCAGGATCTATGGGACTGGTGATCACTGTCAACTAATAGTGATCCCTTACATCCAATGAAAGAAATATTACAACCTTTCCTGTATTGAGTACCTGTTGGGCTAGCTTGTGGGCTAGTCCCAGTACCTTGTTACGATGTTCCAAATCCTCCTTCAAGTAACTGTCCAGCTTTTTGACTGGCTGCTCCAGTACATTTTTCAAACTGTCCTTGCTGCCCTCATATCATTCTCTGAAGCGGCATACCTTGCTTTCAGAACCTTCAACCTCAAAGCCAGGAGGTTGGGAAACATAGACCTCTTCCTGCAAATGCCCATGAAGGAAAGCTGTCTTAAAATCAAGCTGATGTATTGGCAATGAAAGTGGGCAGCAAAGGCAATAACAATGCGAATGGTAGTGATCTTGGAAGTGGGAGCAAAAGTCTTCTCAAAGTCAATGCCATGCTGCTGAGCATAGCCCTTAGCAACAAGACGGGCTTTGTAATGGTCCACTGAACCATCAGCTTTCGGTTTGATCTTGTAAACCCACTTAGTTCCAATGGCATTCTTACCATAAGGCAAATCACACAACTCCCAAGTGTCATTCTGATGGATAGAATCCAATTCAGCTTGCATGGCCTTCATCCAACAATCATTCTGGAAGGCATCTTGATGACATAATGGCTCTTCATTGCATGCTGTAGCAACCAAAGCATAAGCAACAAAACTAGCATGCTCTTTTTGGACAGCTGCTCTCGTATGGGCTGGTAGAGGAGTGTCTTGTTTGCTGTCTTTTAATGTGTCAAGGAGCCAACGGGGTACCTTTTTAGGCTCCTGAATTTTTGCTCTTTCTTGGTCAAGAGCCTAGTGCAAATGATCCTGATCAATGATAGGCATATTAGGCTGAATTTCTGCATGCACATGGGGCTGTAAATGACCAACAGATGGAGGAGGGACAACCTCAGATGGAACATCATCTAGAGAATCGGATGGAAACAAAGGCATCAAGCTGTCAAATATGTCTAGGGCATCAACAACGGGCTGTTTTTGACAGCCCAGCAAAGGCATAGTGGAAGATTCATCAAACACAACATCCCGACTGACAAAACACTTGCCCGTGCGTGGCTGATATAGCTTATAGCCCCTGCTCTCTGAACTATACCCAAGAAAAATGCATTTCACAGCTTTATCATCCAACTTAGCGCGTCTTTGTCTTCGCACATGAGCATAAGCTAAGCATCCAAAAGTCCTCAGGTGGGAAATGCGAGGCTTACGACCCATCCAAGCCTTTGTAGGACATCTATTTTGCACCCATGGCCGCATCCAACCACAACTTATTAGGCAAATGTTTGCCTTTCAACATGCATTTGGCCATTTCCATCGTTGATCTATTCTTCCGCTCAGCCACGGGATTCAACACGCTCAGCCACGGGATTTTGTTGAGGAGTATAAGGCAGCGTGCATCGATGATTAATGCCATGGGAAGCCAAAAAAAAGCAAACTCCTTCGACATGTATTCACCCCCCTTGTCTGTATTAATGTGAGCAATGTGCAGCCCACTCTCATTCTCAGCCAAGGCAATAAAGTGCTTGAAGCATGAAGAAACACCAGACTTGGATTTCAATGCAAAGATCCAAGTGTACTTGGTGAAATCATCAATAAAAGTAACAAAATAGTAGAACCCCCTTAGAGCTGCAACCCTCATGGGTCCACAAACATCACTATGAACTAGATAAAGCTTACGTGAAGCACCAACTCTCCCATCCTTGGGAAACGCAGCACGGTGCATCTTACCAAGTAAGCATGGTTCACAAACATGTTTAGTAGGCATATGCATTTTGGGAAGATCTACAACCATATCTTCCTTATATAACTTCACCAGGGCTCCAAAATTGAGATGTCCAAACCTCTCATGCCACAAATGAGTATCTGCCATGGTAGAATCAATAGCAAAGGCATGTGCATCGGCAAGTGCATCATCATCATCTGAACATCTGTCATAAGCATCAAGTCTGTAAAGACCGCTAGACAATGTGCCAGTCAAAACCAGGGTAGAGGCATGTGTAACATCATACACTGCACACCTCACACCATTAAAAATGACCTGAAAGCCACATGTAGCAATGGCTGAAATAGAAATGAGGTTCTTACGAATGCCTGGAACATAAAGCACATGCTCTAGAGTGACAATACCACCAGAGACAGAAGTAAGAGCAACTTGCCCAATACCTTTCACGGTATATGATGCATTATTGGCACATGTGACACTGCCCCCCTTAGATGTAAGCTCCAATGAGCTGAATAACTTCTTGTAGGAAGTGATGTGCTTGCTAGCACCACTGTCAAAGAACCAGGCATTACGAACATCTGAAACTGCCATACAAGCATCATGAACATCAGGATTATACTGACATGCAACCAAGAAAGCCCAATGGTGGTCTTGTGCGAAATTAGCGGACTCATGTCGATCTTCTGTACTATAAGAACCAGATATTGCAAGACCAGACTCTTTCTTTTTCTTTTCAAATGCTATGCGCTTCCTGCATTCAGAAATATCATGCCCAGGTTTCCTGCAATAGTTACATCTCTTCTTCTTTTTGTTATCCCCTGAAGAAGAGACACCATGTGAATGATCATCATGGGAATGAGAGGGCTTTCCAGCTGAAACCTTGCCTTTACCTTTGTGTTTATGATGGGCAGCAAATGCTTGATCACTAGCCATAGTAGCATTGCGATTCACACGACTTTGCTCCTCCTGAAGAAGAAGAGCAACAAGCTGGTCAAATGAGAAATGATTGGCATCACCCCCTACAACCAACCTCAATGTAGTAGCAAAGCCTTGATATGAATCAGGCAACCCATCAAGGGTATTAGAAACCAGAAGAGAATCAGCACTGAAAGAGCAATCAAGGCATTTGCTTTGGCATCACAACCATCCCACTGAATTTGCTCCTGTAAAGGAGGCAAAGCACCTGGAGCAGGAGGTGCAGGAGTCCTGGCTGTAGCAGTAGAACCATCACCTGAAGACCCATCACCTGAAGAAGTAGAGGCTGCAGGTGTAGTACCAGTAACAGTGCATGTAGGCTTGGCCTCAGAACCTGAAACAATATGCCATGGATTCTTGGCAACCAAAACATGTCCCATCATGTATGACCACATGGGGTAATTGGTGCCATCAAGCTTGTCATCGGCCCCAATCAGCCCAAACAAATCATCTTTGCCACTAGACATGGTGCTGAAATACAAGGCAAAAACACCAATTGGCAAAGCAAATGAGAGAAAGGCAACCTCTCAGAATCAAGTGCCAAAAAACTGCCCAAGCTTCAAAGCTTAATCAGGTGCCAAAAAACTGCCCAAGCTTCAAAGTTTATGTTTGCAAAAGACTGTGCTGTCCCAAGGTGTACTTGTTGCAAGAAAAATCCCCAAAGGCAACACGAGGCCTTTCCAAAATGCAAATGAAGCAGAAATTGGAAAAAAGCCAATGCAACAACGGCTTACCCAATGATGAACAGTAGTGACAGGCTCTGAAAGCGAGCAAATGAGGGCTGGAAATGAGAATTACAGCAAAAGAAGTGCTCCCACGAGGAGGAGAGCACGTAGAAATGGAGAAAAAGAGATCCAATGGAGAGAAGCTTGCAGCCCGAGGCAAAGGGATGCCAAATGAGGGAAGGGCTCAAAGAGAAGTCTCAGGATCAATTCAGCAGCTCCAAATGGCTCCAAACGCTGGCACGCAGCTCGAGGCAGCTTTGAAATGCTGGCATGCAGCTCGAGGCAGCTCCAAAATGCTGGCACGCAGCTCTAGGCAGCTCGGAAATGCTGGCACGTAGCTTGAGGCAGCTCCGAAATGTTGGCGTGCAGCTTGAGACAGCTCCGAAATGCTGGAAAATCTGAGAAATGACTTGTGTGCACCCCAAGGCAGCCCGTACTGCAGTGAATGTATTGAAATTCTGACAAACTGGACATAAGTACGGGATTTTTTGACAGATGTACGGATTTCCGTACGAATTTTGATAGATGTACGGATTCTCATCAGGTACGCAGAAATTGTATGAAAATTCGTACATATATATATATATATATATGCCAAGTTCGGAATTCTGTACAGATGCTGTAAATGCTCGCGTGTGGTCGTTTTTCGCTGCAGCAGGCTGGAAAATGCACCGAAAAACAGTTCTTTTCACGACAGTTGCTCCAAAGTGCACTCTTCTCGTGACAAAATGAGGTTTTTTGCGACAAAAGTGCTTGGAAAGGTCTCAAACACTCGTGGGAGTGTGAAAACCAGCAAGACCAGCAAGAATGAGAGCTTCAGAGATTGCCAAACAGCTTGGGAAAGCTGTCAATGGCTGAGGGAATAGATTCCCAACCTGCTTTGATACCACTATTGGGTGTTGGAAGCAATGGAAGGTCAAAAATGGAAGCACAATGGAGAAAAACGCGATGCTGTAATGGATTGCTGCAAACTGAAGTGTGAAGGCTCAAGGGAGAGCCAATATAACAAAACCCTAGGGCTAAGTGCCCTGACTGGACTAAGTGTCCTAACTGACCTAGATGTTACATAAACTAACTATATTAATAGTCCTAACTGACTATAAATAGGCCTACAAGGCTCATACCAAGGTATAAGCGGCATCTATGGATAGCCTAGAGGAAGTAGATCAGTCATGAGAGGGGACCAAAGCCGTATCCCTCCTGAAAAAGGCAGTCTGTCCTCGAGATACTGAGGTCTCATGATGAGCCCGTCCTCCGATACTCTCAAAAAGTGGTCATAGTAGAGCTGGGTCTTGGTGGGGAACTCCTGGTTCCCCTTCCAAGTGCGAGATGTGTGGAGTTGGAGGAGATCTAACCGTATGATGCGGTTAATCTTATCTCGTGGGATCGACTTGGGTGGTGCATCCATGCTATACTGAAACAGGGGAAGCCGATCCATCTGAATCCCGTGACCGGCGAACCATGCGGTGATGTGTGCAAACCATGACATTACCTGCCTCCCTCTCAGATAGTCGTATGGAGGACTCTAGTGCCAGTCTCGGAAGTCTCTCACGAGGTAGGTCCCAAACTCTGTGGAGGAAAGTCACTGTCTGAAATATGGCATCAACCTGGAGAGGGGTCATGGCAAACTCTGCATGTACTATCTGATGGGGTACCGAGGGCTTACTCCGAATCATCCTGGAGCCCATAATCACCTGCAGCCGCTTGAATCTCTTCCACTCTGCTGCTGAAATATCACACCCCCAAAACGGTGCCGCGTACATGGCGGTTGGCCTCACTAGAGTGTCAAAAAGCCAACACTTCGTCGGTGGATCCTGGAAGTGCGCCTGGAAGCACTGTGGCTCTAGTTGGGCCAAGGCACCATGCCCTTGTGTGAGTTGTGCTCTGGCTGCGTGGGTCATCGTGAAAACTGGCCCTGTGGAAACTGCACCCAAGTATGTGCAGGACTGCACAATCTCCATTGGTTGACTATGGTATGTAAAGCTATGTCGGTGAAGCACTGTGTAGGAGGTGTTGAAGATCATGACCTTGGCCTTCCCAAGGTTAACCATTAGGACTCTCTCTCTCCATAACACCTCTAGGGCATCTAGATGTCTCTGTAGTCCCTCTGCCAAAGATGACAGGAGGACTATGTCATCCGCATATAGTAGAATCTGTATCATCAAGTCTGCTAGTGGTGCTCCCTCGCCTCCTAGGCGGTCTATGAAAGATGTAATCTCATCAATAGAGAGAGAGAGAGAGATCTAGATGTCTCTGTAGTCCCTCTGCCAAAGATGACAGGAGGACTATGTCATCCGCATATAGTAGAATCTGTATCATCAAGTCTGCTAGTGGTGCTCCCTCGCCTCCTAGGCGGTCTATGAAAGATGTAATCTCATCGAGAGAGAGAGAGAGAGAGAGAGAGAGAGAGGTCATGGCGAACTTTGCTATCTGATGAGGGACTGAATGCTTACTCTGAATCATGCTAGACCCCATAGTCACCTGTAGTAGCTACTTAAATCTAAAACCTCTTCCACTCTGTTGCCAAGAGATCACTCCCCCAAAAAGGTGCTGCATACATGGTAGTCGGCCTTACTAGGGTGTTGAAAAGCTAGTCCTTCATCGGTGGATCCTGAAAGTGCATCTGGAAGCAGTGCGTCTCTAGTCAGGCCGAAGCACCCCGTCTTTGTGTGAGTCGTGCCTTGGCTGGATAGGTCATCGTGGAAACTGACTCTGTGAACACTGGTTCCAGGTATGTGTAGGACTGCACTATCTCCACTACCTCACCTTAGTAAGTGAAGCTATGTTGGTGAAGCATTGCGCGTGAGCTATTGGAGATAATAACCTTGGTCTTTCCAAGGTTAACTCTCATCTCTCTCTCTCTCTCTCTCTCTACATGCGCACGAGATAGTCCTCATGTCATCTTCAGCAGAGGGATTGTAGAACACTTCTAGGGCCTCTAGATGTGTCTATAATCCCTCTGCTGAAGATGACATGAGGACTATCTCGTGCGCATGTAGAGAGAGAGAGAGAGAGAGAGAGAGAGAGAGAGAGAGGTCATGGCAAACTTTGCTATCTGATGAGGGAGTGAATGCTTACTCTGAATCATGCTAGACCCCATAGTCACTTGTAGTAGCTACTCAAATCTAAAATCTCATCCACTCTGTTGCCAAGAGATCACTCTCCCAAAAAGGTGCTGCATACATGGTAGTCGGCCTTACTAGGGTGTCGAAAAGCTAGTCCTTCATCGGTGGATACTGAAAGTGCATTTGGAAGCACTGCGTCTCTAGTCAGGCCGAAGCACCTTGTCTTTGTGTGAGTCGTGTCTTGGCTGGATGGGTCATCGTGGAAACTGACCCTGTGAACACTGGTTCCAGGTATGTGTAGGACTGCACTATCTCCACTATCTCACCTTAGTAAGTGAAGCTACGTTGGTGAAGCACTGCGCGTGAGCTGTTGGAGATAATAACCTTGGTCTTTCCAAGGTTAACTCTCATCTCTCTCTCTCTCTCTTTTGTAGAACACTTCTAGGGCCTCTAGATGTCTCTATAATCCCTCTGTTGAAGATGACATGAGGACTATCTCGTCCGCATGTAGTAGTATCTGTATCATTATGTCTATAAAGGATGTGATCTCATCAATGTAGAGCCTAAATAGAGTTGGTGAAAAGGGGCATCCCTCTTTTATCTCGATGGTTCTCTCAACCAGATCCGACTGGACTTCTGGGGCACGAACTCTGCCTTTGACCGACTCGTATAGGCTCATCACACCCTAGATCATAATTTTTGGAATGTGCATCTCTGATAATCTCTTGATCAAGCGGGATTGCGGGATAGTGCCGAAGGGCTTCTGAAAGTCTACAAAGCAAGTGTAGTATTTTTGGCGTCTTGACGTCGCTGCGTGAATGATGGCCCTCAGGATGAAGATGCAATGTAGGGTGGAGTGCCGTCTCCGAAATCTTGCCTGCCCTAAAGCCCGTTGTCCATGCCATAGTGATCTCCCTCTATAATATGGGTTCATAAATTTTGGCCAAAGTGTGGCCAATCATAAGTGTGTAGTAGTTACAGTTTCCAGGTCCCTTGCTTTGTGTATCGGTACAATAGTGGTAGTGCTTCGAGCAGGTGGGAAGCCGTGACATACCGCTTGGTTGTACATCCGCACTTGTGCATGTGCGAAGTGCTCAGGCCATAGTCCCTCATGATCCTATGCTCTTCGGTTATGGGGCAGATGGAGCACAACATGTACGTTCTGTGTAGTGAACAAATGACGAGTAGTGGGCCTATGCATAGAGGACATATCAGGTGGTGCCTACATAGGGATGCCATAGAGAGAGCATGCGTATGAGTGCCAGACAGCTTGATTTGTGATGGGAATAGGTGGCTTCCCCTACGATAGAAGCCCCCATCCTATGATAGGATCTATCCTGCGAAAAGATTCGATCACCTCATCCATCCTCTGTGTAAGGAAAGCCCACCTCTTACGACGTGTAAATTGTCGTGAGATCCACTATGCCTCAGTTGACATCAAATGGCCTAAAGCTCGCTCATGTGTGAGGCAAGCTCTCATCTCTCTGCACTTGTCGTTGAACCAAGGGTGTTGAAGCATCTTTTCAGCTGGGACATCTACAGATTGAATCGTGGTGGTAGTGTCGTGTACCATTGAGGGTGTCTGAGGTGTGGCAAGGTCTACATCAATTCCAAATAGTGCCAGAAGCTCTTGGGCTAGGTGGCTTACATAGACTGGATCAAGGACATTGTCAAAGTTGATTTGGACATTAGTGGGCGCATGGGAGGGGCCCTCCCTGTGGTTGGCATAGGTCTAGAGATACAAAAGGCTAGGTATGAGTGGTCAGCATCGAGTTGGAGAGGAGGCACAACAAAGTCATGTATTCATCAGGAAAACACTAAGGCACCCAGTTGGTAGTCTAGTGCACTTATCCCCCCGCCATGTGGGAAGCAAGTGAGCTCGCGAGATGATGGTCATCTTTGGAGACTGTTATATATGATCAAATCAGTAGATGTTGCCCTTACCCTATCACAGATGGGGTGCATCTGCTGAAAGTCTATCTATCCTGAGCTTTGTTGCATCTAGCTCCGGTACTATGAGGTAATCCGATGCGAAGTCAAACAAGCCGACCTGCCTATCTCCGGTGCATGCATTAAAGTCACCAAGAAGGACAATATCTCTCCTACCTAGACAAGTCCGTGATGTCATCATGTATCGTCTCATATGGGTTATGTCCCTCTGTGGTGACCTCACGTGCATAAGATGATGTATTTGGGTGTATTGACAAAGATCAAAGCAAGCTTGCCCAACATTGAATGGGCGGATCATGATGAGCAGGATGATGATGACGACTCTAGGCCAGCTTGTATTATGCACTATAAAGGTCATGCAATCCTTACACTGAAGTCAAAAGATATGCGGATCTAGCTTCTTCGACAATCTTACAAGCTGAAGGGTACCAAAGTATGGATAGCTGAGGAGCTTACACAACCTTAACTCAAGAATAAGGCAACTGAATTAGCTAAAGTCAAGGCTGCCAGAAAGGATGAAAATGGGCAGTTTACCGTGGCCCTAATCCGAGAAACCAAATGACTCTCAGTCTTAAACTGATGTATGGCTGTTTACTCTTTCAGACTATTATGTAGGTACTCTAAATATTGTGGGTTGCTCTTGCACTCCTTGGGAGCTGCCATGTGCCCTCCCTAAAGCAGATGTACTAGAGGGTTTCTTGCTGTCCAATAGACCTTTTGGTCTCTAGTGGACGTTAATAAACTTCTTTCTTTCTCGGTGGAGATGAGGAGAGACACCGGGGTGCAAGGCTTTGGGCACGTGGCTGTCCTTTCCAGATCACATCTAAGACCCACTCGTATCTGTGGTACAGAGAGTGTCCTCCTCTTTGTACCAATCTTCTGGGAGTCCCCCTATTCTAATCTTCAGCGCATTATCACATGTAGCTTCGTGTTCTTTAATCTCTGCTTGAATGTCAGACTTACTTTGGTGTCCACTTCCACAATCACTTGCGTCTCCAAATCCATTGTGCCTTTGGGCTTGTTTGTTGTGAGTTTTTATCTTAACATATCGTAGCCACGTTTTCTTTTGGATCTGAATCGCAATGCTATAGTTTGCAATCTTTGGAAAAGGGCTGTCGTTGGTCGAATGTTTGCACACCATACAAGGAAGCGAAGAGTTCTTATGTCCAAGGAAGCATTTGATATAGGCTTTTATCCAACTATTGTAGTGGAGACTTTTACTCAGTTCTGAAACTCACTATGCAATGTAGGAAAAATGTCTGAGAGTTAGAGTTTGATGCTTGCATTCTTCTTGGGATACCATTTTCTGGATATAGGAGCCTTGTTCATGACTCTTTGAATATATGAAGCACCTACACATTTTTTTTGGTTATCTTTAAGACTTGTGAAATGTGCTCAGCTGACAGATTTCGGGCTTTCAAAAGTGGGTCTCATCAACAGTACAGATGATTTATCTGGTCCTGGTAGTAATGGTGCTGTGCTAATGGAGGAAAGGATATTTGTAGACTCCGAAGAACATATCATGCAGGACAAACACTGCAAGGAGCGTTCTGCTGTTGGAACACCTGACTATTTGGCACCTGAAATTCTTCTAGGGACAGAACATGGTATGCTGCACTTTAACAAACAAATTGTGCAGAGAACATTCAGATAGCCGATTCAATTTGCAAATGGCTCTTTAAAGTTTCAAAGTCTTGTAAGCGCAAGCTTATTTATTCTTTGCTATTACAACAGGTTATACTGCTGATTGGTGGTCAGTTGGTGTCATCCTTTTTGAGTGTCTTACAGGCCTACCACCTTTTAATGCAGAACATCCCCAGGTGTGGACCCTTTTCTTGACTTATCCAGATTAAGGTTCCAAACTTCACAAAAACAATCTAGGTAGTCTTATCATTTGTACATAGTTAATGTTTGCCTAATGGCTCCAGAAATGTGATGGAATGGGGAACTTGATTTACTCAAAGTTAAAAATGTGTAGAAGTAAAATTTGTTTTGGTAAAAGTATAGAATGTTTTCCCTAATGGCTCCAGAAATGTGATGGAATGGGGAACTTGATTCATTCAAAGATAAAAATGTGTAAAAGTAAAACTTGTTTTGGTAAAAGTATAGAATGTTTTGGAAAATTTGCCTACTTGGGATTCATTCAGTAATTTTTTGACACTGTTGTGGAGGTGGATGTGCTACTATGTGGTGGAGTCCCAAAAGTTTAAAGTCTTGGTCACAATGCCCAGTTACAAGTCTAAACATATTCCCCTTTGAGCATGTGTTAGTTTGGTCTTCCAGCTAGAGGTCTTCCGATTTTTTGGATAATAGTTCGGCCTGGTAGTGATGGCTTGGCTTAATGCCCTTATTTCCGGACCCTTCTACCACATACAGTGTTTCCCTCTCAAATGACTAGTCAGCGGTTCGTTGAGCTTATTTTATAGCCCTGTGTTGAACGAATGCCATGCCCCACTCCCCAAGGATGGGGATTCAGAACAGGTGTTCCACTACAAGATGTTCTTAATTGCTTTGCACAGTATCTCCCAACCTTCTCATTTCATACCTCCTTCATCTTGCCTTCCTCTCAGCTTGTTGTTTAACAGGCCACTACTTGATATGGCACTAGGCCTGGACTGTCAATGTCATACACATATAGGTGTGATAATGATTAACCTATGACACAAAGAAGCTGTAGGAAAGTTGCTGCTGAATGATGTGTGCGTGCGTGCGTGTGCGTGCATGTATGCATGCAGGTATGTATATGTATCTATCCATGTATCACCTACTTCATTGATGACCTTGACACTTGAGAAAGGCCTCCTATTGACTTTTTGTGATCAATAGGTGGTTGGAAAATGACTCATGGCGTGCTGATTGTTTTGTCATTTTCCTCTAATATCATCCTTGGACCTTGCCTATTGATTACCTTTGATTTGAGGCACTGCCATATGCTGGGCCTCTTTAGTGTTTCCTCCTTAGATGGAGTGCGTGACTGGAGAATTGGATCTTACTTTTGGGAAATTTTCATGTGTGATTTTGATTTAAATTACCAGGTTGCTTCAATAAAATCTTAAGCTCAGTCAAATTGGGCCATGATGTTGTAGGCTCACGGAAGCAAAAGGATGCACAAGAGTGGAGCAAGAAGTGGAAGCCGTCACATCAACTAGAAGAATGAAAATGAAAGTACAAAGTACTTATAAAGAGAACCCTAGGACCTAGTGTCCTAGTGGTACCACTAGTACTACGTGTCATAAGACACAAAGTACTAGGTGACCTAAGTGCCAATAACTAAAGCTACCTAGCACATACCAGGGCCAGAGGGCATCAATACGATCGGGAGAAGGTGGCTCACGGAAGCAAAAGGATGCACAAGAGTGGAGCAAGAAGTCGAAGCCATCACGTCAACTAGAAGAATGAAAATGAAAGTACAAAGTACTATAAAAGAGAACCCTAGGACCTAGTGTCCTAGTGGTACCACTAGTACTAGGTGTCATAAGACACTAAAAGTACTAGGTGACCTAAGTGCCAATAACTAAAGCTGCATGGCACATACTAGGGCCCAGAGGGCATCAATACGATCGGGAGAAGATGGCCTACAACCCCCCCTCCATGGTATGGGCTGAAGTATTCTGGAAACGTTTCAGAATACTTGGTATTTTTTGGTCATGGTGGCACATGCTCATCCAAAAGGATATAGCCACCTATGAGTGTACAAGGTATGCCAGATCATGTAACAAAGGGAACCAAGTGTAAAGCCTGTCGAAAGACTTCGAACTTGGGACGAGGAAGTGCCTTTGTAAACATATCTGCTATGTTGTCCTCTGTGGGAAGGTAGGACAACTCTATGTCTCCTGCTGACAACCGCTCTTGAACATAATGATAGTGAACTTCAATGTGCCTGGTACGCGCATGAAACACTGGATTACGCACAATGGCCAAAGCACTCTGGCTGTTAGTGTGGACCATAGTGGAGGATGTCTGGCGAATACCCCCCTCAACATGAGCAAACTGAATGCCCAAATAGTAGTGCAGCTGTCCCATATCTGACATTTTGAAAGCTTGCTGCAAATCAGCCTTGAAAGCTGCACTACTATGCTGAGTATCAGGGCCCGTGATCAGCATGTCATCCACATATAAAATCAGCACTAAAAGATCAGATCCACTCCCATGGACATAAAGAGTGGGCTCTATGGGGCTATTCTGAAAACCAAGGGATAGTAAGTGTGCATTGTAGAATCCTGTAGGATAGAATAGATGCATCTTGCAAGAGGTGTGAGAGCACAATGAAAGAAAGATAGTAGATCTCTATTATGATTGTGAGAGAGAGGACTCTCTTTTATAGAAAGAGGGAGAAGGTAATACCTTTCCTACATAGTGGCAATCAGCCCCTACATCAGTGGGAATCAATCCCTACATCAGTGGGATTCCCTTTGTCTTACATCATCAGTTAGGTCACACACTAGACACATCATAGCACTTGATGTGCCTTTACAACACACACAAACACATATGTGATTCCCTTAGATGCACACATGAATCATAGAGTAAGCCCTTGATCATACTCACCCCAACAAACCCCCCTCAAGGGATTGCCTCTTGCAGTGTCAAGGATACATCTAGTCTCATAGTTTCTCATGCCATCTCATGGTGGTCAAGGATTAATCTATGGCTAGGATCTCATGCTAGCAAGGATTCCTAAGGGTGTGAGGTTTACAGAAATGGGATAGTCAAAACACATATCACATGGCCTACATCATATGGTGACTAGAGGTGATTTACATAACATATTCTTTTTGGAGTACTACTCCAGGTAGAGAACCTCAAAATTTGACCAAGTGATGATAAACAAAAAAGGTGAAGTGCCTAAAAAGCATAGTCTTCATCATGTGGAGACTCATCAAATGAAAGTAGATTGGAAGTTTTTGACTTTGTAGCTTCTTCCTTTTTGGCTTTACAGTACTTCTCATGGTGATTGTTTTTGCCACAACGTTTGCATGGATTGATCTTGAAGCAATCTTTTAAGAGGTGATTAGTCTTCCCACAATGTTTGCAAGGTGAAAACTTGCCCTTTTGAATTTTTATAGCATAGGCTGTGTCATTGCCTCTCTGGTAGGCTGTGTCATTGCCTCTCCAGAGTTCCATGTGCCTTTCTTCTTCTTGAAGAGCAGTAATAAGACCTTCAAGAGTAGGATTAAGAAGATTTTTCAGTGTGGTAACAACATGATCATAATCTTCAGGCATACTTTTGAGCAATACTGCCATTGCATCATCTGTAGTGATTGGAGAGTTGATAGAAGCAAGTTGAGTCATGAGACTGCGCATGTAATTGACATGGGCAGCCAAGGGAGTGCCACTAGCCATCTTCAATTCAAAGAAAGCAATTTTAAGTGACAATTTTGAGATGTGAGAGCTAGCACAAAAAATAATATCAAGCTTCTGCCAAGCTTCAGAAGGAGACTCCAAATCAGAAATGTGATGAATATAGTCATCTCCCAAGGCAAGAGCAATGATGCCATAGGCTTTCTCCTCTCTAGCAGGATCTCGTGCCGGGAGTGTCGGAGCTGAGGATTCTCCAGCATTAGAGGCTGTTGAAGAAGAAGTTGAAGCAGGTTTGACAAGCTCCCAGAGGTTTTCCCTCATCAATGCAAACTTAACCTTCATGTGCCATGTGTGAAAGCCTTTACCATTGAACTTATCCATATTCAAGAAGGTACCCATTGTTATGCTCTAGCTGAGATAGCGTGACCTCGGAAAGATCGGTGGGCATTTTCCCTTAGAAGACCGACTTCTGTAATATTTTATGTGCGTAAATAAAATGGTCAAGGGAAGTAACTGCCAAGGTCCTAGGTGAGGGTGTATTGGCATCGACTAGGTGGTTCTGAGTGCTAAGGCCTAGGTGCACCTAAATGTGTAATAATGCCAAGAGGCAAATGTTTTAATTGTGCCCCAAGAGAGGGGTAAATGGTGTACCAAGTTAAAGGTCTAAAATGATGACATGTGGCAGAAGGAACCATCTAGGGAACTGAGGGCTTGTGGATATGCATGAAAAGAAATTGAATTACGTATCTTTTGTACATGGGATCCATGAGATAGGCTAGGTGGATATTCGGGATGCCAGCGCCTGTGATTTTGGATTAGCTAGTGAATCAACGAAAAGCTGAAGGATTAGAAAGTGTTTGTATCATTTTGGTATCAGAGCAGGTTAGCGTTCAGGCTGGACGAAAGATTACTTCGTGGAAAGAACGTGAGACCAGCGGTCGACGAAAAGCAGAGAGAGAGTTAGATAATGATCGTATCAATTGCTCGGTCAAGGCTGTGACGACGAACAGTAGGGCCTGGGAACGGTGGCGCGTGAAAGAGAGGAGTCGCGTATGAAGGAAGCGCAGGGCTGGCATTGTTGGCGTATGCAAGTATCCATGGGCTGATGGGTAGTTAGCGTGGGCTCTTGGACAAAGCTCTCAGCTTTCTGTTGCAGTGCAACCGATTCGACGATTCAGAGCAAGGACGGAGAATATAGGAACCCCGAAGCGTGTATCGCGAGTCACGCAGAAATGCTTATTTTGAGATTGAGATAGAGAACGATGGCGTGTTCATCTACAGTAACAGTTGTCAGTTGAGAGGATGAATTTTGGAGACAGGAAGAAGGGTCTCCAACGAGAGCAAAGAGTGGCTGCTATCGCCTGTGTTACGTCCCTGCCGATAGCTAAACAATCCGCTTATAGGCAATCTCTCTCTGTTGGATGATGCTTGGGACCAGCCCCATGCGCCTGATCCCTTGTGAGGTGTTGCGGAAGTTGTGCCTTGCGTGCAGAAATGGGCAGTGTGGAGAATGAATCCACATCCATTGTCGAGCTAAACGTTGGAGGGATGGAACCCATTTTCGCCACATTTTGAATTGGATGTGGTCACGCAAATAGCCCGTGAGCGTGGGTACGGTTACGTGCACAGCTCTAGCTGGGGAAACGTATATGTGGCGAGGTTCTTGGAATACGATTACCTGTAGAACAGTAGCTTTCTGATATTTAGTCAATTCCTGCAAAAGCAAAGTGACTAACTGATCAAAGGAGTAGTGGTCTGGATTACCCATGGCCACTAGTCGAAGGGTTGTAGCAATCCCTTGATATGTATCTGGCAGCTCATTCAATGTGGTACTGACAAGCTGAGAATTTGGCACCACCTCATCAATATTGGAAAAATGTTCCATGAGGTCCTTGACCTTTGTCAAGTATGCATCCATAGAGTCACCTTCATTCATGCTGACTTCCTGCAATTGCCTTCTTAAATATGCAATACGTGCCTCATTTTGAATCTGATAAAGAGAAGCCAATTTGTCCCAAGCATCCTTTGCTGTCCTGCATGACCGGATGTGTGGAAAATGATTCTCTTGCATGATAAAGCAATAGAATGTGCATTTGCATCTGTTACATCCCATCTTGTTTGAGGAGCAGAAACAGGGGTGTGAGAGGATAAAGCATTAGGAGGAGTACCCTCTGCAGAGAGATCAGCAGTAGGGGCAGCCACTGTGGCATTGGCTGGCCTCAGATCTCAACCCAGAAACAATGTTCCAAAAATGCCTTGCAACAAGAATATGTTTCTTGAGTTAAGACCACATGGGATAGTTGGTGCCATCCAACTTATCATCTTCACGAAGAATGTCAAATAAATCATGATTGTTGCTAGCCATTGCAAATGGGACAAGTCAAAAAGCACTTACAAAGTGACCCTAAAGATAGCCTTAAGGCTTGCAACTGCAAAAAATAGGACTTGCTGTCCAAATCTGGAAAAGCCCCAAAATAAGCTGTAATTTGCAAATGTGATCAAATGGCCTGCAATTTCTTGCCAAATTCACTGCAAATCTGAAAGTATCATGCAATCTACAGGCAATAGACCCAAAAGCCCCAATTTGTAGAGCAAAACTGAGCCAAAAATGGGGCAAATTCGGGAAAGCCCCAAAGTGTCTACAAATCTGCAATCCACTTGCAAAATCGTAGCCCGAATGCAAAAGCCCCAAATGTCGCCAAAAATTTGCAGATCTACTGCAATGCAATGTTTGCTCCGAAAATCGAAGCCAAACGATGGCTGGTGCACAACTTAGCCTGCAAATGGACACCGAACACCTTTAGCTTGCAAACAAATCCTGTAGTACAAACCCGTACGGAATCCGTACAGTGTACGGACGACTGTATGGACAATACGGACGGAGTGGCAAGGAAAAGTACGGATGTCGAAAATCGAAATTGTACGGACAGTACGGAATTTCGTGCAACTGTAGTGCGGGAGCTGGAGCTGGAAGCAGGATGCTAGGAGTAGGAGCAGGTCCGGGAAGGAAGTGCTCTAATACACTGTAGGCTCACAGAAGCAAAAGTATGCACAAGAGTGGAGCAAGAAGTGGAAGCCGTCACATCAACTAGAAGAATGAAAATGAAAGTACAAAGTAGTGTCCTAGTGGTATCACTAGTACTAGATAGGTGACCTAAGTGCCAATAACTAAAGCTACATGGCACATACCAAGGACCAGAGGGCATCAATACGACCGAGAGAAGATGGCCTACAAATGTCTAAATAAAACTACATCACCTGTTTTTTATCGCTTGTTTTAAAATTATTACTCTTTTCTTTCACAAAACGACCTTAAACAATTGAGAGCATATATCTATATTGCCCTACTTCCTTAATAATGAATACATCCCTCCTTAAGTATATCAATCGGGAAGTTCCGTGTTTCATCACACCAACTTTGCATTGAGTGTGGTTGGGTGGAGGGCATACATAGAGAGGGTCGCATCTATACTTTATGTGATCATGATCACTTGAGTTAAAGGAGCACTGCACTTTCAGATGCCCTATATACCTTGAGATCGAGGATGCTATCATTGTCTCTTCAGCGATGGTTTCGGATCCCTATCTAGTTTCTTGTCCTACCTAGATCAGAGATGCTTGGTGGCTTTCCATCAGGCTGTCCAACACACCCTGGAGAGATCATAACTGACCACACATGTGGATTGCCATCACAGGCTTTATGCCACCGCAGCCTCATACATCACGGA
The DNA here is from genome assembly GCF_047967505.1 of Dipteris shenzhenensis. Taxonomy (NCBI): domain Eukaryota; kingdom Viridiplantae; phylum Streptophyta; class Polypodiopsida; order Gleicheniales; family Dipteridaceae; genus Dipteris; species Dipteris shenzhenensis. Next base: position 2,009,305 of record NC_141602.1, on the reverse strand, counting down.
CCTCCTCTTATGCTTGATGTCTCTCCCAGCTCGCAGATGACCATCATAGTGCTGCCAGCCCCATCTTCTGCATGAGCTGAGAGTTTTCTCTTTATGTATTGGTATCGGAATCCCAGTATTGTTATGATTATGGACCTTTTTGTATTCGTCATGGATGTGGATGACTGCTTAGAGGCTCCACCCCTTTAGCTTGTGGTATCAGGTTCTTTTAATCTCATAGAACCTTCGGTCTTTCGTATATTTTTAATAATCTCTCTCTCTCTCTCTCTCCAAACACACGCGTGCGTGCGCACACACACACACGGGGTAATGGCTCACCCAAGGCCACGTGGCAGTCTTTCAAAGCGCTATATTAAAGCAACCGTATAACTCAGCCTCTTGTTCTCCAAGCTATACAAAAAAATACATTACGGCTATATAACTATGCCATAGGCCTGAATACATGAAAAATGCAAGGTAGGGGTGGGAAGACGACTACTGCTGTTTGAATAATAGCTTGGAATAGACAAATTTATTTGGTAGTATGCTAAGGTCACCATTTGCTTTACTCATAATTGGACTCTCTCTCTCTCTCTCTCTCTCTCTCTCTCTCTCTCTCTCTCTCTTTCTCTCTCTTCCCAGCCTGTCACTCTTCTGCTGCTGCCGCCTCCCGCACGGCACCTATGGCGCTGTTGCTGCTCCTGTATGGTGCGTATGGCGCCCTGCTGCCCCCCTGCCACGACCCCTGACCTATCATGACTCTCTACATCTCGCCATGGTAGCAGTTGCTGTCGTGAAGCAGCTGCCTGCCTTCGTCCCCTTTCCTCGCGCATAAACCTGCGCTTGTAGGTCACGGGGGGCTGTTACTAGTCCCCGCACGCCTTCTAGGGTTGCTGGGATTCTCAGCCCTCCACCTAGCCAACAAGGACTTAGGCTCGCAACTCCCACCAGCTCCAAACCTGCAAGGACAGCAAGAAGATCAAGAATGTCAGCATCAACACCAAGAAAGTTCAGCGAGGAAAGCTTCACCAGCAAATGCAATAGTAGAAAGTCAAAGAAAGGGCAAAGAAGGATTACCAGCACACTTGAAGATCGCCAGCAAATATGTGAAAATGTCTGTATTTCTGCATTGCCACACAATCTTGTAAGTCAAAATCTGCTGCATACTCTCACGGTTAGCGAGGATACCATGCCTACAAGAGCGGAAGTAGACGACACATGGGGAAAACAAGCTTTGGAGACAGCTATGGTAGCCCTCACTAACGGGACAGCACATAAAGGTACCACAGATGTGCTCACATGTCTCAACAATATTTTCCTCATGCTGATAGAAAAAATAGATAACTTGGAGGCCACCAATGTCTCCCTATTGGCTGACAAAGTGCATGTAGACAAGACTCTAGTTCAGATTAAACAACAAGGAAGGTACAAGAAGAATGGAGGAAGGAAAAGGCCAAGAAAGAAGAATGGGAGAAGGAGAGGGCAGGATGGAAAAATGAGAAGACCAAGCTCCAAGAGAAAGTACACACAATGGGGTTTAAACTACAACAAATGAAGGACATGCAAATAAAATCAGATGGGGGCTACAAAGCTATGGAAGAGCTCAGAGCAGAAAATGCAGCAGAGATGGTAGTCATGCAGGATACCATGAATGGTAAACATGCCGAGTTTGCACAACAGCTTGATAAGGGAAAAGAAGTGATGCTTGAGTGGAAAGAAGCGGTTAAAAAAGGATCAGCAGCTCCTTAAAAAGAGTTCATCTCTAAGACACTAGAGGAAGAGAAAAGCAGGGCCAGCAAAGCAATGAATGTCCTAGCTAGAGATTTAACAGTGGGAGATACCCCAATGGCATATTCTCAAACTTTATTCACCAAGATGGGGGTCAACCTTACGTGTGAGGCAGCTTGGAGGGTAGGAAATACAGAGATACCGACAAGACCCTTAGTGCTGAAATTCCGAACTGCGGTATATAGGTCCACCCTCATGAGCATGAGAGCATCTCTGAAAGGAACCAAAACCTACATGGATGATGAACTCATGCTTCTAGAGCAGGAACATAGAAGCGAAGGGATGACACGAGTAATGGCAGCAAGGGAAGCAGGGAAATGGGCTGTGTTGCCCTATCAGCTAGATTTAGATGCTCGTTTGGGAGAGACTAAAATGAAATCATTTAGACTTCACAAGCAGTTGTAGCTTGAATGAAGAGATTTGGACTCCTTTTTGATTAGGCTTCTCCTTTAGTGCTAGCCTTCGTCATGGCTACGTTTGCCCTTAACCTCCGAAGTGTCGACAGAAACTCAGTACGAAGACTTTGTATAAATGGATGCTCAAGTGTGTGTGGGTGTGTGGATTTGTATGTGTGAGAGCATATTTTTATACTATGGTCTACACCCACTGTTGGGCGCCGATGACGTCAGTGGGGATGTCATAGTAGCTAGTCCGGGCTATTTATGGTTTTGAATCTTATGAGTGACTATCGTGAGACTGAAACTGCACTATGTTGTGTTTTTAGAAGATGTGTTTGGGAACGTTCTTGGATTCATCTAGGTATATGCTTACAAAGTGATTATTCGGGAAAGAGCACACAAGCGGGAGAAGAAAGAAGGGGAATTATGACGGTTTCTTATCCAAGAGGGGAGTGCACAGAGCAAGCTGAGTATGGATGTATGGAATCGTAACAGTACCCTTTGGTCCTTCCAAGGTGGTTTCTTAGAGACATACACAAATAGAGACTTCATCTTCTACACCGAGACACGACAGCCCAGAGAGAGGGCTGCCCATAGTGACAGGATACACCTAGAGAATTGAGAAGAGACAAAGGTGTACGAGGCTCTGGAGGTGTGGCTGTTCTTTTCAAGACACACTTAAGACCACTCATATCTGTGGTACGAAGAGAGGAGCATGCACGCCATATGTGGATACGAGTCCAGTTGTTAGATGCGCGACCGATCTCCATTGTGGTACACTACTTCCCCCTCGGACACGTCATCATATGCTCATGAGGTCACTACAGAGGGACACATCCCATTTGAGACAATACATGATGACATCACAGAGTTCTCCAGACAGGGAGACACCCTCCTCTGGGGGACTTAAATGCTAGGACAAGAGATAGGCAAGTGGGCCTACTAGACTTTGTATATGAGAAAGATCCTCACGTGGTTCCGGAGCTAGATGCGGTAGAGCTCGGGATCTTGAGACACTCTACATATACCTCACATTTGATAGCATACGTGCGATACTTGAGTTGGGAGTAGTCCACGACTTCATCATCTACAATGGCCTTCAGAGATGGCCATCATGTGAGTCTAGCACATTGGATTACCTACTGGGCCCATTAGCTTTTGTCTCGCGTATACATGACTTCACAGTACCCCCTCCCCTACTCAGAGCTGACCATTTATATCTAGCCTTCGGTATCTTTGCTACCGCACCAACCACAAGGAGAGCCCGTGCCACACCTGCTCGTACCGAGATGCACTTTGACCGTGCCCTCCACCCAGTATATGTGAGTCACTTGGCAAGAGAACTTCCTGCCCTACTGGAGGATGATATAGATCTCACACACGCCTCAGACACCCTTGCCTCAATAGTACAAGACACTACCACCAGACCCTTCTTTACAACCCGAATCCACACAGGCACGAGATTGGAAGATGCCTCAAAACCCTTGGTTTGATGACGAGTGCGAAGAGGCGTGAGCCCATCTCACATGGAAGCAAGCCGTGGGTTAGTTCACATCATCTGAGCCACAATTGATCTTCCAACAGTGGACACGACGCAAGAGACGAACCTTCCAGCCATCATTCCCATTACTGATATGGGGGTGTGGTACACTTATGCATGCTCCTTATATGATATCCCAATGCAAGAACCACCGGATATGTCCTCTATGCCTAGGCCCACTACCTTTCACTTGTTTACGACATAGAATGCACGGGCTGCACTTTAATGGCTCCACAACCGGAAAGCACATGACCACGAGGGACTCTAGACTGAGCATTTCACACATGGACAGGAGGTCTTAGCCTTGGTTCTTGCACAGATGTTAAACCATGCGGTATGCCACGGCTTTCCACTTGCTTGGAGCACCACCACTATTGTACCGATACGCATAGCAGGAGACCCCATGAATACTGGAACTATCGCACCCTCATGATTGACCACACACTGGCCAAGATCTATGGATTGGTACTAGAGAGGGAGATTAACAGTCACACAGAGGCACGAGGGCAGCGGGCACTAGGGTGGGCAGGATTCAGGATGCATCACTCTCTGAGGGCTATCATTGAGGAGGCGAGGTCTAGACACCAAAAATTCTACACATGTTTCGTAGACTTTTGGAAGGCCTTCGACATTGTCACACAATCTTGAACTCTCTTTGGACTTTACATCGATGAGATCATAGCCTTCATAGACCGTTTAGGGGACGAGGGATCATTACTGATTGACTTCATGATGCAAATACTGCTATATGATGATGATATATTCCTTATATCATTTTAGTGGAAGGGTTGCAGAGACATCTGGAGGCCCTAGAGGTGTTCTGCAGAGAGAGAGACTTGACAATCAATCTTGGGAAGGCCTTGAGGTTATGGTCTTCAATACCTCACGTGCAGTGTTCTGCTGACTTAGCCTCACCTATTGTGACTAGCCAGTCCAGATAGTACAGCCCTACACTTATTTGGGAGCTGTTTTCACAAGACCCATTGTCACGATGACCCACACAGCCCAGGCATGACTCACACGGGGGCGTAATGCTTTGGCTCAGCTAGAGTGACAATGCTTCTAGGTACACTTCCAGGATCCACCGATGAGCTTTTTGACACGCTAGTGCAACCGAATGCCATACATGCAGCACCCTTTTGGGGATGCGACCCGAGGATAGACTGGAAGAAATTTGAGCAGTTACAGGTGATTATGGGGTCTAGGATGATTTGGTAACCTACACCCATAGCAGGCTTGGATGCTTAACCCTTCCGGCAGATGATTGCAGCTCCACCTCTACTGTGTAAGGTAGGCATTTACTCAGTCTCATTGAGGTTGGATGACATTTTTCTCTGTTATGCTCAGTTTTTCAAGCTCTCTAACTGCTAAGATACTGATACAGAAGTGAATTGCAAGGTTTGGGAACTTATTTTGGGTTAAATGACTTGTACCTTGCTTGTACTTTAGTAAGCAGTGTATCACAGTTAATAAAGGTGATTCACTGTTATATGATTGAGTTTTGGGCAGACAGAGCATTGGGTGCAAGTACAAAGAGAGAGCAGTACTTGGGGAGGCACTTGATCAGGGCATCATGAGAAGGGATGCACTCCTGTATTTAACGGTGCAGGATCTATGCATGATTGTACACTTAATGAGGCCCCATTTTGTTTATCAGTCTTCACTTCCATCACCATCTTGTAGCCACCATTGCTTGCAAATGTCACGTTCTTTGACTCAGGAATTGCTGAAAATGAGGAAGTTGGGGGAGTTGAGAGTGGGATTGGAGTATGTAACTATGGAAATGAAGGGAATGGGCAAGTTGCTAAAGGTGAGAAAGCTGTCCGGGACAGACACTGAAGCTTGTGGGATGGATTTATGGATACTCTAGGGAAGCTATGCCACCAATGCAGGGCAGATACTCTATTCATGATTTAAGGTACCTTTTATACAATGGTTAGGACCAACAAAAGGCAAACGGGGATTACCCTTTCCCTCAGGCTCAGCAGAGGATCAAATGATACCCACCCCCGTACATTGGAATTTCTCAACAAGAGGGTAATTTGGATGAGTTATTTTAAGGATTGAGTCCAATGGAGGCACTGGCAAATTGAATCCTGTTCTATGTTTATAGAATAACCCAGAGGAAAGGAGAGACTTGATCAGCACAACTCAGAAAGTGTGGTGTGACACAATAGACATGACGGTAGCAAATAAGTAGTGTGAATGTTGCAAAAAAATCATTAGTGTTCATTTAAATGCTTACTGTCATGTATAAGGGCCTTATGAGCCTGAGGGCCTGAATAAGGTGTAAGACACAACCAAATCAAATCGAACCAAAACTTCATTTCCATGTACACCAGTCCCCTGAATTGATTCGGCTTGTTAATAGGATGTGTGTAAATTTAATAATTATGACATACAAAAGTGTTTAAGGTAACTTTAAAGAATATTGAAACTACAAATTGTTGTAATATTGGGCCATACCTGATGGCATTGCATGTTTTTTTTTTTGTGGAACAGTCATGCATGTAGTTTGGAGAAATTCACCTGTATGCCATGTCAGCTGTGGGATCCTTAGACAGCTTATACAGATGATGGCTTTTGGCTGTTTGGTGTGGGTTGGAAGTACATCAAACACTTCTGGAATTATGTAATTGATATGTATTCTGTAATAACTTGCCTCTATATCGGTTGTGATGGCAGATAATTTTTGACAACATATTGAATCGGAAGATACCCTGGCCTCACATTCCGGATGACATGTCCTGCGAGGCAAAAGACTTGATTGACAAGTAGGGTACTTGGTCATGAAGTCCATTGATTGTGCTATTCCCATAGGATAGAATGCTCATGAATTGATATTCACATTATGATATGGGTTTCAATTGTTTGAAAGAATTCATAATGAATGATTCTGTGTGAATTGCTGGGGTCTTGTACTAATTGGGGCTTTCATAGTAGAGAAGATCTTTCTGAGAGCGTCTGATTTGTTGTTGCTTGGACAACAAGTATATCATTCACACGGAATGGTCAATAGTCTGTATGATTTCTTGTGGACATGGTAAATAATTCACAGCAAGAGCATTGGTTGAAAATAATTCCTGACATGAAGTTTCAGAAGGGATATTTCACTAGGCTTACCTGGGATATATGGCTTCAAAAAGCAGAAGGAAAAGAAATCCACATCAGAAAGCAATAATTCACAACAAATTTTGATTGGCCTGAAGTCAGTTAGACGTCAAGCACATAACAAAATGCTTGTTCCTCAATGGTTCTTCAGTATAGGTGTATCATATACCATATTCCTGGAATACTGCATCAGTGATTGATCTAGTGTGGTTTAAAAGCCATCATACTCATCTAGCATTTTAGTCATCTTAATTTTTGTAATCGGCAGTTCTCCTTTCCTTCCTCAATGTGTGAGTTTGTGTGTGCGTATGTGCGTTTGTCCATGACTCTTTGTCTAAAATTTTTGGGATTTCTTTATTTCTGTTTAGCTTCATGAGCATTTGCAGATAGTAGCTCTTTATTTCTTTGTGCATCTTTCATGTTTGTGGGAGCCTTGCATGCCGGATAAGTAGGGTCCCCCCCCCCCCCAACACCCCGAAGAAAAGACTTCTGAAGTATGAAAGAAAATCAAAGAGCAAAGCTCATGGCAGAAATATATCATGCAAAGCATGAGGAGAGCCAAACACCCTAAGAGGGCCAAAAACGTGCTCATGCAAGAGAGCTACAACAAAAAACAAGGTTGATGCTGGAAGTATACCTCAACCATACGGAGGACTCCGAGAAAATGGGGAGAGCAACTCCACTCCCTTAGGAAAATAGTCCTCCTGGCAAAAGCCGCCAGGGGAAGACCCTTGCATGCTCACCCAAATGTCCGTCATTGAGTGTACCGTATCTGTCCAAATACTGGCCAATGTTTGTAATGGGTGGTTTTGGGAGCCATCTAAAGCCTCTATGAGTCTAAATCTCCAAATATGTCGTGCTGTACCCTTCATTAAAAGAGCCTGGTATGACAAGCTTCCTTGGGTGCCTTTCTTATCTTTCTTGTTGGAGGTATGTTGACTAAGGATTTAGAGAAGTAAAGCGCTAAAAAAGAATCTTAACAAATTTTGTTAATAAAAATATATGTAGAAATGAAAAGCCATAATGCACCTTTGGACTTAAAATATACAGGTTGCTTGCTATCGAAGCTTTTATATTATCGGACTAAGTGCAAAAAAGGAACCAGTGCATCATACCTTGTTGGATGCATACTATCCACAAAAGAATAAACATCACAGCTCATCAATGCACATGTAGCCTTTGAGGCATAAGCTTGATGATAAGGCCATCAAATGCATTTTCATTGGCTACAGCTCACAGAGTAAAGGATACAGATTGTTTCAGCCTAGCATAGGGAAGGTGATTGCTTGTAGAGATGTGGTTTTGTCGAGCATGCCCCTTTACCTTGGCTGGACTGTAAAAAACAGCCAGCAGTTGAAGCCTTTGATGTATTTGATGCCATACTGCCCTTCACAGTTTCAGATGCACTTTACAGGGTACGGCTCCAAATGCTTCTAGCAGCTCACAGTCTCCTCTAGTTACCAATGTTCAGCCTGATTTGCAGCCACATGATGATCATGCAATTGAACAGGTAGTTACAGAACAACATGCTGTCGTTAGACAGCAAAAACGAGTTCTTAGGTGGCCCTTGGATACTCTACGAGACAAGAAGCAAGCCGAGCCCTTGTCTGCCTGCACTAGAGGTGGTAAAAAACAAGTGGATGCCAATTTGCTTCATGTTGCTTTGATTGCTTCAGCCTGCAATCAGGAACCTCTTTGTCATAAGGATGCATTTGATAGCTCGAGAATGGATGAATGCGATGAAAACAGAACTTAATTCCACATGGGAGTTGTGTGACTTGCCAGCATGCAAGCGTGCCGTAGGCACTAAGTGGGTCTGCAAATTAAAGTCGAAAGATGAAGGCAGTGTTGATCGCTACAAAGCCCACCCTGTTGCTGCAAAAGCCTATGCCCAGCAACATGGCATTGAATTTGAGAGACATTCGCTCCCACTTCACGCGAACATTTGGTGCATCATTGCTCTTGCATCCCAGAGGCATTGGGAGGTCCACCAGATGGACATTAAGACTGCTTTCCTTCATGGGGATTTACTGGAAGAGGTCTATGTCACCCAACCTCCAGGCTTTGAGGTTAAAGGTTCTGAAAATAACGTATGCAGGCTGAAAAAGGCCCTCTATGGTTCGAAGCAGGCACCACGGGCATAATATAAGATACATTCTTTTTCGCTATGCATTGGATTTCAAAACAGCCCTACAGAGACCACTCTTTATGTCCGGAAGAGTGAATCTGGATTTCTGATTTTAATTCTTTATGTGGATGACATGCTTATCACTGGGCCAAACACTAAAAAAATTGCATATTTCAAGGCAGTTTTGCAGAAATTGTTTGTAATGTCAGATATAGGCCGGTTGCACTATTGTTTGGGCATCCAGTATGCGAATGTTGAGGGGGGCATAATGATGAGTCAATCCAAGTATATTGAATAGCTCTTGCAATGCTTCCAATTCGGGGATTGTAAGCCAGGACCTAGCTTCCATTTCTCCTTTGAAGATGGGAGTGCCCTGTTTGATGGCATTCTTTAGTAGCAAGCTGTGGGCTGCCTTATTTACTTATGTCATACCGGCCTAGTTTATACCAGCCTGGTTTGCAGTAAGCCATTTCCCAATTAAGCAGGTGCATTGACGAGCCCAGCACGCAGCATTGGCAAGCAATGAAGTAAGTCTGTGTTACGTGAAGGCCACTCAGCATTCGGCACTGTTTTATAGTGTTGCATGCATTCATGGACAGTGATTGGGCAGGTTGTTATGACACGCGTGTGTCACACAGTGGCAACTGTTTCATGCTTGGCTCTTCATGCATCTTTTGGTTCATCAATACGCAGCCTATAGGTGCCAGTTCTAGTTGTGAAGCTGAGTATAGGGTGGCTTTCACAGCTACAGAAGAGGGTGTTTGGCTATGTAAATTATTTTCAGATCTTCATTTCATCCAGGACACTTCTATTATCACCTACACTGATAGCCATAGTGCTTTAGTAGGTGCGCTTAATCCAGTGCTTCATGCACGGATGAAGCACATTGAGGTACATTCATTATGTTCCAGAGCGCCCGATAGCTGCAGTTATACAGATGTCCTACGTCCTGGCGGAAGATAGCTTAGCAAATCTCTTCACGAAGGCTCTACCGACCCAACTTTGAGGCTTTTCGACATGCCTTACACTCGGCACCATTTATTACGTGATGTCGATCTTCGTGTACTTCCGTAGGTTGCTAATAGGTTGCTATATCCATCTTGGACAAATATGTGCAACCATGATATCGGTTCCAGGTATATCTGAGATGTGTCGAGGATACTTCAGCCATACCATGGCCTTGTAGGCTAGTTAGGACATTTTGTCCTAGGCATGGTCAACCAGTTGACTTAGGGCCATATAGGGGCCACACTTGTACTTTATTATTATTTATTTGCAAGTATTCCTATTCTCTCAGTTGTCGTTTGCTCCCTAGTATTCCATTTGCATTTCCACTGCTCGTGAGGGGCTGCAGTAGGCCTCCAGGTCCTACATAGAAGAAGCCAAGGTGTGTGCTGCCGCATTGCATCTTAATCCTCAAGGGAACACCATTACGGGAAAACTGCCCTAGCCATCTGCTGTCTCTCCAAATGTGAAGTCCTTCCCACGAGGACTCAGGGATGGCTAAGTCGATCTCGCCCATCCGCTGCCCTGTCCCTCTCAGATGCGCTAGGGCGTCAAGCCTCGCCTTTGCCTCCATAGGTAGTTTGCTCCAGGGACCAAAAGAGCCTGTTGGACCACTGTCCCACTGTGCCCAACCAATGTGAGTCTGCTGCCCAAGCATACGTCGCTCCTGATCTCTGACCTCTAGGTGCCACATAAGGGGCTGACGCTCGAACTCCTCTTTGCATCTGGGCAGAGCACGGATGAGACCCCCTGCTAGTCTCTGCCAAACCCTGTGAAGACTCCTCATCAAGGGGGAGCCCTTTCCCATAAGGGGGGCCTCTGAGAAGATCCATCTATGTGAAGGCTGCCACTGTCCCCCAGTGCGTGGGGTGTTCCTCAGAAGCTCTCTCTGTAAGAGGAGCTTCCAAGGCTCGGCACCTGGGGTGAGGCCACGAGCCACCAGCTTGCCCAGAAGGGCCCTGCTTTGCATCTCCAGATCAATGATACCCAAGCCTCCCAGTGCCTGCGGCATGATCACCGTCTGCCAAGGTACTTGGGCCCTAGTGTTCCTCATGCCGTCTGAACCTGCCCAAAGGAAGTTCTGTACCAACCGTCGGAGCTGCCCAATGCATCCTCTGTGAAAGCACCAACATGAGGCAACATACCAGGCAGTGGCAAGAAGGACCTGGTTTGCCACTAAGGCGCGACTTGCGAGGGAGAGTTTGGCCGAGCTCTAATAGAGAAGCTTGCACCGAACACTCTCAAGGACCGGGGCAATCTGCTATCAATACCCACCTGGCATCCGAGGTATCTCGCTGTTTGGCCCCGCGGTATCCATCTGAAACTAAACTCACTCCCCTATGTTGAAGAACTGAAAGGAAAGCATGAAGTTGAACACAAGATGAGAATGCTTGCTTGCTTATGGAATGAAGAAAGGTGAGGTCCATATGTAGGTACCTCTTATATGAGCCACCAAGCTCCACAATCATCTCCTCAATCAGCTCCTAGAATCTCTCAATCATCCTATGTGGCATCTACCACCACCTAACAGTGCTTATGGGCACCTAACTGTGCCTCTAGCACACACACATAGAAACCAAGGTGTGCCTGGGGCATACACCTTGAGATATCCCATCATACCCCCCCTCAAGGGAATGCCTCAGGCTATGTCAAGGATACATCTAGTCTCATAGTTTCTCATGCCATCTCATGGTGGTCAAGGATAAATCTATGGCTAGGATCTCATGCTAGCAAGGGGTTCCCAAGGGTGTGAAGTAAACAAAAGGGATACATAAGACCTTCCAATGGTTATCTCCCCTGCATGTATACAATATCTGCAGGAGGTACCATGGAGCAAAACACATACACATGGCCTACATCATATGGTGACCAGAGGTGTTTACAAATGACACAATAGTTTATTTCATTCATTTTGGAGGACTATCCAGGTAGAGTACCTTGACTCAACATAAAAAGAGAGATCTGGAGCATATATGGAGATGGTTCAAAAAGCATAATCTTCATAGGAGGCCTCATCTTGTGGAGGCACATCAACTGAAAGTAAATTGGTAGTTTCTGGCTTTGTAGTTGCTTCCTTTTTGGCTTTACAATACTTTTCATGGTGATTGTTTTCGCCACAATGTTTGCAAGGATTGATCTTGAAGCAATCTTTTGAGAGGTGATTAGTCTTCCCACAATGTTTGCAAGGTGAAAACTTGCCCATTTGAGGTTTTATGGCATAGGCTGTGTCATTGCCTCTTCGGAGTTCCTTGTGCCTTTCTTCTTCTTGAAGGGCAGTAATAAGACCTTCAAGAGTAGGATTAGGAAGATTTTTCAAAGTGGTAACAACATGATCATAATCTTCAGGCATACTTTTGAGCAATACTGCCATTGCATCATCTGTAGTGATTGGAGAGTTGATAGAAGCAAGTTGAGTCATGAGACTCCGCATGTGATTGACATGGGCAGCCAAGGGAGTGCCACTAGCCATCTTCAATTCAAAGAAAGCAATCTGAAGTGACAATTTTGAGATGTGAGAGCTAGCACAAAAAATAATATCAAGCTTCTGCCAAGCTTCAGAAGGGGACTCCAAATCAGAAATGTGATGAATATAGTCATCTCCTAAGGCAAGAGCAATAATGCCATAGGCTTTCTCCTCTCTAGCAAGATCTCTTGGCGGGTGTGTAGGAGCTAAGGATTCTCCAGCATTAGAGGCTGTTGAAGAAGAAGTTGAAGCAGGTTTAACAATTCCCCAGAGGTTTTCCCTCATCAATGCAAACTTAGCTTTCATCTGCCTTTACCATTGAACTTATCCATATTCAAGAAGGTAGCCATGAGAGGGTCTAACCCAGAATGGGCAGTGTCTACTCTCTTACAAGGCTAGAAAGAGTTGAAAAGCTTCAAAGTACAATCATTTAGTGTAGCAAAGACTTGTAACCAAATTCCATACTAAAAATCATAATGGAAATGATGCTTCAACTTGCATGCTTCATAGAGGTGGCTAAATGAAAGTATTCCAAATCCAGGTATAGCAACCTAGAGTAAAGTTGTAGCCACAATTGTACTGATGCTATTCAACACTTTAAAACATCAGAAATGCTTAAGTAGCATCTAATGTAGCACCAAACTCACAACATTGTCAAAACTGTCCAAAACAGAGGCCTGAACTTGGAGGGCTTATATCTCACTCCTCAAAGCAAAGAAAAGAGGGCTTTCTAGGTAGAAATAAAGCTGATATACCAGAGAACAGCCATTGAGGAGGAGAGGCAAAATGCCGCATCACGTCGCCATAGCCAGCAGCTTGAAAGTCGACCGTTGTTTTTGCTGTTTCTCCCTCCCTGGTGGACCATTTCCCTTCAAATCTGGACAGGAGCTAGCTCATACTGTTGTGCAAGCTTGGCTCAGAGGAATTTTGGAATGGCTGCTCCAGCAAGTCGCATTGCAAGAAATGGCGTCAGGAAGAAGACGACTGTTGCGCGGTTTCGTGGTTACCATTATCTTATTCCTTTGACGTGGAAGTTCGCCCATATGAAGGGTCTCTCTAGCTAGAAGGACCCTGGGAATGGTTGCTTGTAGGTAAAGAAGTCAGCCCTCCAAGTGGTTGGGCAGAAAGGGGCAAAATGGAGAGGAAGATGAAGAAGAAGAAGATGACATGGCACAAATGGGCTCAAGGAGGATCATAGTGCTCTGATACCATGTTGAAGAACTGAAAGGAAAGCATGAAGCTGAACACTAAATGAGAATGCTTGCTTGCTTATGGAATGAAGAAAGGTGAGGTCCATATGCAGGCACCTCTTACATGAGCCACCAAGCTCCACAATCATCTCCTCAATCATCTCCTCAATCAGCTCCTAGAATCTCTCAATCATCCTATGTGGCATCTACCACCACCTAACAGTGCTTATGGGCAGCTTACTGTGCTTCTAGCACACACACATAGAAACCAAGGTGTGCCTGGGGCATACACCTTGAGATATCCCATCACCCTACTCATGGATCTCCTGTGTCTCCTCAAAGCCGGTGAAGAAGCCTATGGATTTTGTCCAGTTGATCCGTGCCCTTGAGGCCTCACAATAGATAGCCAATGCACCTTTGACTCTCTCTAGACTCGCTGTGGTGCCCTCAACATACAAGGCTGTGTTATCTGCAAACTTTGAGTCAAGGAGCTCCTCCTTCTGCCTGATTGGGAGCCTCAACCCTGTGAGACCCGCCACCTGTGATCTCAAATAGTAGCCCAGACCCTCGCTACAAACAGGAAGAGGAAGGGAGCTAGTGGGCAGCCTTGGCAAACCGAGCGAGAGAGAGGAAAGGCCTTGCCTGTGTGTCCTTTGATAATCATCTGACTAGAGCTCCCTACGTATAGCACTGAAACTCCTTTGACCCATCTGTCTGAGAAACCCAATCTCCTCATAGTGCCCTCCAGGAAAGACCACTCCACCCTGTCGTAGGCCTTCTCAAAGTCCAAGAGAAGGATGGCCAGTGGCTGTGACTCCTCCCTGGACCAGTCCATTGCCTCCCAGAATGTGAAGATGTTGTCCAGGATGTTGCGCTCGTGGACAAACCTAGTCTGTGTGTCATGGATGATGTCGGTAAGATGAGGCCGTAACTACAAACTCAAGACCTTGACGAGAATCTTGTATGCAGTATCAAGCAGAGTGATCGGCCTCCACTGTCGAATATCTGACCTATCTCCCCCTTTCGGGATCATACAGATCTACCCCCTACACAAGGACTGAGGGAGAAGGCCTGTGTTGAAAATCTCTTGGCAAGCTAAACAGAAAGGGGTAGAGATGATCTCCTAGAAGTTTCGGAAGAAGGCCGAAGTGAAGCCATCCTCCCCCGGGCACTTCCAGGTCGGGAGAGCCTTGAGGGCTTCCCAGAGCTCTTGATCTATAAAAGGCTCAAGTCTGCTGCATAAGTCCCACGAGACTATTGTCGGAACATGATCCCAAACTAGCTCTCGGGCCACAAGACGCTACGCTTTGCTGCTGGCATCTCTGAGAACGAGGCGCCGCCCTGCTTGTCTTCCCCAAACTCCAGGTTGTTGAAGTACCCTCCAACAATCCAGGAGTCAACATCCGGAAGACACTCTGACAGCCTCCTCCAAAAGATTGGGGCATACACGTTCAGGATTCCGATTCTGGACTCTCTTGTCCGAACTCCCATCCAAACTGCCCGTCCTGGAGCTTGCCCTGATGGTAGACCTCTGAAGCCAAAGTCTGTGAGACTGAGATGCAGACTGCTCCGCTCCGTCCTACTGCGGAGACCACTCCTCTGGACCTCTCCCTGGGAGAAGGTGATGGCGTCGTCTGATGTCTGCTGCTGAAAACATGTGCTCTTGAATCATAAGGATGTCCATTGCCCGCCCTACCACTACCCTCTGCAACTCCTGTCGGAGCATCAGGTACTGCGGTTGACTACCAACACGGTCGTGGAGCCCGTGTACGTTTCAGCTCACTATAGTCCAGCTCATGAGGACGGGGGAGTCGGGAACAAGGCTCCCGTGTGAGTGGGTGCCTATCCTAGAAAGACTACCTTGTCATAGCATCAAACACCTCCGGGGACCACTTCTCCAACCCTGTGGAGGCAAATAGAAATCTCCAAACGAGGTGTGTCTGAGATTCCACTGCGCTGATCAAACCCCCCTTTCGGGACTGAAGGACCATGAGCGTGACCTCCAATGATAGAGGGTATGAATCCGGAATCTCTAGATAGTTCCAGTGTCCTAACCTCCAGAAGTTCCGTGGTAAGAGACGCCTAGGCTGGAAGTTGGGAGTTGCTGGCTGGGAAGACGAGCCTCGTCCCTCAAGATCCCTCTTTGAGCGGACTTGCTGCTGTGATGAGGAAGCAGAAGGAGGCGTCGTCGTTCCCTTGCCTGATGGTAGGGGTGTCAAAGCGAAAGAGGTTGCCACTAAAGCGGAGAGGGGTGGGGCGGGAGAGTGAGAGGTAGGGACGCGGGGACAGAGGGCGGGGGGCGGGTAATGAGGGTGACCATAGAAGGGGGGGTTGAGGGGGGGAGAGGGGACGGGGGGAACCCTGGGGAGGGAGGGGGAAGTGAAGAGGAGAAGGGGGAGGGGTCTGGGGGAGGGGGGGGGAGGGGGAGGAGGAGGGAAAAGGACGACCACCGCCCCCTGTTGATCAGGCTTGTCGGGGCTCTGGATCGTCGGCTCCTTCACGGCCCTCGTCGGGCTAGTGTCTGCGGCTTCAGCCATCGCCGCATCTGGAGCTTCTGGGGCTCTCTGCTGTTGCAAGGGTGGGTGCAGAGGCTGAACTTCCGAAGCTAGAGGATCGACTGGATGGACAGTGGCCTCTGCTGCTGGGGGAGGTGACTCCTGCTGTTCCTCTTTCAAAGCCTCTCGGGCAACCCTGTCTCTCTCCTTGCGGTTGGCCCTCTGTCTGCGGCGTTTGCGCGCCTGCTTGCTTGGTTTCTTTTTCTTTTTAACCTGTGTCCAGTTCCCTTCTAAGGGGTTGACCCATGGGGTCTGAGACTCCTGTTGCTCCTGCCTGAGAGGGCGCTAAACTCGGGCCTGCTGACTCTGCCTACTTTGTGGAGGAGGGGGGGGAGGCGCACATGGGTGGCCACGGGGGCAATCTTTGGTGAGATGACCCATCTGTCTGCAACGAAGACATTGGCTTGATAGCTCGGAGATCTTCACCCTCTGGCGAAGTGTGCCCCCTTCCAGGGTCTCTAGAAGGATCAGCTTTGGGAGAGACTTCGGGCTCTCCACCACCAGTTTGATCCCGGGGACTCCATCATCTGCTAGGACGGAGGCGGCCGTCTCTGGCGAGACTCGAGCACTGTGCCAAATGCCCGACCAATGGAAGGGAGGATGGCTCGATACTCCTTGGGGAGCCCTGGGAAGCGGAATGTAACCGGAAACCGTCGAACATGGTGTGTCGTATCCATGTCCTCCACTGTGAACCCATGATACCAAGGAAAGAGGTAGACAAGGTGCGGGCCAAGGAGAATGGGGCTCTGCTCCACAAGTGTCGAGGTGGTGTCAGGGGAGCTCAACTGGATGAGGAAAACCCCTCGTCCATAGATGTTGACCTCCTGGATGTGGTTGCCCTATAATGTCAAGCTCGCCTAGATCCACTCTCGCACGTGTCTCCGTGTTGGCGTGAGGCCCACAATTTTGCCCACAAGCGCCTTGTTCTGGAGGGACTGGACTGCTTGTTGTACCTGCTGCTTGTCAGATGGGGAAAGAAGAACCTGAACGGCTGTGGGAGTCGAGGGTGCTGCCATAGAGCCCCTTTGGCCAAACCAAAGGTCACCACCAAGATTTTCTTTCAACGTAACAAACATGAATGCTCCCGCTACAAGGAGGCAAATGAAAAAGGGACGAAGCGGAGAGGCGGAGGAGAGAGAAGGAGAGGGCAGGGGAGGAAGGAGGGAGCAAGGGGAGGAGGAAGGAATGAAGAAATGGAAGGAGGCGGGAGAAGAGGAGAAGAAGGTTGGAGGAGGCGGAGTGGCAGGGGGGCCGCACTGGCGGGAGGGCAGAAGGGCGGGAAGATGTGCGAGGCGGCAAGGAGGGGAGGCGAGGAGGCGGAGGGAGGGGGCGAGGGGGGGCAGCAAGGGGGGGGTGGAGCGGGGAAGGCAGCAGGCGGGGGGGCGGAGGTGGAGGGGGGGAGAAAGCAGGCTGGGGGGCGGAGGTGCAGTGGGGGAGATGGCAGCAAGGGGAGGCGGGGGAGAAGGCAGGGCTGAGGGCAGAGGTGGAGCGGGGGAGGCAGGGCGGAGCGGAGAGGGAGGAGGGGCGAGGCGGGGCGAGGGCAAGGCAAGGAGGCAGGGTGGGCAGCAGGAGAGTATTTCCAGGATCTTAGGATTAAAGTCTCTCCTCTTTGACACTCTTGTTCGTCCAGCCAAGATTAATGTTTGTTATTAGTGGCTAAAACGATGTTTAAAAAAAAAAAAACTGTGAAACATTGGAAAGACAATTCAACTAATTTGAGATTGTTTGAATTGGCTATGTAGAGCTGAATCCTTCATTATGTTTCAGAATCCAACAAAATGTGTTTTGGGAACTATCTTGGTTATTATTTCCGTAAACCTGTCTTTTGAAAACCTTCAAGGGTGACATTAAAAACCAAACTGTGAAAAGAGGGTCAATAGAAAGAGCTGTTTTTTCTTTTTTTTTCTATTGTCGTTTGTTTTTGTTTTATTTTTTTTGCCTAATTGTTTGATTTGATTACCAGTGCCCTGCAGGCAGTGCTCTCCGTACACTTTTCTTAAAAACTGTCCCTCCAGTTATTTTAGGCCACCGTTTACACTTTCTATTCTAGTGACATCTCTCTCTCTCTCTCTCTCTCTCTCTCTCTCTCTCTCTAAGATATACTCCCCCAAAGACTCTCAGTCTCTAACTGATGTTGATGATTTTGGTGTGTGTTTTTTTGTCCCATAGACCCGCAAGGTCTCCTGTGGACATTAATATTTCTTTCTTTCTTTTTCTCTCTCTCTCTCTCTCTCTTTCTCTCCCTCCCTCTTTTCTCCCCCCTTCCCAAATCAACTAGTCCCCCTTCCCCCCTCCCCCCCCCCCGCTTTTCTCTCTCTCTCTCTCCCTCTCTCTCTCTCTTTCCAAATCGACTCTTCCTTCTAAGGGCAGTGCTCACGAGTACTTGTACTTGCTTGTTATTATTATCCTTTTTTTCTTTGGAAGGGAGGGAGGGGTGGATGCTGGCAGCTGGCTTCTGTGGATTTCAAGTTTTTATGTAAAAACTTGTTGATCACTCTATTTCAAGGTTTCTCTCCTTGTGGAGGGCTGTAGCTAATGCTGATATTTCTCTATTTTTTCCATCCCTTTGGTCTGGTGCTTGTTCTTGATCTTGATAAAGCTTGTAGAGGAGTCATCCGTACAGGCAACCCACTGTGTCTGACTCTTGTTTTGAGTTTAAAGCTTGTCTGTCCTCTATTTTATTGTTTCTGTCCTTGAGAGAGCGTACTGAAGAAGCTGGTGGTAAAAGTTTGGCCATCCAGCTTGTTATTCATCACTCTGGGATTTCTTATTTGTCTTAGATTCAGAGGAACCTTGCAGTCCCTTGACCATTTGAAGACTTTTTTTGTTGTTTTGAAGAGGCACAATATGTCACCCAAAGTTAATGGAGGTCATTCTTTTTGTTGCAGACTTCTGACAGAAGATCCTAATCAGCGATTAGGAGCAAAGGGGGCACGAGAGGTATTCTTTTGGTCTCTGTCATATAGGGCAACTGTGGTTGCTTGAAATTCTGTGGTAGCCTTCTTAAATGCTTGATGTTTGGATGGGTCCTCTTGTAGTTTTCAGATACATTATCAACATTACTACTATTGTTTGTGTCCCGTGAAGTTATGCTTTGTATCAGGGCGCCAGAGTGTATTTAAGACTTCGAAAGCAAATAAATTAACCAAGTTTATCAGAATCGGACGTAGTTCATGTATTTTTTGCCAGTGATACTAAGACGCACTCTTGAGAGGATCATAGGGGTCTCTAAGAAGGTTGGATCCATAAAAGAATAATAGAAGTGGAGTGTAATGCTGAACAAACTTTAGAAGATGCTTTGTAGCATAAGTTCTCAGAAATGTGTTATTTTATAAAGTGTTAAAAGTGAAGTATTTTTGATGCAGCTAAGTACTGTGTTTTTGTAAAAAATTGATTGAGAGAAATGATGACAAAGATGCTTTGCTGCCTAAATTTTTTAACAAGAGTGTTCTCTTATGGAGTGAAGGTAGCTGCATAGGTGAGGCTGAGAGAAGCTGGATGGTACGTAGACTCTATGGTGGACCTTTCTAGGTTTGTAAGATGTCTGGATTGGCTGCCATACTGACTGGATAAGGATGCATGCATCCTGATTCATCAACACATATCAGCCATCCTACAAGGCTTTCAAAGTTGGGCTCCCAGAACTGCTGATTGCTGAAGCCCTGGAGGCAACCAATAGAAGCTATAGAAAACATAATGGAACGAAGATGGATTGCATCACCTGCAAGGAACTCAATTTGTGGCACATAATTTCTAGTTGGCAACCAGTTTGGGGCTATTGATGCTGCCATCTTGCAGTCACCAATAATCTGTCCAGGATTGTAAAGGTCACACAGAGAAGAAGAAACTGAGTGATACTAGAAGAACTTGTTTAAGTTTCTGTAAACCCCATGGAACCATTATGATAATGTCACCCTCCTGACCGGGCTGCCAATTGTGATGTTAGTGTCCTCTTAACTATGCTTCAAAGATGTGGCAGATCCACCAAAGGAAGAGGCACATTCAGGACATGTTCCCAAAAAACCTTAAAGAATGGTGATGGCTTGCCAAGAAAACAAAAGAGAACAAGAAAGTAGTCGTGCGCGCACACACACACACACACACTTTTTTTTTTTGGGGGTTGAAATCATTGATTGATTATATTATATGAGTAGTAACCTCAAAGAAAGGTTGTACAATTACATCAACTGAAAATTTCAGTATATGCCAAAAAGACCTCATGATCTATGCAGCGGGTCTGCAGGCAATCAAAGAAAGATTGCTGCAGAGAACTGTTGGTAAACTGAAAGGAAAGGAAAGAGTGGACACAAACTCAGAATACTTGCATTATTGAATGAAGAAGAGTGAGGTCCTTAAGTAGGCACCTCATACATGCTCACTGACATCACTGATGACTTCAGAGCTCCACAATCATCTCCTCAATCTGCTCCTAGATTCTCGCAATCATCCTATGTGGCTTTCCACCACCTAATTGTGCTTGTGGGCACCTAACTGTGCCTCTAGCACTAACACATAGAAACCAAGGTGTGCCTGAGGCATACACCTTGAGATATCCCATCAAACCCCCCTTCAAGGGAATGCCTCAGGCTATGTCAAGGATACATCTAGTCTCATAGTTTCTCATGCCATCTCATGGTGGTCAAGGATAAATCTATGGCTAGGTTCTCATGCTAGCAAGGGTTCCCATGGGTGTAAGGTAAACAAAAGGGATACAAAAAGACTTTCCAATGGTTATCTCCCTTGCATGTACATGCACACAATGTCTGCAGGAGGTACCATGGAGCAAATACACATGGCCTACATCATAAGGTGACCAGAGGTGTTTACAAAACACACAAAACACAATAGTTTATTTCATTCATTTTGGAGGACTCTCCAGGCTGAGTACCTTGACATAAAAAGAGAGATCTGGAGCATACATAGAGATGATTTAAAATGCATAATCTTCAAAGGATGCCTCATCTTGTGGAGGCTCATCAACTGAAAGTAGATTTGCATTTTCTGTCTTTGCTTTGGCTCTGCAAAACTTCTCATGATGGTTGTTCTTGCCACAGTGTTTGCATGGGTTAATTTTGAAGCAGTCCTTTGAAAGGTGATTTGTCTTTCCACAGTGATTGTAAGGGGTATACTTGCCCTTCTGGACTTTTACAGCATAAACAGTGTCACCCCCTTTTCCTTTGCTCTGAAGAGTAAGCTACAAGCCCTCCAAGTTCAGTCTTTTGGTTTTGACAGTTTTGACAAGTTTTTGAAAAAGATGCTACATAAGATGCTATTCTAGCATTTCTGGTTTTTTGAAACTTTCAATAACATCAGTACAAGTGTGGCTTCAGTTTTGCTTTGAATTGCTAGACCTGGTTTTGATTGGAAAGTATTCATTTTAGCCACCTCTATGAAGCATGTAAGAAGAAGCATCATTGTTTGAATATTGGTCACTAGTCTTTGCTACATCAAGTGCTTATATTTTGGAAGCCTTTCAGTTATTTTTATTGCCTTGTAAGAGAGAAAGACACTGCCCAATATCTGGGTTAGACCCTCTCATGGCTACCCTATTGAATCTAGAGAAGTTCAATGGAAAGGGCTTCCACACATGGCAGATGAAGGTGAAATTTGCATTGATGAGGGAGAACCTCCGGGGACTTGTCAAACCGACTCCAACCGCTTCTTCTACAGCCTCCAATGCTGGAGAATCCTTAACTCCGACACGACCGGCAAGGGATCCGGCTAGAGAGGAGAAAGCATATGGTATCATTGCTCTTGCTTTAGGAGATGATTATATTCACCACATTTCTGACTTAGAGTCTCCTTCAGAAGCTTGGCAGAAGCTTGACATGATTTTTGGTGCTAGCTCTCACATCTCTAAATTATCACTTAAAATCTCTTTCTTTGAATTGAAGATGGTTAATGGCACTACTTTGGCAGCTCATGTCAACTATATGCGGAGTCTTATGACTCAATTAGCTTCTATCAATTCTCCTATTACTCCAGATGATGCTATGGCAGTGTTACTTATTTTTAAGGCAAAAGAGAGCTATTATACCACAGAAGATCCTCTGGGAAGAAGAGGCGCAAAAACGCGTCAAAACTCCATAGCTTGCCCCTTCAAAATCGACTGGTTTTTCACTGATTTCTCCTTGGGCATCCAGGCAAAGTGCCATCAGTGCAGCCAAAAAAGAAACCCTAGTGATCGAGTTGCCAATGACCAAACGCAGAAATACTGATATGAGTGACCAGAGTCCTAATCATAAGAGCCCAAGGCTGATCACCTTGCAGAAATTGCAGCAACATTTTCCCCGTGTGGGCAAGAATATGCACATGAATATCCGTGATGTTCAATCCACCATGCATCTTGGGAGAACAAATGTGATGCATCGAAAGCAGCCTGAGACTTTTTCTGCCATGTCTGGATCGCCAGAAGAGTTCCATAAAGACAGACATGAAAGATGTAAGATTTGCCTTAGTGAACATGATCAATGGCAAGTAAAATTGAATATATGCCACAAGGATGGACTGCACTATTTGAAGACGAACGTGCAAAGGCCAGGTTGCCAGTTTCCAATACTCAAGCTTTTTCCGAAGCTTAGCCAAAACCCAATCAGTTTGTTGTCGGCGAGTGAGTTCCCACCCCAAAGGGTAACCAAGATGACGAACAAACTGAGTGGGTGGAATGATATCCCCGGGCCATAATAGACTATGCCAGTCTTTGGAATGCAAAGGGAGCAGCTTAGACTTCTGAAAATTAACATGAAGACCAGCTGCCAAACCATAAATAGAGAGGGTCTGCATCAAGGCACCAAGATCATGGGGCGTATTCTTCGGGGTAAGGAAGGAATCATCAGCATAAGCTTGAGCAACCATGCTGCGATTAGCATCCAATTCCAAGCCATGAAGTGATCCTGTAGCCACAAGGTGATCAATATATTGCAGCATAGGATGAGTAGCAATGGTATACAGTAAAGCACTGAGAGGGCATCCCTGGCGGACCGAACAACGAAGAGTCCACTCATCAGAGATATCCCCAGAGATAATGCAAGCCGCATTGCTATCTTTGTAAAGCCAGGAAATAACATGTTGCATTTTTTGTCCAAACCCCAAAGCTTGCATAGTTTGCGAGATGAAATCCCATTGAACTGTGCCAAAGGCTTTTGCAATATCTACCTGCAAGAGTAGAACATCCTGCTGCATGTATTTGGCATATTCAATCCCAATATAAGCATTGGCAATGTTATCTGCGATATGGCGATGTGGAACAAAGCCATATTGGGAGGGATGCAACCCATCATGCAAATAACCTTTAATCCGATCAACTACCATTTTGGCAATGATCTTGTAAATGACTGGCATAAGTGTGATTGGCCTCCAATCACCCAGTGAATCACATAGTTGCTTTTTTGGAATCAGCTTGAGAAGACCCTTTTTGCATGACAAAGGCATCTGCTGATTTTGCCATGCTGTATTTACCATTTGCAACAAGGTGAATTTAAGAAGATCCCAGAATGCAAGAAAAAATTCAACAGTGAGACCATCCCATCCTGGAGATTTCCATCTGCCACAGGATCTCAGTGCATCAGACAATTCCCTTTCAGTGAAGGGATGTTCAAGTTCCAAAGCCTGAGCATCAGTCAGAATTGGATGGACATGCTGCAAAAGAAGCTGACGTGTAGACACGACCTGAGGAGAAAGAGTATTCAGATGCCCAAAATGAGTGGAGAAGTGCTGCACACATAAATCAGCAAGCTCTGAATGAGATGTTGACCAAGAACCATCAGGCATCCGGATCCGACAGATATTGGCAGCCTGTCTTTTGTAGTGTAAACTCTTAAAAAATTGCTTGGAAGTGCAGCCTATATCCAAAAATGCCCGTTGTCTGGATCGAGTTTCCCATTTAGCAAGCTTTCTGCGATCATTAGATTGAAGAGAGAATTGAGCCTGACATAAGAGCATGCTTTCCTCTGAAGACAAAGGGCGAAGATGAGCAAGCTCAGTCAAACTCTGACAGGTAAATTTGGCATGTGCTACAGTCTCCCTTGTGGCTTGCATATAGGATTTGCCATAATCTCGAATAACTGCTTGCCTCCGAGTAACAAAAGCCTGCTAGGCATAATCCAAACCAATGCGTATCTGACGAGAGAGAGGCTGAATAGCATCAGAGACAAGGCTTTAAAGACAGCATGCTCCAGATAACTATTATTAATCAGCAAAAGCCTTTGGCAAGGCAATCTGTCAGTGGGAAATTTATGTAAACACACATACACACACATAGAGATTAACGACCGCGGAAGGCCTCGTGGGCCTATGGGTCGAAGTGTGGAACAGCAAAAAGGGAAAAAAACTCATATAAGCCACCAAGTGCTGGAGCAATGGGCACGCTAAGGTCTTTGGTGAGTACCACGCTGAAATAAAGAGGTCAATAGCTTAAGCAGAATCAAATACAAATCATGTCGTATCATATAGTATTATGTCACATCATATCATGTGCTGTCTGAAGTAGGAAGAGTGTTGGAACTAGGACACGATCTCCAAATCCAAAACCAAGCACTGTGGGGACTCGTCTATGAGCGGCGAAGATGTCTCGGATCTGCGTCTGGCTAGCCGTCTCATGCTTTGGTGGTAGAGGAGGGCGTGGTCTGTCAATCTTTGAACCCGCTGACCTATGTTCAGAGTGACCCATCGTCTTGGGCGGTCTCCTCTGAGGAAAGTTGTGATAGATTGGACCTCAATCAAGTTTCTTTGGTCTCTCTCCGTGTCATGGGTAGCCTCTGCATCTTTCTCAGCACTCTATAGTGCCCGCATGTCAGCTAGCTCTTTCTCCTCCACCCCACTGTGTCCTAGAGCCGACTGAAATCCATAGAAATATGTGACATGCCATTGTGTCTAGTCAACCTCTGTATCCTGTGGTCTAGTCCCCTCCTGCTGCTCCCTAATCTATCGTAACAAGGTCTCCCTGTGGCAGTGCATCTCAAGTAGATAGAGCCCAATGCAGACTTGGTCATGGAAATGGATCAGTCGCGACAGTGGGCCAAACCCACTCCCATCCTGTGTGGGCTGTGCATGGGCTGCATGTGTCATAGTGAAAAGGGGTCCTGTGAAAATTGCTCCTAAATAGGTGTAGGACTGCACTATCTCCACAAGCTCGTCTCAATAAGTGAAGCTGAGACGACGAAGCATAGTATGTGAGGTGTTGAAGACCATAACCTTGGTCTTCCCAAGGTTGGATGTCAGGTATCTCTCTCTCTGCAGAACACCTCTAGGGCCTCCAAGTGTCTTTATAACCCCTCTTTATAGCCCCTCTGTTGAAAGGATGAGGTAAGGACTATGTCATTGGCGTATAGCAATATCTGTATCATGAGATCGGCCAGTAGTGATCCTTCCGCCTTCTAGGCGGTCTATGAAGGAAGCGATCTCATCAATGTAAAGCCCAAAGAGAGTCGGTGAGAGGGGGCAGCCTTGCATCACTCCGATCGTGCTCTCGACCCAATCCGTTAGACCACTTGGAGCGCGAACTCTGCCTTGACTCGACTCGTCGGACAGGCTCATCACCCCCCATATCAGTGTCTCTGGAATCTGTGTTTTAGATAAGAGAGAGTAGAGTTTTCCTTTCATGTACCAAAGTCGTGTTGGACTTAGATGGGAGGAAGAGTCAATAAACACTTCTCTACTCTTGGCTCGAGACATGATAGAAAAGTGTTTTGTAGCTTATTGAAGGCAAACACAAACCTATAGCCTACGGCCTTCTGAGGCATTCTAATGGCATCCATCTTCTCAACTTTGTTGAGGTAGGCCATAAATTGGCATAATGCTTGCCCTTTGAGAGGTATCATACCCGTTTCGGCTAGTAGGATGGGGTAGGGTGTGTGTGCCTTAACCTCCAATTCCCTTATGAGAAATCTTTTATATAAAGTTTCTATTCTTTTCTAATAGGTCCTAGAGAGTGTGGGAGCCCATGTTAGACACCCATAAAGGATCATTCTTTGTACAAGCGTAGTGTAAAGAAACTCTCTCATTCTTTTCCAATTCCACAAATGTGCCTTCCTTGCACTTGTTTTGGCAGCTGTACAAAGCTTTCAGTGCTCCCAAAATTCTTCTTTTTACATACAAATTCCACTTGTAGTTGTCCGTAAATTCCAGCCGTAGATATGATTTGACTAATTCCAAGGGCTGCCCTTCGAAAGTCACATCAATCGGTTTACTGCGAGTCCCAATCACCATGATTTTTGTCTTAGAGATGTAGCTGCATCTTGGAGTGTCTGTAGAAGTCTCCCAGTGCATCTAGATGTGCTTGCATTTTTTGCTTGCTCTTGCGAAGAATGCACACCATCTATGTAAATGAGCAATTGTAGAGCAACTGGGACACCTTCTCTACTATGTATTTTCACCCAATCTTCCAGTTCATCAATAAAAAGACAAAAATTAGTTGGTGAGAGGAGACATCCTTGTTCATGGAAAGACCAAAAAGAGTTGGCAAGAGGGGACATCCCTATTTGACCCCTATGTCATTGTTTATGACAACTGTCGCTTGGAAAATGACTCATCCACAAGTGGTTGGGCTAGCTCAGCTACAACTTTCTTGTATAAACATTATGTAGCCTCTTGAAAATTGTGATGGACTTGAAGCTTTTCCAGTCTTTCCCATAGTTTTTTGCGTGGAACTACATTAAAGGCAAGTGAGAGAGAGAGAGAGAGAGAGAGAGAGAGAAGTAGAAGTAGAATTTATTAACGTCCACGAGGGGCCAAAAATGACCCATGGGACCATCTGAATACAATGTAAAGAAAGTCTCCTAAAAAAGAGGGGTCAGTTATCTATGAGTTCCTGAGGACATGTAAAAAGACGGGTGACAAAAGATCCCAACGTTGCCGGAGAGGCAGTAGAGAGAACTGATGTCAACTGAGAGGAGTCCTCCAGTATCTGTTGGTAGTCCTCCCTGATATGTGCATATCGGGGGCACTGTAAAGCTATATGTGCCTCCGTCTCAACTGACTGCAAGTCGCAGAGAGTACAAACTTTGGCGTCTTTGGGCTGATGCATCCAAGCTCCCTTCTCTATAGCAAGCGTATGAGATCTGGTGCAAAACCTAGCTATATTTCTACGATAGAGAAGAGGAATAGGTGTGCTAATACAGGGCTGAGCAGAGGCCTCCATGGACATGTTTTAGAGAGAGGGGGGAGAGGGAGGGAGTCTATGAGATTGTGAAAATCCTGGTACAAACGAGCTGTGAGGGTGGAGGTACTAAACGAGCATCCACACCAATGCAGAATGCAAAATGAGAGAGAGAGAGAGAGAGAGAGAGAGAGAGAGAGAGAGAGAGGGAGGGAGGGAATTTATTAAGATGGAAGGGTCTATGAGACTAGGTTGAGCAACTAAAGCGGGTATCGACTCCCAAGGCTGATGTCTGAGACATGAATATCAATGGAGATATACTTTGCGCCGTCTTTTAGGAGAGTACAAAAAAGAAAGAAAGGGGCAAAAAATTCACACCAGTGGGGCGTCCGTTTGATCAGTTGATTATTCGAGTGACGGAGCCTATGTTTGTTGTTCTTGAAACCAACTTCGTTGGTCGATTGAGGGATAGAGGAGTTGATGCCGTCCGACAGTGACTCTGGATCTGGTGAGAGCTAGTGCCATTAGGCAAGGAAATCATACTAGAATTGTTGGTAATCACGCGTGTTCAGTCTGCTTTGGTCTCCTCTCTCCTCCTTTGTAGTGTCCAAGAGGTAGCTCGACGTCTGACAAGTGCGGTTGTCACTCCGGTGGTCTGTCTCGCCAAGTCAAAACCGTAAGGAGGAGATGGCTGTTGTCCTCATGTGAGATGAGGACAAGTTTTTCGTGTCGTGCTCTCTAGGTCCCTGTTGTGTCATGCCCCCCTGAGTAACTAGAGAAGAAGTCTTTGATTGTTCCCTTGATGGACTCCAATGGGCCCACTTGGTCTGGCCTTTGCACTTGAAGGAGTCAGTCTCTATCGCTGGGCCTCTAGAAGGATAGTCTTTACATGCCGTTGATCAAGATGGGCCAAGATATCTCTTGAGTGGTCCAAATCGGCCGTTGATTAAATATTGATGCTGTCGAGGGATCTCATAGTACATAGGGCATCTGAATGGAAAGTGCTCCTCTGTATTAACATCATACACGTTGGATAAAATGCAGATCCTCTTGTGTCGGGTGCCCTTTGCTCGTCTTGCCTCAAATCCATGACCAATGAGAGGATACTCGGAGCTGCTGTATTGATATCCTCAGTGCATGTAGAAGATAGATTTGAGTATACCGAGGGGGATCGACAAAACCGTCCTCCAAGATTTGCAAGCATTGATTGTTGTAGAAGCTAAGTTTACCGAAAACTCATGAGGTGCTAGCTAGGTCTTGTACATGTGGAGTTGTAAGAGATCCTCCCTGATGACCTGGTTCTCTTTGTGATAGGTGAGCCGGGTAGATGGGGTCTCAAGGCTATATTGAAATGGTGGCAGTCCTGACACTATGTGACTCATAGAGTGTTCAGATTGTCAAAATGATGTCTGAGCTGTTTCCTAGGTCCAGTAATCGCTTGAATAGTCGGGCCCATGTCAATGTGTGAAAAGGTTTGTGAAATACCACCAAGCTGTTATAGACCCTCTACTTCTGCTGTGCATGCCAAAATTGTTCAGTCAGTGAAATCCTTGAACAGATGCTCCTATTCACCTGCCTCCCCTCCTGCTTACTGCCTTTACCTCCTGCTCACCCGCCTTCTCCCTACTCACCCTCTTCTGCCCGGCTGCTGCTGCAGCCTTGCCATTTGCAGCCCCCCCCCTGCTCACCCACCTCCCTGCTCAAGGCTGCTGCTGGACATCTGCCACCTGCTGCCCCAGGCCCGCCGCCATCGGACACCTGCTCACCCACCTTCTCCTTCCTGCCGATCTGCCGCTTCCTGCTCACCCGCCTTTGGCTCCTGCCAACCCATTCCCCTCCTCCTCCAGCGTTGACTCAGCCTTCACCCACCTCCCCTCTGCTGCTCTCCCAAGCAACTCATCTCCCCCTGCACCCACTGCCTGCTACCCCCTCCCTTTCAAAAAAATCTGAATTACGAAGTTTAGGGCTTTGACCATTTTTAAAAAAAAATTACAAAGTGAAATATGAAAACCTTTCCTCAAAAGCAGCTTGCAACTTACATGTTGCACGCTCCATAATTTGAAAATATGACTTGAAACTTCCGAGTTCACGTTGATCAAAGATGAGCGTGGCCCCAATGTCAAGTCTTGACCCTCAGCTAGTCACAACTCACTAACTAGTTACTAGATTGCTAAGAGAGTCTAGAGTGACCACTATTAGCCTATGGCTGGTCACATTATTCTTGATCACGACTACTTTTGGGATTGAGAACCTTGGTGTGCGTCTTTGGCTTTCCTTCTCAAAAGTCTCTTGAATGACCTCGCAGGGGGCATGCTTGCCCACCATCTATGACCAAGACTTTGTATCTTTGGTGTTTGCTTCAATTGTTGCATCTTTTTTTTCCTCCCTGTCTCTGGGCTCTCTCAATGCTTTCCCTTATGTTCTCTTCAACTCCTCAAGTCATTTCTTAAGGGCAGCATATCCTCTTGAGTCAGGTGCCATGTGACTTTGAGTTTGACTGCCGGAATTATTGAATGCATATTCCTCCAATGTCTTTTTCAGGCATCGATTTCCCCTTTTATGGCATCTTGTGACTCATTGTGGGCCTTTTTAAGCACTTGTAGTTCCCGTTGTAATATCTTGTGCTAACTCTTGTGGGTTTCCCAATTTCTCCATTTCTTTTGTCTTGGTGGTAATGTCACTAGTGGAGTAGAGCAGATCTGGTCTAGGTAGGCATTTTCCATGGCCTTCACTATGGCCCCACTTCTTGTCACTTTGCAACCTGAGTAAGCACCCCCATAATATGCATAAAAACTGAAGTTGTAGTTTGAAAATTTACCTTGTTGCTGTTTTCTTTTCTGTTTGGGACGAAAAGTGTCCAAAATGTGGGAAATCCATAATCTTCATCCAAATGAGGACAGAAATGTACACTTATGTCCGCTCTTCATAGAAATCCACAATATCATCCCCTTGTGTGCTTCATTTTGTCAAATTCTTGATAGATATTCGCCTTCCATTCAGCTTGCATCACCCTCGTTCCACATGTGGCATTTTTGAGTTATTTTGTTGTCTATCTTCTCATACCCCTTTTAGAGGATCGTGCTGCCCTTGTCACCCGCTCACTACACGAGGCTGCCATTCACGCTTTTCCCCACACCACCCGCTCCACCCGCCCACCACCCCCTGGAACCGTACCCTGTAATAGTTGGTACAGTGATGAGTGTAAGGCCTTACGCCGTCAACTCAGATTCGAAACCAAAAATAGTCTTCCGAGCACACCAGATACGCTACGTGAATACCGTAGACTGGTACGGAGGAAGAAACTAGACTTCATTCGTCAAAACGAGGAGGAGCTACTGAACATTTTGTTTAGTAACAACTC
This sequence comes from Dipteris shenzhenensis, assembly GCF_047967505.1. Lineage (NCBI taxonomy): Eukaryota > Viridiplantae > Streptophyta > Polypodiopsida > Gleicheniales > Dipteridaceae > Dipteris > Dipteris shenzhenensis. The sequence continues at coordinate 1,978,691 of NC_141602.1, read as the reverse complement.
TAAGGACTTGTGGCGGAGATTTCTAGAAGGACGGTCCCCTCCGCCACTCACTGACACCCAGATCTGGTTTGATTATGCACACACACTTTATGACATCCCAAATCAATCAGTCCCTAGCCTCACACATGCCTCGTCCCACATCTTGCACCCTCTTCACTAGAGGAGGGGTAAAGGATGCTGTAATGAAACTTCATAATGGCCGAGTGAAGGATCGTGAGGGACTATGCACTGAGTTCATTGCATATGGGATTAACCTCCTAGCCCCGATCGTAGCAAAGCTTTTTAATGAAGTGGTTTGTTTGGGATTTCCACACACTTGGGCCATTAACACTATCTCACCCATCCACAAGGCAGAGGATCCCATGAGCCCGGAGAACTACAGGACCATTATGATTGGACATGTCATGTCCAAGATTTATGCATCAGTACTTGACTCCGAGGTTAGCAGACTTGCAAAGTATCGAGGACTCAGAGGAGTAGGACAGGCTAGATTCCGGCGTGATCATGGAACCATGGACCACATTCTGACGCTCAGATGTATCATCGAGGAGGCGAGGTCACGGAAGCAGAGGGTTTATTGTTGCTTTGTGGATTTTCGTAAGGCATTTGACACAGTCCCGAGAGCCCGCCTCATACGGCGCCTACAGGACTTGGGTTATGACCAGGAGATCATTTGGGCTGTCATGGCACTTTACGAGAGAGTTTCTGGCAGAGTTCAGGCAGGATCCGGATGGATAGACGAGATCATGAGTACCATCGGGGTCAAACAAGGTTGTCCTTTGTCGCCTACCTTGTTTGGCCTCTACATTGACGAGCTTGAGACAGTGATGCAGACACAGGGGGGTGTAGGTTACTCTCTTGCGGGCACGCTGATCCAGATTTTGCTCTATGCAGATGACGTGGCTCTCTTGTCTTCCTCAGCAGAGGGGCTTTAGAGACACCTAGACGCACTACAGTCCTTTTGTGAGTCTCATGATTTTAAGGTCAACCTGGGTAAAACTAAGGTCATGATCTTCAATACATCTCCAGCCATCATGCGTCAGGAGCAGTTCACATTTGCGGGGTCATCTGTTGAGATAGTTTCATCATACACTTATCTTGGGGTTATCTTCTACGGACCGAGCTTCACTATGAGACCCGCGATGCAGGCACGCTCTTGAGTAGAGGGTATGCCTCATTGGCCAGGCTAGAGAGGCAGTGCTTCCGCTCACACTTTTAGGATCCACGCACCAAGGGGTTGCTTTTTGACTCCTTGGCTCGCCCAGCGGGGATGTATGGCAGTCCTTGTTGGGGGCCAGACTTGTCGGATACAGAGTAGGCCCGTGTGGAGCGGCTACAGGCTCTCATGCTATCACGGATGATTCGTGGTAAGTCATCCGTTCCTCACCAGATCATTCAGGCTAAGTTTGGGTCACCCCCTTTACAGCTAGATGTTGCATTTCAGGTCATCACATATCTGTACCGAGTTAGGGAATATGGGGATTATACCTCGGGGCATAGCAGGCTACCATGGATAGCTCTATCCTCTTTTATGGCACTTGCAGCAGGAGGAGATCAGAGGTGCTGATATGCACGTACAGAGAGAGGGTTTGAGCGATTGGGGCTTGACATGGATAGACTACCTCCCTTCCAGTATAGCATGGATGCTCCGTTCTCTCCCCTCTTATTACACGAGGTCAACGAGGTTATCCGTGAGAATCTACTACAGCTACACACTTTTCGGGCTTGGTTGGAACCGAGTGAACTCCCTGACTGGGGCTCGACATGGATAGACTTTAATAAACTTTCTTTCTTTCTTTCATGGGACAGTAACCAAATGAGTGTATTTACCTTGGGAGTCTGCTTGCTGTGAATTGCTTTTCTTCTTCAAAACCCATCTAGTTTCTAGCCAGCCACTTGATGAGAGCCTAGGAGCCTTGCCATTAGCTAACCATTTCTATAGTCATTCTTTGGATGGAATCTCAAGCTTGAGGTTCTCTTTGAGCTGCTCCAGATGGGGGATTGCTTCCAAACCTGTTTTATTGCAGTGAATGTGCTTTTGCTTTTGTATTCGGACTTGAAAAGGTCCCTATATTTGCTACACTACTAAGATTGCTCCTGATTATCAGTAATCCAATTGTTGCTCTCTCTCAACAGCCCTTGGATGATCATAGAGTGCTCTTATGTGAAGTTTTGTTGTTCCTGTCACCATTCCTTTCTTAGTGCATGCAAGCTCTAATCCGAGTCCATTCATTCCATTATTTCTCATTATCTCATATTGGTTTACCTCTATTTTTCATGTTTCTTCCTGTCATCTTGAATGGTCACATTACAAGGATTAGTTTTTATTTTCTTGTGCCGCTATCCAGAGCTCCACAAAAAGCTTGCTTATGTCTTGCGCTAACCAATTAAGCCAGCTTCTCATCTCTTTGATCTCCCTATCCCAACCTTGTCTGAAATGGTTTTCATTGCTTTACCCCTTGTCAGATAACCTTGATGTGCTCAATAATAGCATGGTCTCTAAGCATGGACACATCTCCTTTGGCAGTTGAGGTGGTGCTTTACTCCTTCCGATTTTGTCCAACCTTCACAATTATAGGGTGGCAATCTCATAGAAATGTTTTTTATTTAACAGCCAGACACTTATGTGAGATATCTTGTGTCTTTCAACAAGAGGGTTTCAGGATGCAATGGCATCATTTTGTGTTTTTTATGTTTATAAATGTCAACCTCTCTTTGAATGCAGCATGTGTGATGAAATATCATTCCTTCTTCAAGGACAAAGTTGGGACTGTGTAATTAGAAAGATGGGCAAACATGAATAGATTGGGAAAGTTCAGCAAGCTGACGGAGGAGGGGGGGAGAGGAGCGGGGGAGGGGGGGGGGGGTGGGCGGGGGGAAACAGGGGCGGAGTCAGGGGAAGGCTGGATGGGGAGCAAGTTTTGTTTGAGGAAAGGCTTGTCAGAGTTGGCTTGAAGACTTAAGAGGCATTGTAGAAAGGTGGCTCGATAAGCCGAATATATACCAGCTGCAAGATATCATGTGTTTTAACAAAAGGAGTTTGAGAAACTGATGATTTTATGTCTATTTTATGCTTTTAAACATCAAACTTGCTTTGAATGTATCTTGTGTGGCTGACCATACAGGTGAAAAATCATCCCTTTTTCAAGGATATAAGTTGGGACACTCTAGCTAGACAAAAGGTGCATTCGAGTTTTCTTCGTAATTCTGGATAAATTGTGAGGCAGCCTTTGCAGATTCAGTTCTACAGTAGTCTTTGCGATTGAGTTTTACAGTGGTCTTTGCAGGTTCGATGTTATAGTAGTCTTTGCGGATTCACTTTCACAGTTAGAATATGGCACTGATATTTGAGAACCATTTGCAGGCTGCCTTTGTTCCCAGTCCTGAAAGTGTGGATGATACCAGTTATTTCATGTCTAGGCATCTTGAAGAGTATAGACATTCATCCCCGCTGTTTGCAGATTCAAGCGATACCTCGACAAGCTGTTCAAGCACCAGCTCCATGAAGGCCATACTGAATGAAGGGGTATGTAAGGAATCACTGTTCTTCATTCCTTACTGAGGAAGTTGTGGTGTTCCAAGGGATACAGTAACAGATTTCTCAAATCTTAGCTATGTATCTTATGAATTGCAAGCATTGTCTTATTAATGGACTTGTCTTATTGGATTTCCACTCTCTTCAAAAATTTCAAAGTTATATGACATAAGCTGCTTGTGTCACTTTTTAAAATCGTCCTTTGGCATGTTATTTTATAGACAAAGGGCAGCAATAAGTGCACAGAATTTGATACAGTTTGGGAGAAATATTGCATATGGCTGACCAATAATCATCATGTCAATAGAAGTCACAGGAAAAAAGTAAGATGACAACTCCACAAGAAGAGAGAAAAGTATTCTCTTTATAACTGCTTCAGAAGATCAGATGCTATATACTCAGCATGTTGATGGCCAGGTTATATGTCAGTTGAAGGCCATCGTCACATTTTTTTGTACAACCAGTCAGCAGAAATAGAATGGTGGAACTGCAATGTGAGGTTGCAAGATCCAATCCCAAGATGAATTCTATGCCTCCTTCGATGATCTATTGACTTTGAGATGGTCGCCTAGAATGGATCTCACTTCTCATGGATCTTTTGAGGTCACAGTGTAGCTATTACATAGTATGAGCACTTAATCTTGCATTGCAAGGCAATGAGGAAGCCCTCTGATCTACAGTGTTATGTAACCTCGGCCACTGTCATCATAGCATATGTGCTGGGATCGCAGTGTAGTTGATCACCTTTTAGGACCAACATAACTGTGAGTGTTGGGGAGAGAGAGAGAGCAAGAGAGAGTGAGCTGAGAGCTGAAAGCTTGAAAGCTTAGTTGCAATAGAATAGTGTAAGAGTTCAACTGAAAGAGTGAGAGATAAGGTTTTGTCCTATTGACAAAACCTTAGTAGTCACTAACCATAGTTAGTGAACTAACCGCGGTTAGGGGGAAAAACCTCTTAAAGAGGGAAAAGTGTCCCTAACTAGCTTATTAAATTACAGGTCACTGTTAGAATTATATCTATAAGATATAATTCTAACACCCCCCTGCAGTGCCAATGTCATGTACAAGGCTGATCAATCACCAAACGGATATAAGTTCAGGGCACTGTGAAATGCCTCAAACTTTTCACGTGGTAGTGCTTTGGTGAAAATATCTGCAACGTATACTGATCTCTCCTGCATGCAACTTCTCTCTGACGTAGTGATAGTGAACCTCAATGTGCTTCGTGCGAGCATGAAACACTGGATTCTTTGCCACTGCAATGGCACTCTGACTATCAGTGAGAATTGGAGAAGGACCCTCCAAAGACAGATGAAGATCAGCAAATAGACGTCGCAGCCAAACACATTCAACTGTTGCTGTGAAAGCTGCCCCGTACTTAGCTTCACATGATGAGGTAGCCACTGTAGATTGTTTCTTGCTCAGCCAGGAAATGCAAGATTTACCCAAAAAGAAACAATTGCCACTAGTGGACTGCCTAGTGTCATAATCACCAGCCCAATCTGAGTCACTGTAGGCATGCATCTGCAAGTCACCCCCCCTGGGAAATAACAAGCCAAAAGACTTCGTGCCCTGCAAATAACGGAAGATGCGCTTAACTGCCTGCCAATGCATAGTTTTTGGGCTGTGCATATACCTGCTCACCTGAGATACTGTAAACTGAATATCAGGTCTAGTGTTGCAGAGATACATGAGGCATCCAACAGCCTGACTGTAAGATGTGGCATCAACTGATTCTCCTGCATCATGCATTGTGAGTTTCAGCCCCGGCTCCATGGGAGTGGCTATGGGCTTACAATCATCCATGTTAAATCTGTCCAAGAGTTTCTGCACATACTTGGACTGAGACATAACAGTGCCACGTCTCTCTTGAGAGAACTGGATCCCCAAATAAAAGTGAAGCAGCCCCAAATCTGACATGTCAAAGGTGGTCTGCAAATCAGCTTTGAAATCTGCAATATTATCTTCTTTGGACCTTGTGAGCAGTAAGTCATCGACATAAAGAAGGATGACTAAAATTTCCCCCCCATCCAGCTTGATGTAGAGGGTGCTCTCAGTAGGACTATTGTGCAGCCCCTTGCTGGTCAAAAAGGCATGAATCTTGGCATACCATGCACGAGGGGCCTGTTTCAGCCCATACAAAGCTTTGTTTAGCTTGCATACCTGAAGTGCATTTGCTGTAATTTCAAAGCCTGGAGGTTGTTTGACATAAACCTCTTCCAGCAAGTCTCCATTTAAGAAGGCTGTTTTTATGTCCAATTGATGAACATTCCACTCAAAATGTGCAGCCATTGCAATAACAGATCGGGTGGTGGTCATCCGGGATGGTAGGAGCAAAAAGTCTCCTCATAATCTATGCCCTTTTTCTGAGCATAGCCTTGCCTTGTATCTGTCAATGGAGCCATCTGGCTTCCGTTTCACCTTGGAAACCCATCGTGTGCCAATGGTATGTTTACGTGGTGGCAAGTCTACAACATCCCAAGTCTGATTTTTCTTAATGGACTGCAACTCATCGTGCATGGCATTCATCCAATGCACATTGTCCTTTGCTTCTTCGAATGTTGCAGGCTCCTCCTCATCGAGAAGAGTATCTGCATATGCTGATTCCACTGAATTAGCACCTTCCATGTGCCTTGCTGCACTGCGAGTCCTGCCAGGTAATGGAGCATCAATCTTACTCTTTCTGAGAGTCTGTAACAGCCAGTTTGGGACTGTTTTTGCTGCATGTATGTCTGCAATTTCTTGCTGAACCACCTATTCCACTGCCTGTGGAGGTGGCAAGACATCTTGTGGCTGAACTGGAGCATCGGGAGGTGGCTGTAAATTCTGATTTGTATCAGAAATATCAGCAGGGGAACCCAAAGCAATGGGTAGTAACCCCTCAAAAACATCCTCTGAAGAAGAAGGCATATGAAATTCAGCCTGAGTGTGAGCTGAATTCTCTGCAAATATCACATCTCTACTGACAATGATCTTGCGTGTAGCAGGAATGTAGAGAAGGTAGCCCTTGCTTTCTGCACTGTACCCAACAAATATGCACTTAATTGCCTTATTTGACAACTTGTGCCTAAATTCAACTGGCACATGAGCATATGCAAGGCATCCAAAGACTCGGAAATGATCCACTGAAGGCTTTCTCCCATTCCAGACCTCGTAGGGAGTTTTTGTTTTCAAAGCCTTAGTGGGAGCCCGATTTAAAATGTAGTTGGCACACATCAGACCTTCAAGCCAGAATTTGTGAGGCATGTGTTTGCTTTTCAGCATACATCTGTCCATCTCCATAAGAGTTCTATTTTTCCTCTCAGCTTTGCCATTTTGCTGAGGGGTCAGCCTCATTGTGAGCTGATGCACAATACCCTTGCCTTTCAGAAAAGCATCAAAATCTGCATACAAGTATTCCCCACCTCTATCTGTGTGCAATGTCCATATCTTGAGTCCGGTTTCATTTTCAACCATGGCTGAAAAGTGTTTAAACACCATGAACACTTCTGATTTGCGCTTCAGCCCAAAGACCCAAGTGAAATTGGAGTAATCATCAATAAAAGTAACAAAGTAGAGATGACCACCCAATGATGGAGTCCTCATGGGACCAAAGACATCACTGTGTATAAGCTGTAATTTGCGTACAGCTTTAACTGAACCATCCTTTTTGAAGGGGAATCTATGCATCTTGCCTAAAATGCACCCTTCACAGGCATGTGGAGGAGGTATCTCAAGAGGTGGCAATGCATCAACCATAGAGTGCTTTTGAAGTGTCATCAAGCTGTTTGGTTGGTCTTGGTGGACAATGCCTACACTACAGAGGGATGGGCCACGTGGCCAAGGCTTGACCTTGATTCACTAAGCCTGAAGGAGCCACAACCAAAGTTGTCTCAAGCTGAAAAGCTTCTAGGTACAGTTGCAACAACTGAGATATATCTGCCAGATCACCCTCTTCCAGCCACTTCGCATGCAATGTTGAATATTTCTAAAACTCCACTGAATAGCAGAAGGAAAGTTTACATCTGAATTTCCTTTCCTTATGTGTAAATATTTGCCTTGGAACTAGAATCTCATCAAATTCCTCAACCTATGGCTGTATCTCGTAAGGCATATCCTTCGGCACATCTCCTTGGAAATGTTTGAGAAGACTCACTTGAAAGCATTGTGAATCCTTTAATGATCTGGTAGCTTCAACCTTGTAAGGTACATCATTGATCTTACACAACTTGAAAGGCCCTTAATATCTCATACTCAACTTGGGGAACAACCGGTCTTTGCTCCTTCTATTTTTCAGCCTTGCCTTTTCAAAACGCAAAAAGACCCAATCACCCTCTGCAAATCTAGTGCGCAGCATTGACGATCAGCTACTTTCTTTTGCTTTGCCCGAGTCTTCTGGAGAGCTTGCTTGACTTTGTGGTATGCTACATCCATGCTCTCAACATACTTGTTGGGCTCAAAGATCTTATCTTGTGTATGGAAGATAGGTGGGACTTCCCTTCCTCCTTTCACAATCTCAAAAGGAGCTTTACCCGTGGAAGTATGAATGGAGTTGTTGTAAGCAAATTCCACCAAAGGCAAATATTGTTCCCATTGTGTCTTATGCTGAGACACATAGCATTTTAAAAGATCAAGCACAATGGAATTAGCCTCTTCTGGTCGCCCATCTGTTTGTGAATGAAAAGAAGATGAGAACTTCAAAGTAGTGCCCATATTCCCAAAAAGCTCTCTCCAAAAAACAATCTCGTCATACGCAGATCTCTGTCACTAATGATAGATTCGGGCATGCCATGATACTTGAAGAGGTTCTGCATGAACAATTTTGCCATATGGCACGTTGTTATCTTCTTCCTTACCGGAATGAAATGAGTCTGCTTATTGAACTTGCATGTCACAGTCCATAAGTCATCATTCCCTGTAGGTGTTCTCGGAAGATCAAAACTAAAATCCATGGCAATGCTCTCTTGTGGTCTATCTAGGATAAGCAACGGATGCAACAATCCTGGTACCTTCTGTCGGTCAAACTTGACCTTCTGACAGATAATGCATGTCTTGACAAAGGCTTCTACATCTTGTCTCAAAACTGGCCAATAGAAGAATTGCTCAACTGCCTTCACTGTGGCATCAATGCCTTTATGTCCTGCATACGGTGGGGAATGACTATGTTTTAAAACCTTAGGCCTCAACTACTTTGTGACATAAAGGCAACCATGCATCATAAGAAAGCCATCTCTGAGAGTATAATGCTTAAGACATTGACCATTAGACAACTGATTATAGATCCTTGCTAAATCCTTATCTCGTGCATATGGATCCTTCATTGCATCCAACTCATGGTGGTATGCAATGGATATTGCTGAAACCTGGGGTTTCCTTGACAAGGCATCAGCCACAACGTTCTTTTTGCCCTCAACTTGCACCATCTGACTGTAAAGATGGATAAGAAATTGACCCAACACATATGCTTCTTAGACAACTTAGACTTAGTAAGGAAATATCTCAAGGAGAAGTGATCTGTTTGAATAGTGAAATCAGCCCCAAGCAAGTAATGTTTCCATGTAAAAAGAGCATGAACCACAGCCAACACTTCTTTCTCATAAATCTGCAAATTTCTTTCAGCATCTTGCAAAATTCTACTCTCATAGGCAACAACCCATCCATCCTGCATGATAATTGCACCAATTCTAAATTTTTCACATGTGTCACACTGGACAGCAAAAGCTTTTTAGAGATCTGGCAAGGTCAGCACTGGATCTGAAGTAAGCTTTTCTTTCAGCATTGCAAATGCTGCCATTTCTTTTTCAGCCCATGTAAAAGAAACTCCCTTCTTCTGCAATGCATAAAGGGCTTAAGCAACCTCAGCAAAATGACGTATGAACTGTCTATAGTACGAGCATAGATGAAGCTACATACATCATGCAAGTTTCTCAACTGTGGTCCATTGCGGATTGCTTCTACTTAGCAAGATCTATATGCACTCCATCCTTGGACACGATGTGTCCCAAAAAGTGAATCTCAAGCGTAAAGAAGTCACTTTTCTTGGCATCTATGAGCAGCCTATGCTTCTTGAGTTTTCTGCAAAAACTATTACCAAATGCTTCGTATGCTCTGCCTCGAAGGAAAGGCTAAGGCATTCACCATTGTCCATGACCAACTGTAAAGGTGTCCAAGCATTCCACAAAGCATCCAACTTACTCAACCAAGACTGGCAATCCCACAACCCACTCATCAGCCTCTCAGGGTGATGAAGCTTCAACACAGATCTCATACTGAACAAGTGACCACAATACAGGAAGATAATCCTCACATTGCCCCTTTGGTTACACCCTCTATAATTGGGTTCCCAATCACTGCCTGAATGGCCAAAAGGGGCTTCCAACAACAAATGGAGCAATAACAAGCTTCCAAAATCACCAAATGCAATCAACATGAAAGCGATAGTGACAAAAGAACTCAAACCAGCTTCATGTCATAAGCAATAATGTTGATTCACTAGTCATGGTTGAAATTTTGAATGTGTTGTTAATTCAATATAAGGTAATATCGCTTTGAATTGTAGAGTATTGAATACACCACCTCCAAGTTTGTTGTGTAGAGAGGTGAACCTTTTATATGCAAACTTGTCCCTTTTCCTTCATTTGTATCCAAAGTAATTACAAATTTATGATCCCCTCAACTTGTGACTGATTTTTGAAGGTTTTCTACATTGCATTTGAACATTCGAGGAAAAATAGGGTCGTATACCTATTTTTGCAGTCAAATATCATAGAGCTACTCATGCTTTCGATTTTGAACTTTAAAAAAATGCAATCGGAGTTATAGCATGCAAAAAACACCTCCAGAAGCAACAGATCCAGTGTGGAGACTAGCAGGAGGAACTGGCAGCTTGGTGAAGGGAGGGAAGAGAGAGATAACAGGCTGGAAATCAGAGAGAAGAAAAGAGCAGGAGGATCATGGGTAGGAGGAGGAAGAGATCAATGCAGCCTGCAAGATCCGCCTAGGGAAGCGTGCACCTTGAATGATATGCAGAAAACAGCTGCACAATAGTCTCAAAATCAGCGCCAAACTACCACGGGAAGTGTGCAATCAACCGTACAAACAGCCTCAGCAAAACGGATGTTTGCCTTGGATTCCGTGCAACAGCCTGTACAATCAATCATTAATACTTCCGTACAGCCGTAGGGGAGCCTTGGAGAAAGAGCCTTAGAGAGGGAGGACCTCGTGATGTGTACGGAAAGAGAGGAGAGCGAGCAACATTCAAGAAAACCCGTACCTTCATGAAAACCAAGGTGGAAGGGGAGCAAGAGGGTAGGTGTGCATGAGTGGTTGCCATGTGGGCCCCTCATTAATGCTCTAACCCACACAAATGAAACATTGGTTTTCCCCTCACACTTAAGTCCTAACCCTTCTAACCAATGAAACATTGGATGAGTGTGCCAAAAAGTAGCCGAAGCACCTGATTCTTCAGCGAAAATTGCAGATTGCCCTAGTAGGCGAACTGGCAACATACGTATTCTACAATAACACATGTTTTCTTATGCAGATGGTTTTAGGTGTCATTGTCTACTAGCGAGAGGGTAGAGAACTTGTTGGGGCAAAGTGAAAGGTCTTGATATCTTGATTAGCTCATTCCTTGCACCTTATGCGTTTGACCAAGGAGAGCTCAGTGGTTGGTGAGCGGTTTGGATGGGGCTGAGAGTGTTGAACCTTAAGATTGGGGTCCCGAACGTTTATGCTCCAATTTGCAAACAACAAAGAGGACTGTTTGGGTGCCAACTTACTAGCCCAATGTAGACTCATGGGTGGTTGTAGACTCAACAGCCATGACCCCACTAAGAGGACCGTTTGGGTGCCAACTTACTAGCCCAATGTAGACTCATGGGTGGTTGTAGGTAACTCAACAGCCATGACCCCGCTAAGAATAGTTTATCTTTTGTATTAGAGGCAGAGATCAGTGGAAAGAGCTAAGAGCTCACTAGACTATAGCAGGTTTCAAGCAGCGGGGTCACGACGATGGCAGATCACTATTATTTTGCAGTTGGAGCAACCTCTCCTTACACTACCCTTGAGAGGCTTGAGGAACCAAGATGATCTTCACCACGAGCAGAATGTGAGGCCTCATGCATGATGCAAAGCAGTGTGGTTGAGAGGGATCTTGTGGGACATGGGCTCTTCTCACGCTGATTCAACCATCTTGAAATGCGATGAGAGCTGCATTCCCATAGCAAAGAATCCAGTTTTTTGTAGATTCCACTAGATGTAATGCCACAAGATCTACTCATTCCCATAGCAAAGAATCCAGTTTCTTATTCTTGGATAAGTCAATTCCAGGTTTAGCACCAATTCCAGGTTTAGTCTTATTCTTGGATAAGTCAATTCCAGGTTTAGCACCAATTTGTTTGAGAAAAGAACCAAAGCAAAGACATTAGTCATATTCAATGCCCAAACAAGCATAACACAGTAGACTTCTTCACGAAGGCACTCAGTCAGGACCACATCAGGGCACAAGGATGGGTATAGAACCTCAAGAAGAGATGGTTTGGGAGAGCACTCTTGTACCCTTCATACTTCGGCTTTTTTGGGAGCAGCATCTTTTGTTGGAAGAGGTCCACTCTGTTCGTTGAAGATCGAGCTCCAAGCTTATGAATCGTGTTGCAAACATCTGCATCTATATGCAAGAAGCATATATGCAAATGCTTGCGTCCAGACTTCATGCATATATGCACGGTGACTGATATATGCTTTTAAATAAAAGCTCATCTGTCAGTGTCATTTTTCATGAGTATTGCATATCAACAATGCCCAACAGTAAAGGCACATGGGTAAACCAAAAAACAGGGGGGTTGTAGGGTGACCAGCATTGCAAAGTTTTTGGTTTGAGGTTTTGTGAGTGTGGAAGACAGAAAATGAACAATGTACGTGCTTGTTTGTATTTTTCATTGATGCTAGGTTTGTGAGTGAACTTGCATGTTTTGCCATCCTGTGTGTCTAGAATTAGAGTTTCCTAAAGATACATAGGATGATGATTGTTATGACGCACACTGAAATTGATTCAAGTCAAATTCGGCAGGAGGATGAATGTGGAGATCTTGCCGACTTCGGAAGCAATGCCTCAGTTGAACACACTTTCAACAATTTCTCTTTCAAGGTACATGCCCAAATTTTAAAAATATGAGAGGGTAGTGAATGCATTATCTATTGCCTTCTACACAAATTCACTGAATAATGTGTGATGTGTGGGAAAACCTTCTATCTTGACAATGTGTGGGAAAACCTTCTATCTTGACAATGTGTGTGTGAGTATTTGAATAGCTTGCCCCCCCCCCCCCGCTCTCTCTCTTTCTCTCTCTGTCTGTCACTCTGGTCGTTAAGCTGAAAATTTGTTTGTTCAAAGAAGGGCAACCTTGTCCTGTGTAACTTACTTTGAATACTTTTCTATTGCAGAATCTATCACAGCTTGCTTCTATTAATTATGATTTGCTGTTACAAACTGGGAAGGATCCTTCCAAGGGGCATTCAAGACATCAATCAGCATCTTAATACTTGTAGCCAATGCAACAAATCTAGATTTTGTAAATTATGTAGCATGTATCAAATTAGCGAACTTGAACCTGCTCTAATGAGTGCCTCCTGAAAGGCAGAAACATAAAGAGGGGAAGGTCCAACTCAGAGGGCATGTGTCATACAAATTGATATTTGAGTGCAGTATCCTTTATAACCCTACAGGGCCTGTTATACGGTGAGACCTTGTCAAGCCCATAAGTGGGTTCAATTTTAGCACTGTTGGGCTGATATGGTTCAAGCATGAAGAGGGAAATAAGGGGAGCTTTGGAAAAGAGTCCCTTTTGTAATATACGAGAGGAAATACCCCCTTCGGGAGGGTGCATCCATTTGACAACAGTTTTGGGCAGTAATTTCTGGAAATCTCTGTTACAATTCACAAGATCCTACCTGTTCTTTTTTTCTCTTTTTTTTTTGGGGATAACAAGGTCTACTTTAAGATAGCAATATGTTGCATATACACTGATAACACAAATAGAGTTTCTTAGATGATTGAGCACTAGTACTAGATCACAAGGGGCATAGTCAAGGAGCTCAACTTGAGATCGGAGCTAGAGATTTCTTTAGAGAAGTTTGCTGAACATATTTTTTCCTATGTCCATATCTTTCCATGTGAAGCTACTAGGGTAGCAATCATTATGAGAGGGAAGCCTTTCTTTTATGTACAGTACTTCAATTTCCAATGCATGTACTTTACCTTGAAGGCTGGCAGCTACCCATTCCAACTTGTCTTTTTCCCATTCCTCTCTGTCCTCCTTTCTTCTTGCATCTTCCCACCCTTTTTCTTCATTTCATTGAGTACCTTATCCACAAGTGCTTTCTTAGCCAATAAGCCCACATTTGTAGCTTCTTGATTTAGTGCTATACTTCGTCATGGCTGAGTCAGCCCTTCACCTCCGGAGTGCCGACAAAAACTGAGTACGAAAGACTATATAAATGGATGCTCAAGTATGTGTGGAAGTGTGGATTTGTATGTATGTGAGCATAGTTTTATACTATGGTCTACACCCACTGTTGGCCGCTGATGACATCAGTGGGGATGTCATAGTAGCTAGTCCCTACCATGCGTGATGGAGTTTATGGTTTTCAACCTTACGAGTGACTATCATGGGATTGAAATTGCACTATGTTGTGTTTTTAGAGGATACATTAAAGATTCAACATTAATCTTGTACCACAAAGAACAAAAGGGAATAGTATGAGGAGGTGGGTATGGTGAAGGTGCCGCAGTCAAAAAGATGACTCTAAAATCCATGGTGAACGGCAACATGTGAAAGTAGACGCAATTCAACAACATATAGTTTTAATTTGACAAGACTATACCAATGAATGATTAAGAGAACGTTGAATTTAAGTTGTTTTAAAGGTCTACTATTGAGTTGTAAGGTCTATTATTTAAGTTGTTTTAAAGGTCTACTAATAAGTTGTAAGGTCTACTATTTAAGTTGTTTTAAAGGTCTACTATTAAGTAGTAAGGGCACGAATGCTAATAAGAAAACAAGACTATATTTTGGTAGACACATATAACACCCAAATAAGAGTACTCAAGTGAGCAAAAGTTGGAAAGAGCGAGGCAATCAATATTAAAGATGTGGGAATATATCCATCACACTAAGCTATTTAAGATTTAGGCATCGGAAAGCCTAATGAAATTTAGTATTATACACATGTTGCAAGTATATTGGTGACACATAAGGTATCAAAGTCAAGGGTATTCTAAAATGTTTCCCCCTAACAAACTTTTGATCAAATTTCATATTAAGTCCCTTCCCCCCAACCCAACCCCCTAGAATTGAAAAATCAATCAAAGTTGAACCTCCCCATTGAAAAATTAACATAAGTAAACCAAAACTCATTCCTTCGCGCTTCACGTCTCCTCTTGTCCCCCTCGTGCCCATATTGTTGCCCTTTGCCTACGCTCTTTCCTTGCTCCCTCACATTTCTCCCTCTCAATGCATCTTATCCCACTTCACCCTTGCTCCCATCCCTCCTCCCATATTGCCCTCCCTCTCCTATCTTTCCCCTCCGTTCCATTACACTCCCCCTTTTCCAATTATCCTCTGTCCCTCGCCTCACCCCTCTCATCACCTCCCTTCTTACTAGCCCTCCTCTATCCCCTCTTTTGCCACTCCTTTCTCCCCTCCATCACATTGCCTTTCCCCTTAGTCCCCTCTCTTGCAATCTCTCCCTCCTTCTCTTCTCCCCCCCTTGCACAACCCTCCTCTCCCCAATCTCCTTCAATGAAGGAAACATTTTATTGAAAGCCCATCACTCTTTTGGAAAGCTTTTGTAAGATTTTAGTTAAAGGTGTAACTTCAGGTTTGCATCCCATAATTCTAGATCTTATTCACGATACAGACGTTCTTTTTGCATGGCAGAAGCATTTTTTATAATATCTTCATTTTTTGGAAGGCTTATATTGGGCTATGTAGAGCAACCAGTGCCTTGCCATTTTACTCTTGAATTTTGAAAAGGCTTATGATAGAGTAGAATCAGGTTTTTCAGAGGGTACCCTTGTACGATTTGGATTCTCGATTGCATGGACCAAAGGGATTTTCTCTTTGTATAGACTAACTAGCTCATAGTAGCTAGGTGCTTATCAAAGGAGAAAGAGAAGAACCCTCAAGTAGAAAGGCTCAAAATTGTATCTACCCTAGATTTAAATGTTCAATTGCATACGTTTATGTTCAAAACGTTTAAGAAATTTGGATTCTACTTTTAAGAAATGCATTTTTAATGGGTATTCCAATCAATAAAGGACATTTATTTTGAGATCCAAATATTGTAAAGTATTGTGGTACTACAACTTATTTGATGTGAAAGAAAGCTGCAATTCACCGTTGTTTGTATTACAAAAAGTGGCACATAGATTAAGTATATGAGAAGTCATGAAGGAGAAACAAGAACAACCATTATCGATTGAATATTGCAATTACCTTGCAAAAATTCAAAAGAGATTATATTCAAGTATTGTGTATGTATGGAAAAATAGGAAAGAAAAGCACATACTATTGCCCGATGGAAAGGTAAGGTTACAATAGTTTAGCTCTTTTCAACTTTAAAAGGCTAGGGGCTAACATCATACAAAGGATCGCTTCAATGTTAGCATTGGCCAAAGACCTTGGGAATAAGAATAAAAGGCTTAATAAAGAAGAACTAGCATTTGATACAATCTATAAAATCTCAAATCATTATTGAGTAGGTATATTCACTAAGCTAGAGTAGAGTACTCAATAGAAAGATGCAATGTGAAGTTAGTTTCTAGAGATCTACATGAGTCATTGATATCATTTCATTGTTATTGACACTGTGTTTGAGTTGTCAAATGGAAATGTTGTTGAGAAAATTGAGTGAAGCTTTATCATAAGAGTTTTTCATGAAACAAACAAAAGTTTGGAAGTTATACATTATCACCGTTAAGACTCTAGGTTGGTATTTTGGTAGATTTTTTATGGCCTTGCATCTTGAAGTTAGAGCAAACTATAAGAGTAGCGATTATCATAGGATCTTCGAGGGTCTTCTCAAATAGTGAGGTGTGTCTTGGCACTTTTTACATTTACATGGCTCTACACAATGATTGGATGATGTGCTACTTTGGTTGTGATCGATTGTGATAAGCAGAAGAAAAGAACTTAATGAAATTGTGATTTTGCATTTATGTATAGATATCTTATGTGAATTATATGAGTACATAAAAATCATGTCTCTAGATCTTGATGCAGCTACCAAAAACCCTTTTGCAACTTTGCAAGCATGATGGAGAATATGTTCACATTGGACGATGGTTATCCACACTTCTAAGTATCCAAAAGCCAATCCGTTTGAGTATCCCTTGTGGATAGTTTATGGTAAGAGACCATCCAAAGCTAGTGGATGTGATACATGTTTGGCTTGCGACAATTTGCAAAGTCAATGGATGCTCTTGGTGGTAGTTTGTGTAGTGGTCATAGTGGTAAGGTTTGTGTTATATGTGATGCATAAGGTACAAACTCGAAAGACTCTTAAATCTTAGAGGCATAAGATGTTTAAGGGAGTAGACTTAAAAAGTATTATAGATTCACAAGACATGAATATGTACCCATAGGAAACATAACCATCATTGATCAGCTTGCATTATAGAAATTTAAATTGCCTTGAGCTATGACAGCTAAGGCTAGAGAAATGTAACACTAAATACATATTACAAGTGTGAATACAATTGAGAATTGCTACAGTGCATATGATATGACTCAGAACTCATCACATAAATTGGGAACTTGAGCATGGAGGAGCATGAGGCTAAACATGGATGAGCACCAAGCATGAGAACTGAGTTAGAGAAATTTAACACTAAATACATATTGCAAGTCTGTATACAATCGAGAGTTGCTATATCTCATATGGAATGAGTCATAACTCATCACATAAATTGGGAACTTGAGCATCGATGAGCATCAAGCATGAGATGATAATAAGCACAATCCATGCCATGAAGATAAACTTCATAAAAAGAGTGATCAAGAAACTATTTTTTTTTATTTTCACACTCATAAATTTCATTTCAAGGAAGATCAAATGTGAAGTTGATCTCAACATTTAGACAACTACAATTGAAACAATTTCTACTCTTTTATATTTGTGGTATACTTGGTAGTAGTTTACCTAATACCTTGGCATGATTGAGAACAATTATGAGATCACTTTCATATACAAAACATATTGGTATTATTTCCCTCTCAAAAGTTAGGCTCCATTTGTTACGACTTCCTGTATCTCAAATAAGGGATGAAGAATCACATGGTAGTTTCATCTCCTATTACAACAATGATGAACCTTCACTCAAACCAACCATAATGCTTGTTTGGGTTGAAAATAACATTACTAGTGGGGATTTTCTAGAACTCACCCATTTGTTATTTAAAGAGAACTATCCCACCAACTAGAAAAGTGTACATGATATCCTTTTGTGCTAGTATGCATATTAAATTGAGATTTTCCTTATGCTTATAAACTTAAGAATTCACCTTATAATGATTTCCCATTTCTTTGTCAATTGTAGTTGCCACAATTGCGATGATTGCATTCTATCCCAGAAGTATTTGTTTTTAATTCAATATTTTATGAATCTGCTCAGCCCAACACAAAATAGTGTATATTAGTTCTTAATGGGCATGAACATTAAGTCACAAATAATGCATCAAACCATAGCCATAATCAAAATTATTTTGATATTTTATAAAATATTCTTATGCACTTTAACACATTTAATAACAAAAACAATAAATGATATTGATGCAACTTGGAAACTTTGTTGTTATAGCATAAACTTTTCTATATGAAACTTACTAGACTAGTGAAAATCTTTAACTCTACATGATGAGGAACAATGTTGCGATAGTTTAGACCAACCTCAAATATGATTTATTTGTACTTGTAGAAATTTTAAGTAAGATTATGTCAATGCATGTATGCAAGAGGTTCATTATTTGATTGAATTTCAAATATTGATGTCACATTTTGAAAGGTTACATTACCACGAACCACTTGAATAAGGTGAACTAACTAATACAGAGTAGAGTATGCTTACATGATAGCAAACTTTTAAAGCTCATTCTATATGTGCAAGACCAACTCCTACTTTTTCAAAGGTATGGAACCATCTGATTGGGAAGATGAGTTTGCCTCGGATCCTGGTCCTTAGCTTGCATTTGGATCGACAATCTCTTGCTAGATGCCCCTTCTTCCCGTATTTGTAGCACTTGCTCTGCTTTTTCTTGTGCACTGTCGAAAGTGCTTCACCTCCACCTGGAGTGGCACCCAGAGTGACCCGGGGCTTATCTAAAGAGACGAGAGTTGATTCCTCCTCAAGGAGAAGGGAGCACAAGTCATCAAAGTCCAGCTGACTTGTGACTTGGCACCTCAAAGCTCGAGAGACCATGTTGTAATCTGGAGGAAGCTTGGTCAGGATGAGCGCCACCTAAAGAGATGTGGGGGAAGCACCCATTACCTGCAAGCTGACCATGGAGAACCTTTTCCTGCATCAAGAATGGCTACATGGTACTCCCTTTGAGGAACTCGAGATTGAACAATTGTCCGTGCAAAGTGACAGTACCTATCACTGAATCCCTTTTGTAGAGGTCCTCCAGTTTGGGACCAGATCTCGTATGCACTGTGCGGTGTGTAGACAGCCGGAGACACATTCTTAGTGATTGCCCAGACAAAGCTGAATGTGCAACCTTATGAAATTCATCCTCCCGGGCTGCATCCCAATAGATAGAACTCCTGGGACGTTGAGGCTTCCGTTCACAGCCCTAAACAAGGTCCCATAAGCCCATCATGTGAAGCTTCCAATGGGCATAGTTCAGGCCGTAGAGCTTATCCTTCTTACTCGTACACAAGTGTCCCATGGAACTATTCAAAACCTTGCACCTTGCCTCTGATCCTGGCAAAAGAAAGCCTACTAGGCGGAAAGGAAGGGCGGGAAAGGGAAGGTGGGGTTTGGGGAAGAGAAGACTCGCACCCTTGCTGCCTTCTCCAACAGCTGACCCCTCAAACTGCTCTGAACTCCAGCCTCACGACACCTTGTGCAGGGCGTTCTGCGCCTAGTAGAAACTCCTCTGAACAGCTCCCTTAGGTGATCAAACAAATTGTCCTGAACAATGGCCGATTTATCTTTGCTGTAGATCGCATGTGTCAGGCTGCTGCAAGCACTGATCAGTGCTATCCAATTGTTTGAAAGTGTAACAGACTGCCTTTTGCCGACTTGTGGCTGACCCTTTGATCTGTCCACACCATTTAAGGACTGCCTTCAAGAGCTCCCTGCTACATTTGCTGCAGCATGCCTTGTAGAAGCTCTGCAGTCAGCAATCTGCCCTCCAAATCACTTTCGATCTACAAAGCAATGCCTTAGAATTTTATCAGCTCAGCCATCTCTAGGTCCCTCATCACGGGAATTACCAAAGGAGCTTAGAGACCACTGTACGAAAACGAAGGTTTCTGAGTGATGTAGGGAAAGACTTATGAATTCAAGGGAGGTTAGAAGCACAAAGTCAAGGACAGCATAGAGAAGAAGTTTGGGTCTCGTTTTTTCAAAATAGAGAAGAAGGCTAACCGCCAGAAAGCTGTGTTTGTTGCAAGGTGGAAAAGAATAAGAAGGCAGTTGCTTATTTATCTCCTGAAGAGCTGAAGTCTTTGTATGAGGAAAAGAAGTGCTTTAAATGCAAGGAACTCGGACAATATCCAGGGATTGCCCACAATGGAAAGAGGAGAAGGCTGATGCAGAGAAGAGTGATCAGAAGGGAAAGAAATCGAAGACCATGGCTGGTTTAATGCCAAATGTAATCAGTGAACAGCCCCAGGGCGAAGAAACAAAGTTATGCAGGGCTTGGGGTAAGATTCGGGATCAAACATCCCTCATCTTCTTTGATCGTGGCACGAAGGCCAATTTTATCTCTCTAGATATGGCAACCAGATTGGGGATCCATGTGATGCAGATAAGAGTGATCAGAAGGGAAAGAAATCGAAGACCATGGCTGGTTTAATGCCAAATGTAATCAGTGAACAGCCCCAGGGTGAAGAAACAAAGTTATGCAGGGCTTGGGGTAAGATTCGGGATCAAACATCCCTCATCTTCTTTGATCGTGGCACAAAGGCCAATTTTATCTCTCTAGATATGGCAACCAGATTGGGGATCCATGTAGATGAGATGGGGCCGAGTTGTGAAGCCAGCATGGCATATCCAGAGTTTAGCACTCTTGTCACTCCCATTATACGGAAGCTTCGCTTGCATATTCAGTCTTTGGTGGACAGCAAAGACTTCTATATATCATGCCTCTCTCCGGTTGTGATGTTTTGATGGGAATTCCATGGATGCAGTGATAGAAGCCAAAAAACAGAAAAATTACAGTTTGTCATAAAGGGAAGAACCATGTAATTGATGCATTCTTTGATCACATGATTGTGATTTCAAAAGATGAAGAGGAGCATCAGGAGCATTTGGCAATTGTGTTTGCAGAGCCGAGGAAACAGAGGCTGTTTATTAACCCTAAGAAGATTGCATTTTTCATGGTAGAAATTCATTTTTTGGGGCATATTGTTTCCAAGGAAGGAGTCCGGATGGATCCGGCTAAAGTGGAGGCCATAAAGAGTTGGCCACAACCGAAGAACTTGCATCAAGTTCACAGTTTCTTGGGTTTGTGTTCATATTACCGCCGCTTTATCCATCATTTTGAAGATATTGCAAACTTGTGCAGGCACTGCCAAAGAAAGAAAGAGTATTTTTGTGGACAAGGGAGATAAATGACTCTTTTGAGAAATTGAAACAGAAACTTACAATAGACCCGATGCTAATTTTGCCTGATTTGCAGAAATGTTGTCATGTGCATGTGGATGCCTGTGGTAAGAATGGTATTGGGGTTGTTCTAACATAGGATGGGCACCTTGTAGCCAATGAGAGTCGCATATTACAGTCAGCTGAGAAGCATTTACAGATTTATGAGAAGGAGATGTTGGTTGTACCTCATGCGTTGTCCACTTGGAAACATTATCTTTTGGGAGGTGATTTTACGGTCTAGGCGGATCATCAATCCTTGCGCTACTTTTTAACTCAATCCAAACTGCCCAAGAAGCACGAGGTGGGCAAGCTTTTTGTCATATGTTTCATTTTCAAATTATACGTGTTGAAGGTAAGAAGAATGTGGTTGTAGATCCCTTGTCTCGAAAGCCGCAAGTTTCAGTTGTGATAATTGCCTATCTTAATGAGCTTGAGGTTATGAAGGATCAATATGCAGATGATGAGCAATTTGCTAGAATTTATGATTAGCTTGTGAATGGGTAGAGACATGAGCATTATGTGCTTAAGGATGGCTATATGATGATGTATGGCAAGTTGTGTGTCACTAAGCAGTTGAGGCAGAAGGTAGAGTGAATGCCATGATCCACTGTATGCAAGACATCGTGGTATTGATGCTACAATTAAGGCAGTGGAGCATTTCTTTTATTAGCCTACACTGCGTCGTGATGTTGAAGAATATGTTCGCACATGCATGACCTGTCATAAGGTGAAGTATGAGCTTCCGAATCCAAGATTGTTACATCCTTTGCCCATCCCAGATAGATTGTGGGAAAGCATAGCCATGGACTTCATTTTTATTTGCCCAGGACTCGTACAGGTAATGATGTAGTATGGATGATCATTGATTGATTTAGCAAGCAGGCACTTTTTTTTCATGTACAAAAGAAGACTGGGGCAGATCATATGGCGAAGTTATTTATGCATAATATTTTTAAGTATCATGGCATGCCCAGTCCACTATGCCATCACATCATCTATCTCCTCCTAACTGCATTTCATTGTGCCTCAGGGATAACTCAAAGATGTATAATTCTATGACATGTCACAAGGCTGTGCCTGTCTCTGGCTCAGGTAATACTGTTGGCAAATGCTGTTTAATATGTCTCAGAAGAGTCTCTCTATGTCATCGCATCTCCATCACATAATGACTAACACAGACCTGGTCCTGAAAATGGATCAAGTAAGAGAGAGGTTGAAATTGGAGCCCCTTTTGATATAGGCAGTGGTACCGCTCTCGAATCTCATAATATATGCTGGACATATGCATAGAGCATGCTTCTCTAACTCCACTTCCCTCATTGTTCAAAGTTTGCATATCAGTTGCTCTCTGGGTATACCGGCAGCTCTACTTGCCTCTATCCCCAGTTGATGGAAAGACACTCGCATTTGTCCAATGGCAATCCTCAATGCATGTGAGATGTGTCTATCCTCCAGGTATGAGGCTCTGATGATCAATCCATAGAAGTGGATCTTGGTGGGGAGTACCTGGTTCCCCCCCAAGTCTGTGCCATGTAAAGCTATAATAGATGTAATTGTATGATAAATTTGATCTCATCTCGTGGAATCAAGGACCCCCAGGGGGCTCAGGAGGCATCCGGACTGTACTCGAAGGGCATGAGCTAGATACCTTGGCTATCAAACCATTTGGAAATACATGCATACCAAGCTGCACTGACTCCACTATCTGCAAGTCATCGTGATGACTCTACTGACAATCTCAACAATCTCGTAGAGTCCAAACCTTGTGAATATATGTCAGTGTCTGGAAGATATCATCAATTCTGGAGAGGTGTCATGGTGAACTCTACCTGTATAATCTGATGGGGAACTAAGGACTTACTACGGATCATCCAAGCGCCCCTAGTCACCTGCAATTTCTCAAAACTCTTTCAATCTATTGCCAAAAGGTCAGCCTTGGAAGGGCATTGCATACATGGCTATCGATCTCACGAGTGTATCAAAAGAGTCGTCCCTTCGTGTGGGGGTCCTGAAAATGTGCTTGAAAGCATTGTCGCTCTAGTCGCACTAGAGCTCCCTGGCCACGTGTGAGTTGTGTTTTAGCCACTTGGGACACCTTGAAGATTGGACCCAAGAAAATTGCTCTGACGTATGTGTGGTGGATAGGGCGGAGTATTCACGTCGCGCGGGATCCCTTAGGGACTCTTTCTCTCTTTGTCATTGCATGCAAAGCGGGAGTTCTATGGTCAGCAGAGGACTACACAGTTTCTATGGGATGACCTCAGTAGGTGAAACTACGTCGATGAAACACTGCGTGCAAGGTGTTGAAAATCATAACCTTGGTCTTTCCAAGGTTGACGGTCAAGTCCCTCTCCTTGCAAAACACCTCTAGGGCCTCTATGTGATTCTGGAGACCCACTGCCGATGGAAAAGGATATGAGGACTATGTCATCAACATATAGCAATATTTGTACATCAGGTCAGTGAGCAGTGATCCCTCTCCTTCTAAACTATCAATGAAGGTAGTGGTTTCATCAATATAAAGGCCAAAGAGTGTTGGTGATAGGGGGCATCCTACACTCCAATCATACTCTCAACCCAATCTGATAGACCTCGTGGGGTGCGTACTCTACCTCTGGCTGTCTCATATAGGCTCATCACCCCCCATATCATGACTCCCAAGATTTGCATCTCTTGAAGCCTCTTGATCATGCGAGCCTATGGGACAATGTCAAAGTACTTCCGAAAGTCAACGAGGAAGTGTAGAATTCTTTCTTCTTGGACCTCGCCTCCTCGTCGATATTGGCCCATAGAGTGAAAATGTTGTTTAAAATATAGTGCTATCTTCTCAGCCCAGCCTACCCTAAGGCTCGCTACCCATGTGTCTCTGTGAAGTTACTGATCTCTCTCTCTCTAGCACTGATCCATATACCTTAGCCCGTGTGTGGCCAATCATGAGTGTGTAGTAATTCTCAGTATCCATGCTCTTGACTTGTGTATCGGGACAATAGTGGTAGTGCTCCAAGTAGGGGCAAATACGTAGGGGCAAATCTGTGACAAACAGCTTGGTTGTTGGCTGAACAATTGTGGTAGGACTGGAGCCAGGACCCCCATCCCATGTGCAAAATGCTTAATTCATAGTCCTTCACTCAATAATGGCCCATAGCGTGAAAATGTTGTTTAAACTATAGTGTTTTCTCAACCCGGCATGCCCTAAGGCTCACTACCCATGTGTCTCTATGAAGTTACGGATCTATCTCTCTAGCACTAATCCATATACCTTAGCCCGTGTGTGGCAATCATGAGTGTACGGTAATTCTCGATATCCATGGGGCTCTTGACTTGCGTATCGGGACAATAGTGGTAGTGCTCCAAGTAGGGGCAAATCCATGACAAACAGCTTGGTTGTTGGTTGAACAATTGCAGTAGGATTGGAGCCAGGACCTCCATCCCATGTGCAAAATGCTTAATTCATAGTCCCTTATGATCCTTTATGAAGTCAACATAGTGTAGCCTACACATTGTAGGTGGTGAATAGAGAGCAAGTGGTGGGCTTGAGGCCAGAAGGCATATCAGGTGTGGTTTGATCTAGGGCATCATATAGTGATGTCGCATATGTGTACCATATGCTTGGATGATCTATGATAGGAATCGGTGGTTTCCCCTTAGTCAATAACCCCCAAGCAATGGTGGGGGTCAGGGGGTCACCTCCTTGGAAACAATAAATTACCTCAACCACCTTGTGTGAGAGAAATGCCTATCTCTTACATCATGTCAGACACCTTGAGATCCATTGTGCCTCTAATCTTGTCAAGTTCCCCAAAGCCTTCTCTTGTACGAGGTGGGATCTCAGCTCTTAACACTCATCATCATACCATGGATCTTGTGGCATCTTCCAAGTGGGCAACCGTGCTATAAAGCAGGCCGTGGGAAACAATCTGCTGTGGCTGCATCTTGAACTAGTGAGACAAGTGTATACAAAGTGTGAGGGACGTTTGCATCATCTCCAAAGGGGGTCCCTAGGCCCAGGGATAGGTGGCTTATGTATACCGCATCAAGAGTGTATCATCTCCAAAGGGGGTCTGTGTATCTCTCCTCACAGAGAGATATGATGTGATATCAGAGTCGTGATCATGTGAGAGCAAAATTTCCAGTTAAATTATTTGACAACTAAGAATTTTAAACAGCTATTACCTAGAAATTAATAATCACATATCATTCAACTAGGATAGGGTAGAGAAAAGAGAAAGATTAGACTTTGATACCTGATGGGGTCTCAAGGAGGTACACCCCTATCTGTTCTTTGCAAGGTATAATTCCCTATTACAATCATGCTAGGCTTTTATTAATAAAAATTCAGATCCTTAGATAGAATCCAAAGAAAACTAGAAGTCTTAGAACATAATATATGCTAATTTTACAATGGTCTCCCCAATGAAAGAAAATGGACATAAGAACCCAAAGTAATAAAATTCTATAGAAAATAACCACCCCCTAGGGATATTCGGGTTCAGAAAGGCACAAAATCCCTCCGAGTAGAGTCCCATCTTAGAAAAATATTAGGTTGAGTTCTTTAGAATCTCTGTATTGGTACCCACCTATCTTTCAGGCTCCAAAACATAGTAAATTTAGACTAGAAACAATTAGTAATAGAAAATCCTTGGGGTCCGATGTTTTTAAAAAGAAAATACTCAATGGACTCCTCAATAGAAAGGTAATGAGAGCGAGGGGTATGACCCAAACCAATAGGTCTAATGGTTCACTGCAATCCCTTCGTGATTAGAAAGATACTACTTTTCCTAATCTTGAGAAAATTTCCAGAGTCTCTTTCAAAAGAATTTTGCAACTTAGCAAAAATATGAAAAGTCTCCCAATGAGGACCTTTGGTAGGCTTCCAACCCTTAAGGCTGAGATGAAATCTCCTTGTATTAGTAACATTGTAGCAAAAGAAAGGGAGGCTCTTTTCTCAATTCCCTACATCAATCCACACCCACTCCTCGGGGTTCCACCTTTAGTGGGACACCTTTGTAGAGCCGAGTTCTCCATGATCCCAAGGGAATGTGATCTGGATTAGGGCCTAGGTACCAACCTGAAGTCAAGAAACACTGCTCCACATGACCCAATCCTTGAGAAGCTCAAAGGAAACGTCCACAAGAATATCCTCATCCTTGGACTTGGACAACAGCCCCAGTGTGAACATAAAAAGCCAAGGCATCCTTGTCTCTGAACCTCAGCGAAGTCCTATCACCTGAAGTGGGATATCTGACCTTATGAAAGCCCCAAGCCAAGAATAAGGATGGTGAGGCCTACCATGTGTAGCTCCCCAATCAAAGGGTAGGGTTGCATCGATCTACTCAATTCTCATCTCAGTTCCTCTAAAGTGACTTACTAATTGAAACTTACAATTGTGAGGGTTGTGCATGTGCAAAAGCATTTTGGGGAGAGAGAGAGAGAGAGAGAGAGAGAGAGAGAGAGAGAGAGAGAGAGAGAGAGAGAGAGAGAGATGATATATATTAAAGTCCTCTTGAGACTCTTCAGGTTCTATCGGACTAGTGATCTCACTATAAAAAATAGTGATCCTTTACATCTGGTGAAATAGAGAGAGAGAGAGAGAGAGAGAGAGAGAGAGAGAGGGGGGGGGGGGGAGAGGGAGGGGAGAGTGAGAGCGCGAGAGACATGAAGAAGGGAATACAATTATATATTGATCCAAGGGTACAACCACACCTAAGGAGGTTGGTTAAATGGAGAGAGAATATGCTCCAAAGGTGGCCCTATATAAGACAACGTGGAGAATGAGGGGAGCCATTTATAGGCCCCCTCGCCAACCAAGTCAGGCCGACTAGCCAAGTTGGCTGGACCCTTGCATCAGGCTGACTTGTGCAGGTCAATTAACCCACCTGGTTGGGGCCCAGTTTGGGCTCCCAACTTAGCCTTACTAGCCTACTAAACTAGCCTATCTAGGTCTTATCCTAACCTATCCTCTCTGGGTGGCCACATCCGCAACCCTCTCTCACAATGAGATGCCTAACTGTAACACCCTATTCCCTATTTACAGCTCATGGTGAGCGTAGTGATCTAAAGAAGCAAGCCGATGAACATACAACCATGGACCCTCCATTAGTGCACCTATTGGATTCACCTCGAAAAGAGTGGATCCTCGAACCATAATGCCACCATGAACATCAAATGAGATGTCCTCATTTGTGATTTCCCATGGAGTCTGTAGTGAGTTTCTAATGGTGTATAATGATGCGTGGGACCCACCAGGATTGAAATCCTCTTGTGAGACATCATGTCTAGGAACCTCAAAGAACAAACTCCATAAACACACCATATCCATAGTCTTTGCGAGCCAAGCAATGAACTTCGATCTGGTCCATAGCTCCACATCCTTGCTTTGCCTACCATACTTTCAAATGATTGGGGCCATTGTTAGCCCGCACTCTTGTCCACATGCCCTCTCTAGCTGTGACCCATGAGGAGAGACTATCTTATTGTTAGAAGGTTGGTGGTATCTGGTGATCCTTGGCAATCGTTGTTGCCTTGGAACCACCTAATTGAGAAGATGAGTTTGACTCCATTCCTGGTCCTTAGCTTTACATTTGGACCAACAATTTTGACCACTTGTTATTTCTTCTTGCATTTATAGCACTTGCTTTGCTTTTTCTTGTGCATTGTTGAAAGTGCTTCACCTCCACCTAGAACCAGCTAGAGTGACTCGGAGCTTACCCTAGGAGATGAGAATCGATCCCTCCTCAAGGAGAAGGGAGCACAACTCATCAAAATCCAGTTGACTTGGCACCTCAAAGCACTCCCTCAAGAATACATTCCTCCTAGTAGAGGCTGCCCGTGACTTGCATGCTCCCCCAAATGGCTACCAAGTGTGTATCCTATCTGTGTAGATACTAGCCAATGTGTGTGGGGTAGACCTGTAAACCGTCGAAAGCTTTCATGCATTTGGATCTCCAAAGATGTCATGTTGATATGCTCACCAAGATCTCCCATGAAGTATCCATAGATGCATACATAGATCTATCTAGAGAGCGAGGAACATCATCCAAAGAACATGACTCAACCTAATCTTATCGAATCGAGCGAGTCCAAGAACATAAATTTTTCTTGTAGAACACCAGATGCCTCGAAAGAGAGAGCCAAGCTACAGAGCCCCAGAGTCATGAAGAAAGGAGAACGCATAAAGGTGCTCAATAGTCTAGCCATCTCCTTCCAAATGATCCTTGCATGTTTGCATTCGCATAAGAAATGTTGAATTGAGTCCTCATCAGTAGAAAGGAAACGAATACACATGGAATCTACCCCAAACCTTGACCACCACTAGTTCACTACATGAGTAGAAAGCCACAAGAAAATAGTGTTTTTTCTATTCTTGAAGGATTTCCAGAGTCTCTTTCAAAAGGATTTTTGCAAATAAGAAGAAATCTAAATTTTTTCCAAATGAGGAGCTCTGATGGGCTTCCAGCCCCCCACCTAAGGCTAAGCTGAAACCTCCTCACATTACAAATTGTGTATCAAAAGAAGGGAGGCTCCTCTCTCAATGCCTTTATCTCCATAGAGGCAAAGCCTCCAAGACCTGAAGGGAATGTGACCTAGGTTGGGATCTAGATACCATCCCAACTCCAAAAAGCATTGCTTCACATCACCTACAACCTTGACAAGCTAAAATACAAAATGTGTAAGGATATCATCTGTAGATCTAGATAACCTACCTCCAAAATGAACATAACAATGGGGAAATTCAGAGTTGGAACTTTAGAGCAAACAAGTGGCCAAAGTTCAATAAATTTTCCAATTTGAAAAGGAAGGGGCACTTTAAGAAGGAGGTTCCTCAGGCACCACCTAAGAAACCTCAAACACAAAATTATCCTCTCGTGAAGAAAGAGGATTATGAAAGGGCAAGGCAAGAAAATCTTTGTTTCAAATGTTTGGGCTTATGTCTTCTGCATCGGAAAGAAGTAATGTTGTTTTTGATAATGTTAAAAAGTATAAATCTTATTTCAATGATTTAATGTTTGAATTTAAAGATGTTCTTCCATTTGATTTACCTGATGATTTACCTCCTGAGAGAGAAGTAGATCATAAAATAGATTTAATTCCTCGATCTACTCCTGTTTGTAAACTCCCATATAGACTTAGTCAAACGGAGGAACGTGAGGTCGAAAGACAGTTAACAAAATACTTTAGGAAGGGCAAAATCCAAACAAGTAGCTCACCTTGGTCTGCACCAGTTTTACTGGTAAAGAAAAAGGATGGTACTATGCATTTATGCATAGATTATCGAGCACTAAATAAAATCACCTTAAAAAATAAGTATCCTATGCCTCGCATTGATGAGCTCTTTGATCAGTTGTAAGAGGCAAAATACTTTACTAAAATTAATTTAAGATCAGGATATCACCAAGTACAAATTAGGAAAGAGGATGTCCCTAAGACATCATTTCGTATTAGGTGTGGGCATTATCAATTTAAAGTAATGCCATTTGGATTAACAAATGCTCTAGCAACTTTCATGACAATTATGAATAGTGTCTTAAGGCCATATCTAGGAAAATTTGCTGTAGTATTTTTAGATGATATCCTTATTTATAGTAAAACAAGGAAAATACATTTGGAACATTTGCAAAAAGTATTCCAACTGCTTAGAGATAATTCACTCTTTGCTAAAGAATCCAAATGTGAATTCTTTGCAAAAGAAGTGAAATACTTGGGACATATAATATCCCAAGAAGGGGTTCGTATGGACCTTGACAAAGTAAGGGCCATATTGGAATGGCCACATCCTACAAATCTAGAAGAATTACAAACATTCTTAGGTTTGTCATGATTTCATAGGATATTCATCCAAGATTACGCTAAGATTGTTGTTCTGATGATAGACCAGCTTAAGGGGAAGGGAAGCACCTTCATATGGGATGAACCTTAAAAAAGAAGTTTTGAAAAATTAAAGGTAGCTATAGCGGCAGCTCCTATCTTAAAAGTAGTGGATCCCAATGAGCCATTTGTGGTTGAGACAGATGCTAGTGATTTTGCTGTTGGGGTGGTACTTATACAAAAAGATCGACCGCTGGCTTTTGAAAGCAAAAAGTTAGATCGTGCCCAACGGAATTACTCGGCATGTGAGAAGGAACTATATGCTATAGTCTATGCTTTAAAGAAGTGGAGGCACTATTTATATGGTGCAAAATTTGAGATCATCTTTGATCAGGAGAGCATTAAATGGATTTGTAATTAGCCAGAGCTTAAAGGTAGAAAAGCTAGATGGGCTGAGTTAATGCAAGAGTTTGATTTATACAATTGACATATAGGAAAGGGAAATTTAATGTGGTAGTAGACTCTCTTAGCCGAATGCCAATTGTTAATGAATTGAGTTTTACTCAATTTCATAATGATTTCCTAGAGTCCTTAAAGGGGAAATGTGAGTTTGATCCTCACTTCTCTGAAATATGGAAAGCAATTAAAAATAGGGATCCAACAAATCAAGAGGCTTTCACTGAGGAGTTGCATGGAAATGGCGACACACCACAGGTTTGCGATAAAGGACTCAAGTGGGAAAAATATACTATTAAAGATGGCTACCTGCTCTACAAGGGTAGAACATGTGTCCCGGAGGATAATGACATTAGGCGCCAAATCCTTTTTGAATGTCATGATAGTCCGAGTGTGTTGGACACCCGGGAATTCAAAAGACATATGTGCTTCTGAAAAGACAATTCTTCTGGCCTGGAATAGGTAAGGACATCCAAGATTATGTATTAAAGTGCCAAAAATGCTAGGTCAACAAGGCTGAATGCCTTAAGGTAGGAGGTCTCCTACACCCATTGGAGATTCCATCTGGCAAATGGGAAAGCATCTCCATGGATTTCATTGTGGGATTACCTAGGACACAGAGGGGACACAACTCTGTGTGGGTAATTGTGGATCGGTTGACCAAGATGGCTCATTTTATTCCTATCAGTGAAGATGTTAAAACTCCAGAATTAGCTAGGCTATTTGTGGAGCATATCTGTAGACTATATGGGCTACTAGCCAAAATTGTTAGTGACCGGGATAGCAAATTTAACAGCCATTTTTGGAGGCCTGTGTTTAAGAGGTTGGAAACTTCATTGAATATGAGCATCGCGGATCATCCACAGAGTGATGGTCAAACTGAAAGGGGCAATCAGATCATTGAGGATATGCTTCGAGCATATGTAAGTAAACGGCAAACTAATTGGGAACGGTATTTGCCCATATTAGAATTTGCATATAACAGTGCCAAACATTTAGCTATAGGTTTCAGTCCATTCATGATGATGTATGGATTTCAACCTAGAGCCCCAATGATAGTGGGACTCGAAAAAGAGAAGGTTCAAGCGGCCTAAGACTTTCTTGAAGATATGAATCAAATGCTTAAGTTAGCTAAAAATAGCATAAGAAGAGCTCAAGATAGAGTACGAAGTTATGCAAACCCCCATCGTAGAAAGTTGGAGTTTGAAGTAAATGAGAAAGTCTACCTTAAGGTACCTGAATCTTCAGAATCTCTAAAGATAGGTAAATGTCCGAAGTTGTCCTCTAGGTATTGTGGACCATTCACAATACTTAAGAGGATTGGAGAACTTGCTTACAAATTAGCCTTACCTGAGGGATGTAGAGTACATCCAGTTTTTCATGTAAGTAGACTAAAAGAAAATTAGATGATGATAATCTCATTGGAAATAAAGTCCTAGTTGAACTTATTGAACCTGCATCTTTACCACATGAACCAGAAAAAATTTAAGATACACAAGAAAAAAGAACGTGACATACTATATGGAAAGAATGTCTGGTTAAGTGGAAAGATGGATATGAAGAGAGTTCAACATGGGAAAGGGTAAGCAGTCTCCAGAGGAGGTTTCCCAATTTTGTTTTCGAGGACGTAAACAATTCTTAAGGGGGAGGGAATGTTATGTCAACTATAATACCATGACATCAGTATAACAGGGAAACCATGAGGGCTTGACAATGCTTGCCCATGTGGCTAATGAGGGCTAGGGTCTAGGGGGAAATCCTAGGCCTAGGCAATTAATGGAAGGGTCATTAATTGAACCTAAAGAGGGGTTTAATGGTAAGGTCCACTTGGACACATGGCACCATGACGGTTGGCCACTTGGGAGGTATTGGGCTATGTGGGAGGATCTAGATGGGAAGCTGGCTAGAAGGGGGTTTGAGAGAGAAAACCCACGTACTATTTTTGTGAGCTAGCATATAGCTGAAGGTCTAGACCGTGGCTGGGTGGAAAAACATTATTGAAGCCCTCGAGGTTAGAGGTGTCGTATCGTTATGCCTATGCTCAACCCTGTTACATATCACTTATTTAAAGGACCACTGGTGATTCCTCTAGAAGGGGAACTTGGTCTAGTTAACATCATAAGGAAGGTAATCATTATGACATTCAAGGATAGTATACTTGTCAGCCAAATCCACCTCGTGAGATCCCAACATGAACTTATGTAGTTTGAGGGCATCCAATTCTCAAAAGGAAACAAAGATCCCAACATGAAATTATGTAGTTTGAGGGCATCCAACTCTCGAAAGGAAACAAAGATCTCCAAGTTCTGTTGCTTGAATGCATCCAATTATCCAAAGAAAATGACTATATTTCATTTATTGATGCCAAAGGACATGTCCCAATATTGGGACAAACTCTATCCAATGCTTTTTGGAGCTCCTTTAGATACTCTATTAGTAGCACCATGTCATCATCAAACAAGAAGCCTAAGATCTTATGAGCTAGTCCTAGAACAAACAAGTATCCTAGGGGATCTTGAGTAGCCTTGGTAGACACCCCAACAATGGATGATACTTAGCTCCAAAAGTTGGTTCCCTACCCAAATTTTCACTTGGGATGAATCATATATAGAAGTCAAGAATCTTAGTCTATTTTACCTCTACACTAGTTGCCTTCAATTTAGTGGAGAGGCTTGTATAGTACACTATTATATGCCCTTTGGAAGTTTATGTGATGTAGGCTACAAGTCAATGTCCCTATGCCTCATTAGAAATTTCTTTGAGAACATATATTTGTCCCATACACTCTTCCTTGGATTGAAAACCGGCCTGGAGGAACAAACCATGGGATTTGACTTGATGCTCAATCCACATCACTATGACCCTTATGAGGATCTTTAATGTTCCTATGCCTCATAGCAATTTCTTTGAGTGCATATATTTGTCCCATACACTCTTCCTTGGATTGAAAACTAGCCTACCGAACAAACCATGGGATTTTGACTTGATGCTCAATCCACATCACTATGACCGTTGTGAAAATCTTATATGCAACTAAGATGAGATAAGACTTAGTCCATCAAGTTTTTGGTCAAACCATGTCATCAAGTTGTTCTCCCTCTTGATAGTGAATGTAAGCGCTAGATGCATGACCTCATTCCTCTATCTACCCCCACCAGAGGACTTTCTATCTATCCATAGGAGTTCCTCTCTTTATCATCTTCTTGTACCTAAACTATGGGATTGTGGTTCCTCTTTGAGAGGGGTAGCTCTAAGTGCTACCGACTCTCACCAACCCATCCAACCCACTCAACATGCTCCACTGCTATTTATTTTGTTCACTTTCTAGATCATTGCCCTTACGGGAGTCTTTCCTTGGTCCATTGATTTGGGCTCAACCATGTCATGAAGTCATAGGACCAATGCCCTATCACATTATTCCATATGTTAATGCATTCTGAGAATATGCTCACATGGGCACCTTAAATTTTTCAAAGTAACATCATTAAATGCAAGTCCAAGCCAACTAAGACCAAGAGCATGTCTGCGATAAAAAGAATGGATTGATGCACACCAAAAGCGCCAGATTGTTCGCCCCATCCAATTACCACAAAAATTACAAAAGCTTAGTATTGTTATTTATTGCTTTCATGTTGGGAAATTAGGTAATTTGCTAGCTTGCTTCCTTCATAAGCTGTGATATCCATTTCTTAGAATCCCATACCCTACTCCTTAGCTGTGGCATTTATTTATCAAGATCCCTCTTTAAATCAAACCCTAATCCATCACCCATCACCACATGGTGGTAGGCCTCAACATTATGGTAATTTGCATGCCCAACACCTTCGTTGGATATGGAAATTGCACTCATACTACCTCCTTGGACATAGTATCTATTTCATTTCCAAGATCAAAACCTAACTCTCTAACACTCATCACCACCATGGGAGGATTCTATCCTACCATGGAAAGGGCAACAAATTCAAACGAAGCATCATCAGTGCAAAGGCCATAATGTGATTTGAGAAGTTATCATAATTCATCGCAATACCACACAGCTTGCATTAGCCTTTCATCTAATAAACATGTTCCTGTCAAAAGTCAAAAAAGTTGGTGTACGAATCGACTCTAGAATTACTATGGTTATCTAAGTAGCAAGATTACATCAAAGAAACCATAATTGATTTGATGAGCCATTTGTGGTTTCACAATATAAGAGATTTTATATCTACACATGCATGGCTTAATCTTTGAGACAAGCATATGAATACTGGTGGTAGGATCAACTAGGTCACTATCCTCAAGTATATGAATAGTACAAGCCCAATGGCCATGGGAAGTGACCAATCCTAGGAGGATCGAGTATGCACTATGATGGGCTCCACCCCAAGCGTGTCCATCCAGTAATGTTTTTGCTTGCATATAAAAAAATCTTTGTGCATGCTTAAGCATAGAAAAATGTAGAATGGGCACACAAGGGTGACATTCGTCATCCCAAAAACCTTTCACATTGCCTTCCCTTTCACACTTCAGGGTTGAGGCAAGAAACGCCCTAAACCCATTAGGGTTGGACTGCACCCTCCAAAACACACCCATGTACAACATCTCACAACACATGGATCAAGTGTTTGTGGTGTTTTGATAACCTATCACACAAGCTTCACTACCCTCTATAGGTATACAAGCCACAATGTTTGTCTCGTGAGATAGGAAGTACTGATGTAATCCTTGAACATGCAAGACCCGAACAGTGACAAGCTACTAATGACACACTATTTTAAGATGCTGATCTCAGTCCCTTGTACCTATATAAAAAACCTATGATTGCACCCATGTCCTCATACCCATGTACGACACAAATGGTGGTGGTGGTAAGCTGCCAATGACATAGTGGTCTTATACCAAATGGTGGCAAGCTATTCAATGGCACGCATGTGCAAGATGTTACTCTTAGTCCCACGTCACAAAAAGACAAATCTATAATTGCATGCTAGTCCAAGATGCTACTTTCAATCCCTCATCACCTATCAAAAAATCTATGATTACACCCATCTCCTCATGGTTTGGCACCAACACGTAGGCTTCCTACCCATGTATGGTCATTTTGCTCCTCATAGCTCCTCATTGGGTTGGCACCATCCTACAAGGCTCCTCAAAACTTTTTGCTCCTAGACTCATTTCTGTCAACTACTTCTAGCCTTTGAATGAGTTGATACATCCCCTTGCTTAGGTTGCACTCATTATCACCTATTGCTAGCTTTTTGGAATTGTTTTGAGAGCTAGACTTCAAACCGACTAGGAATCTCATGGAGAAATCTTTCCAGCCACCTTATATTTTTTAAACCACCACTATCATAGCCATGGATGGACCCCTCTTCACTGACTAGTGGGGACCTAAGCGTTTAGGACTTGCCTTAGACCCCCTTGGTTCATCATGCTAAAGCCCCATTTCCCAACTCATCCCCTTAGACCTGAAGCCTCACATGTGACACTAATACTACCCTATCCAAATAGTTTGTTAATTGACATCATGATTCACAAGATATGAGCAATTGATCACTTCAAAGTCTCTTGCTTTTAGTCCAAGTTGTCGCTTTTGAGGAGCTTCTCCTTTACATGCAATACACCACATAGCTATATGGTTTCAAACAATTAGAGTTCATGGATTTCTTTTATAGGTTCAAGTCTTCTTTTTTGACCCCTTTGAGCATGACCACTTGGCATAGGAGATGTTCATAGTTTCCTACTTTCTACAATGTGGTAAATCGAGTGCCCTCATGGTCCTTTCATGCTCTCCAGCCCTCGTTATATTGTCTTCTTATGCATGCTCATGTGACAAGATTGTAAGAAAAAAGATTCAAAGAGATTTTATCCCAAGCTAGTAACTACAAGCAAGAGATGCAAATGGAATTTATTGCAACATAGTAATTACAAACAAAAGATTGCTTGGCAGTTGGTTTGATCACTTGAACATAGTTTGCTAAATGGCCACGTCAAGAACAATATCTCATATCGTTCTACAAAGGAGTTGTAACATGATAGGTACAAAGAGGATTTTATTCCAAGAGACTAATTACCAGCAAGAGATGCAAATAACTTTTTATTCCAAGAGAGCAATTACAAGCAAGGGGTTGCTACAAGGGTGCTTTGATCACTTGAATACAATTCACTCAATTGTCATTCAGCTTACTAGGAGATCTCATATCTTCCTACAAAGGCGTTGTAATGTGATACATATGACACTTAGTCTTTTCCTAAATGTACTTGCTATTGTACCATGGTTGTACCACTATGCAATTGCCCTTAGCACATGTCTGATACCAATACTGACTATTCACTTGCCCTTAGCACATGTCTAATACCAATACCCACCTTGTGAAAAACACAAGCTAATGCAAAAGAAGGATGGATATTTGACAAGAGGTGTGGGATGGACACGATGCACAAGATATAAGGTGAAAGCATAAATCTATTAACATCACCTTAGATCAACACATCTACATCATTGCATACATCACTCCTATCCCTATCCAAATCTATCACAATATTGCACACATCCAATCTTTGTTTTACACCTCATCACACTCATGATACCAGTCTAGAGTGCTAGTTTGCACCCTAGCACATGTTGTTTCCACATTACACACTATTATCTAATGACTTGTTCCAATTTCACAGTGAAATCACTTACATTGGGGTTCACTCCTCATTCGTTTCCCCTCATAGGCTAACTCTACATTCCTAGTTCTCAGCACGGTCACCTCATGTTCCAAGCCCATTTGCTTGGCTACCTTCCTTTTCTTGCACTTAGCACATTCTTGCTGTGATTGCCACCTGATTATCTACACATTGTGCCCTTGCCTTGGTTGCTCCTCTTTCCCTAATTGGACTGCCTTCCGATTTTTCACATGTCATGCCCTATCCTGGGATGCTCCTTTGCTCCTACGCTTGGCACATCCCATGCTTGGACTGCCTTGTTCAGTCAGTCTTTGCATGTGTCTCTTGGAGATGGCTAGGCTCACTCTTAGCACCAATACACACATTCACTCTTGGTACCAATGTGCAGGGTCACTCCTTGCCCATTTCACTACAAAACTCATCACTCTAGACTGTTTCTAGCCTTTGGCTGCCCCTCCCTTGCTTGGGGTGCCCTCACTATTTCTTATTGTTGATCGTACCCTTTGGGTTTTGCTCTTTGTGCGCCCTTACACGATGTCCTGACTTAGCCCTTTAGACTTTAAGCCTTGCACTTGACCTTGTGCATTCAAATGACTCGGTTATCCCTTGGACTTCCTATGTGTCGATGGCTTGGTTTGAGTCGTTGCTTCGAAGGGATGTAACTTGCTCGATAGCTACATGGTTTCAAACATTCACCCTTCATGGCTTTGCTCCTTAACGTTTGGGTTGTCCCCTTGAGCCTTAAGTAGCCCCACAAGAAACATCCACAGTTCACTAGTTTTCATGATGTGATACCCTCAACTTTCTTTTGCGCTCCTAAGATTTGCATTTTACCTACACAAGCAACTCAATGCACTTGGTGAGACCTGATATCTTCTTCTTAGAAAGATCAAGTGAGTATAAGTACTCGTGATGAGCACTGCCTTTTATATTCAATGTAAGGTTAACTTTTTTTTTAAGGCCAGGAAAAAAAGAATGTTTGTGTATGTGTATGTGAATATATGCAACATGAAAGTATTTTTTATATATCAATACCATGTAACTGTTACGGAAACATGACCAATTGTTGAAGCCATGTACATTGAGAAACTGTGATAGTGTTTCTCTTGGGGGAAAAAGAATTTGTGAAGGAGTGTTCTAAGACTAGAAAAGTGCAAGTGTCGTGGAGCCCTTTGTTTTTTTGTCGGCTCTTGTTGTTCCGAATCTGGAAAAGATAGACAATTTCCTGTTAGTCTTAACAATAATTGAATACTGGAACAGGTAAGAGTATATTAAGAATTTGCAGGATTGAATGTTTATTTTATTGGTACCTGAGAAGCTGAGTTTTAGCAGTGGTCTTTGAAGCATTGAGGACGTATGTCGGAATCTCTGCAATGGATAGGGAATTTGGTTAGATGCATGCTTTGCTGGTGTTAGTTACAACAACATGCTCTAGTTATTGTGCATGACATAAACGTATTTAATTTTAAGAAGAATGTAAATGTACATGACGTAAACATAATCAATTTTCTAGAGTCTTTGTTATGGTAGATTTTGTTGATTGGTGGGATAGCAAGGAACTTACACTGGAGGGATGAATTGTGGGATATGTGTTAGCATGCGATAGGCAAGGTAAATTGGAACATTGTTAGTCCAATATGCCGTTGTGATGCCAGATATGCTGTCTTGCAAATGAACATTTGTCCATATATGATCTAGTTGTGAGTTATATACTATTGTTGTCTGTTTGAATGTGAGTTTCATGTTGAAGTTGTCCATGAGCATTTGTAATTTTGTTTGTTCCGGACTAGGGGTTAGCATGTCTATGTTGAAGTCACCAAGCATGATTCTTGGACATGTTAATGGTGAGAGCATCAGTACATCTTGTAGTTTATTTTGATATGTATCAATGTTTGCTTTTGGATAACAATATGTCGAAATGACAAATAATGAATTTCTTGTACAAGGCTTGATGTGTATTGCAATGAATTCATTTTCATTTGTGGCATCGACTTGGGCAATTTGGACTGATAGCATGCTATTATAGAGTATAGCAGTGCCAATTGTGGTGTTTATTGTTATTGCTTTGTATTGCGATTGGTCAAAGTAGAGGGATGGATCATGGGTTCTTGTCTCTTGCAAGCATAGTATATCAGAGGCTTGTAAATTGGGATCGTGGTTGATGTCTTCGTAATGTGAAGGTAAAGATCTTATGTTTAATGACTGGAGAACTAACTGTGTGTCTTTGTATCGATGCAAATTTGTAATAGCTAAGTTCCATGCTCTTTCTATGGATAGTCTTGTCATTTCTTTTTGCACCTTTGGATCAATTTTGAAATTTCTATGTGATAGTGGCTTTAGCAAGTATAATTGATCTTTGTGGCATACACGTGATAACGTTGTATATGTTAGGCCGTGTTTTATTGAACCCATTGGATAAAATGTAAGACTATTTAATGTCATGCTTTGGGAGCAATGTATTGTTCTGGCAATTGCAGGTTGTGTTGGGAATTGCATTCTTGTTATTGTGTGGTGCTTGTTTTGACCAATTTGGATGTCCTTTGTTATTGGCCAAATCGACATCCATTGTTTTTATATGTTATCTTCGTCTAAGTGCTTATTTTTTTAGCATGTAACCTCACTTGCTTTCTGGTTGTGGAATTAGATCCAAATAATTGGACCTTTATTGTCGATTTTTGTTCCTTTGAAAATACCATCAACACCATTTACGAGTCGAGTACGAGTCTGTCGTTAATGTTGTAGTTCCCAACACATAGTCCTATGGCTGTTTCTATTTTGAGTTACAAGGTTTCGTGCAAGCCAACTATTTTCTGAGGATTATCAAGTAGGTAAAAATGTTAAAGGCATGTGCTTATGTGTGTGTCGGTTTCATGAAATGTGAAAGGATGCCCTATTGTTTTGTTGAGGATCATATCATTGTGTTGTTTGGCTGATTTGACGTAGTAGAATAAGTGAGGAATTGTTGAGTTAGGTGGGAGAGGGTTACAACAAGTGCTATTGATGTTGTTGATGTCGCAATCTGTTTGCATTGCTATTCTAAATCTGTTTAGCATGCTTACAAACCTTGGATCCTCTTGCCGCATTGGCTTTGTCAACTCATATTGGTAAATGCAATCTTGCCAAGAGCCGATGTTTCGTGAAATATCCATTTGTCTCTTATAGGAGGGATTTAGCATAGGTCACCAAACCAAACAACATCGAGGCCTCCGAATGGAAGATGTTGAACATGCATGATGTCACACAACCTCTGATCAATGAATCTGAACATTCTACTACCTACAAGAGAAATTTCATCAATTTCTATTGCTTTGAGGTCGCTGTAAGCCTTGGTTAGTATGTCTAGTTTATTGTTGGCAGTAGAAGGCTCTTGTTCAAGGTTGTTCTATAAGCGCATGTGTGTTAAGTTCATACAGTTAACAAGAATCCCTAAAGATTCATGAATTGTGCTTCCGTCTATGTGGCATGTAGCTTTACCA
This sequence comes from Dipteris shenzhenensis, assembly GCF_047967505.1. Lineage (NCBI taxonomy): Eukaryota > Viridiplantae > Streptophyta > Polypodiopsida > Gleicheniales > Dipteridaceae > Dipteris > Dipteris shenzhenensis. Next base: position 1,937,912 of record NC_141602.1, on the reverse strand, counting down.
GTGTATGCAGTTTCTAGAACCTTCAATTTCAAGGGATCAACACCTAGTTCTTTGTTGTAGTTTCTTGTTAGTTGTTCCACTAGCAAGCTTAGAATAGGAAAATATGCAATGGAATGGCAGGGCTTGTTCTTTTTCTATACATTATGTCATAAAAAATTAGCCTTTATTCTTGGTTTAAGCCTTAAATTTGATGATGATATTCGAGTGATGATAACATGACATGCTGTAGTTGAATTGTTCTGCATCAGTTTGGTCTCGATGACATTGTGCCATTATTTCATGCAGTTCTTTTGTGATTGTGTTGTCAACTTTAGTTATGTACGATGTGCAGTAGCTTGCCGTTGCATAAGGGTCTAGTATGAATTGTGCATCCGTGTTCGCTTGCCAAAGGGGTGCTGCATGTTTGCAATTTGTCCATACGTTGTGCAGCGGTCTTTTCAAAAAAAGTGTGGGTCTTCGTAAGCTACTTTGAAGGCATGTTAGGTATTGTTCAGAGTATTGTCAAGCTGTAAAGTAATTGTAATCAATCCCAATCGATCGGTCAAATCCGCATGGACATTTTGGTATATGGAGTCTTTTTTCCTGTCATATGTGCCATATCTGTCTAAAATTAGACCTTCAAATGCAACATCTCGTATGTTTATCTCAAGGTCTTTTATTTGTATAGTCTCAAGTTTTGAGTTTATCTCTGTATGGATTCTACCTGGTACGTTGGAGTATTTATCTGTATTGGTGGTATTACTTTTAGCAATAGCGGGTTTTTTGCAACAGGCAAAAGCTCATTGTCATCGTAATTGCTTTTTCATTTCCATGTCTCAAAGCATGCATACCTGTCAAACCAACAAAAAAGTTAGTGAGGTCAGTGTACATGTTTTCAATATGAAATGTAAATTGTAATATATTTGAGTATGTTATTATCATATGTCTATACATATATGAAATATGCTATCATTATGTTACTATGCACATAAATACATGTACGTATATACATAGATAGCATACACAAACATAGATGTATGTATACATGCATATATATGATAGTAGAAGTGTATTTGAATTGTATTAAAGCAATGAAGCTGTACAATGATATAATTAAATGTTCAAAAGTATTTGCAAAAGAGATAAATTAAAACCCCTAGATATTGCGGTTGTACCTTGCTCTGAAATTTGTTTATGATATTGTGTTTGTATTTTTCAAGTACCTTTTTGAGATTTTCTCTAATACATTAAGATCTATTCATCCCTCGGTAGCAAGAGTGAAAAAAATGTAACTGCATTAAAATATTTAATTGCAAAATTTTCATTTTTATAAAAGTAGTAAGAAATATCTATTTTCTAGTAGCAATGAAATCATACAATGACACAATTAAATGCTCAAAATTATTTGCAATGGAGATAAATGGGAACCCCTAGATATTGCTGTTGTACCTTGTCAAATGTTTTTTTAGTACCCTGAAATTTGTTTATGATATTGTATTTATAGTTTTGAAGTACCTTTTTGAGATCTTCTCTAATATAGTATGACCTGTTCATCCTTCGATGGCAAAAGTAAAAAAATTTGTAACTGTATTTAACTAAAAGCAGTAGTAAATATTTATTTTCCAATAACTTTTTTCAATTATTATTAAAAATTAGCATGAGAGAGAAAAACAAGTGAGTAGCTGCACTGTATATGAATATTGCAACTACAAATTACAATTTGCACAAGACAAATCAATGGCTCTCAAATTCTATCTATTTACTATTACATCAAAGCCCTGAGTTTGTAGAAGTCAATACTCCAAGATGATAAGCACTGATCATTGTTTCAGATAGGGCATCAATAGTAGGACGATGGACAGCACTAACAAAGAATGCTCTTGTACATATGTCATGAAGCTTATTCAGTATATATCTTTCCTTGGGTGCAGCAGTACATTCTAACCCTTTTGCTAGTTTGCTAATGTTAAAGCAAAGCGAGTAGACATCCTGTGCTTTGCAATATCGGGGAGGGTTGATACTAAAACATTCAGGTGCAACATGTTGAAACCTTTGTTTATGTTGCTGGAATGTTTCTACAGTATCATCCGGAAGAGCTGGAAATGTTTTCAATTTATCAGCTTTAGTACTCAAGCTCTAACCCACCAAATCAACAAAAACATCGTCTATTTCTTACGAAAAATGAACCATTATATTTTTTGAGTGCAAGTTGTTATGTAGAATGCCTTTGTTGTGTATGTATTTGACAGTTTTGATCAACCCATTGATAATGTCAAATATATGGCACTTAAAATGGCACTTAAAATGTTCCAAAGTACCTACTCCTTCAAGTATATCTAAAAAATCTTTGGGTACAGATCTACAAGTATTTGCACTAATCAAGTATAACCACCTATCCAAGTGGCTATCGTTCCAATACCTTTATCTGACCATTGGCTCATTGTCATCTCTGACTAATCCTATTGCACTGACAATGCCTGGATAAGTAACATGGACACATGTAGCCTCCAATAGTGCAAGCAATTCTTTGCTATTTTGACGACTACTTCTTACAAAACACTTTGCAGCAAACACACCATCCCTGAAGTCTCCTAAAAAATTCTGACCTTGCTGACTTGTGTAAATGTGCCAGTTCCTATATGCGCTTCTGGCAAAAAAATAACTTGCGTGCGGTGTAATAGCTTAATAGAAGGTGAAGTAACCAATGTTGATTCATGTACAACATTGCAAACCTGCTATACATTTACTTTTTCTTTTGAGCAAGTACCCTTGCCTTTGTAATCCTTATATAATTGCTCAATCAAAGTAACCTTACTCTGGAAACGAGGATCACTAGAGAATTGATGGTCTAGCGACTGTGCAGATATGCCAATTTGTCCAACAATTATGAGACATTCTCCTCGTAGGTATCCTTCACTCAACAACCAACTTTGAGTCTCAAACTTTGGCCATTTGATACATAGCTCTCTAAAAGCAGTGTTTGCTAGGTGTTCTACCAAAGCAGATATAGTCTTACTATTCACACTGAAGACATGTCTGAGCTCCTCTTCTTGCATATTAGCTAGTGTTACAACTATACACTGTGAATAGTGTCGGCGTTCCATTTTGGACAAGTCTATTCTTTTTCTTTTTTCGCCAACATTTGCCATGAGCTGCAACATTTTACATAGTAAGTACCCATAGGAGAGTGGTAAAGCAAATACAAGAGAAAATGTAAATACTATTTAAACCCAAAAAAGTAAATTTATCATTAAATAAATTTAAAGTACTTACGATGTTATAATGCATAATAAAAATTCATAAGAGTATTTATACTATTCTATTATAAAATAAAATTTATAGACTATGTATATTGTGATATACTAATATATATAATAAAGGCATTATGTAGTTGAGAATGTATATAGTATTCGCTAAAACCAAGACATGATACATACATCAATTCATAGTAACATATACGTACATATAAATAGAACCAATTTTAAAATATCCATATTATTTTAGTATGAAATAGTACGTATTTCATAATGAAATAGAGTATAGTCATCAAGCTTTATGTACATGTCAAACAAAACTACAGTAAAGATTGAGATGTTCATATCGTGTTTAGAAAAGATACATTATATATGTAGCAAGTATACAGATGAAATAAGCCTTTGAATGTTCACGTTATTCTAGTACATAATAAAAATGTATACACTAAGTACAACAATGTATACACCAAGTTATTGTGTGTAACTAAGTTGTATTCATATACTAAGTAGAATTATAGTAGAGGTTAAAATATATATGTCATGTTCAGAAAATAGATATTAAATATGTACTATTTATACTAACAAAACAAGTCTTTGAATGTTTACATTGTTCCAGTACACAACAAAATGTACACACTAAGCACAATAACTCTTAGAATGTTCACACTATCCCATTGTAGGATAGAATGTACACACTAAGTTCCCATGTAAAACTAAGTTGTATTCATATGTTAAGTAGAATTACAATAAAGGTTAAAGCATATAAGGCATTTCCAAGAAAAAGATATTACGCATATAGTATTTATGCAAACGAAACAAGTCTTAGAATGTTCACATTGTTTTATTACAAAACAAAATGTACACACTAAGCACAACAACTCTTAGAATGTTCACACTATCCTATTATAGGATAGAATGTATACACTAAGTTTCAACATAAATAAGATAAGTATTACAATATTCAATGATTTAATATAGAATAAAAAATGAGACAAAATGTAAATGCTAAGTTTCTACATAAATGAAATGGGTCTTAGAATGCTCACATTGTTCCATTACGGAGCAAAATGTGCACACTAAGTGTAGTAACTCTTAGAATGTTCACACTATTCCATGAAGGAATGGAATGTACACACTAAGTTATGTTAACATGTTAATTGGACTCAAAATAAAACTTAAAGTGTAGACATTTACTTTAAAAGACATGAAACATGCATAATACCTACGTAAATAAAAACACTATTAGAATACTCACACTGTTTCAACACACTAAGTTTACAAAAAAATGAAACAAGTCTTACAATATTTACTGGCTCAATGCAGAATAAAAAAACAAGACGAAATGTAAACAAGTCTTGGAATACTCATACCGTTCTAATATAAAACAAAATGTGTACACTAAGTGTAGTAACCCTTAGAATGTTCTTACTATTCCATAAAGGAATAGAGTGTACACAATAAGTTATATCAACACGTTAGTTGGACCCAAAATAAACCTTAAAGTATAACAATCTTAGAATGCCCACATTGCTTCATTACAAAACAAAATGTGCACACCAAGTATAACAAGTCTTTGAATGTTCACACCATTCCATTTCAGAATGGAGTGTACACACCAAGACATATTAGTATATTCTGATACAGAAAAAAAATGTGCACACTAAGTGCAGTGACTTGTACACTATGTTATATCAACATGTTAATTTGAGCTAAAGTAGATCTTAAAAGTATGCATATTCACTTTAAAAGATACAAGATATATATAACACGTACGTAAATGAAAACAATGCTAATAATCTTCATTACAAGAAACAAAATGTACACAGTAGGCACAACGAGTCTTTCAATGTTCACATCATTTTATCTTAAAATAAAGTGTACATACTAACATATATTAACATACAAATAATAATTACATTGAAAACTAAAAAAAATAAATTAAAAGCAAAAAGTTTTAATTAAAAAAAAGCATATTATGTTATTGTATTTACTAAAAAGAGTGACTCTTAACTCTTGCCTCTTCATTTGATGTGGATTACAGTCTCTTTCAAGGTCTGAGTTACACTAAGAATTCTATTAGTAGGCTTACCTCAACATTTGAGGACCTTATTCCCAAGGGTAGCCATGCAAGGAACCTTGACCTTATTGCAGGTGCTATGGAGCTGTATACCATAAATATCTAAGGCCTTTCTATTGAGCTTAATGGCTTGAAGTAGGAAGCAAATGAGTCTATTTAGGATTTCTTTTTGAGAATATAGCCTCTTACAACTAGTTGAGTACACTATCAGATGATAAGTCACTTTGCACCTGGTTAATTACAGGTTGCACGTAGATAGACCTACGCTCGCTTAAAGATTTTTAGTCTAGCTAAACATTGGAGAAGAACGGATCCACCAAAGGAGAATCCCATAAGCTGAGTGTTATGCCTGACGGGTAAGAAAAGCACTGCAAGGTCATGGAACTCGCGCCTGGAAATAGCGATACCCCAACAATAGCAGTTAGGCACATAGATAGCCAAGAGCGATGATTCTCCATCCGATGCAAAGCCTGGTCAATAGTCTCATTCCCATTCCAAAAAGCAAAAGACAAATAACTAGCACTCCCATAGCTTGCATATTTATACTTGGGATGGAGTGGGGATTGTCATTCCTAAATGTCGACTTTCATCCATGTACACGACCAGGGTGCTTGCAACAGTGAGTATGGGGCTTAGCACATGGGAAGAAATAGGATGGGAATGGGAAAAGGTGGTCCCCAGTGGTCTCATGCATATTTTTATCGTATTCCCATCCCACCATGTGCTAACAAAAAAAGAACTAGGGATGGGTTTAGGAGGAAGAGGACACATGGCATCATTCCATGTGCTTAAGAGGTGGGGATCTTGTGGGGACAAGGACACATGTCATCCTTCCATGTTTTTGAATCCTAAAAAAGGGGAACCCATTCTGGCTGCCAGGGTCTAGAGGCCATGGTCCAAGATGGGAGAAAAAGTGGCTACTCCCATTCTAAATCCATCCTAGACCACTTGGTGTAGGATGGGAGTAATGATGACAAAAATATTCCCATCCTAAATCCATGCTAGCCCCATCCATGTGCTACGGTCCTATGTCTAGGCTTGGAGTTTGAAGCTGATCTTAATTTTCTACCTTGGTGTTGTTTTTCTACCATACACCAAGGGTAAGACAATCGAAAGTAGTCATGCAAGGAACCTGTCCTTATTGCAGCCACTATGGAGCTTTAAAGAAACGAGAAGTTGTGCACTCTAAAAACTTGGTTGCGTCCGAAACGACTTCCAATTGTGGACTCTTTGCTTCCTATTTGTGAAGGGGCGGAAGATTCTGGTTCTTCCATTTAACCATGTGATATGTAATCCTTTGTTCCTCTTTAAGTCGCAAGAGTTTTGAAACCCCTTCCTTCTCTAACCACATCCTCCACCCCTCAGCTACAGTGTCCTTGGCACGCTCGAATTTGAAGAAGTAATATACCATTGTTTGTAGGACGACTCCGGAGCCCAATCGCAGTGTGTCCTTCTTGGTCCCAGGCAGAATGCGAAATCTACCTCGGCTCTTGCTGCCAAGAAGCGAATCGAATTTGAGACCAACTCTTGTGTGGTTTATCCGGATGGGGTATGTACTGCTCATAGCAGTTGGGATTCGCAAAAGCTATGGGACTACCTTTGGAACAGCCTCAGGTTTGCTACTTCCCTACGGTTGACACACTCTTCTGCTTTTTAACATCGAAGCAGATTTTCATTGGCTTTTTCTTTGCAGATAAGATGAGCAGATTACCTAAAGAGTGCTCATGGCAGGACTACTGTCAATGGTGGGATAACAGAAACAACAAAGTAAGTAACCAATGGGGCCAGGATAAATGGTGTTACACAGATGAAACTATATCAGAATTTGAGCGTTGTGGCCTTGATCTTTTTGGATTGACGTGTCTCTGGCGAGCTTTAACAGATAAGCATAAAGGCTGCAGATCTTAGGCATAAAAGGGCCCTGTGGATAGGCAGCTGCTCCAACCCACCTCGGTGTAAATTTATGCTTGAGCGAAAGGAAGCTCGGGTTGGGGGAAGCGAGAGAGCTGCAAAGAAAGAACGGGCATGCTCAAACTCAAGAGATCTTCACTTGACGGAGTATCTAGCTTGGTCTGGGTACATGCTTAAGGCTAGCTTAGGTTCAGAAGTGCAGATGTATGCACAACCACCAGGAGTAGGCAGTAGTTGGGACGTTCTGAACTTAGAGGAGACACTAAGTACTTTGGACCAGATGGTTGCATTGCCTTCGGTTGAGGACTTCATTTACATATTGCAGAATTGCAGGAACAAAAAATGTATAAAGTATGCCAAGCATGTGCATGCGCACATTTGGAATAATGGGATGGAAGCAGATATTAAGGTTGGGAACTTCATAGTGCCTATGTTTGTGGAGTGTGGAAGTGTGTCTGGTGCTGAGCAGGTTTTTGGCAGGTTGACTTGCCAGAATGTGCATTCATGGACGTCTCTTATATTAGGGCTTATCCACAGTGGGCAAGTCCAGCAGGCCCTCAACCTGTACGAGAAAATGCAAGACGATAGTGTGCATCCTAGCAGCTATACGCTTATGGCCCTACTAAAAGCTTGTGCCAGGCTGAAAGATTTGAAAGCAGGCCGGAAAACACATGCTGAGATTGCACAAAGGGGCTTTGAAAGAAATCTTTTTGTTGGTACCACTTTGGTGGACATGTACGCCAAATGTGGCTCACTTTCAGAGGCACGGGAAGTGTTAATGAATCTGCCAGTCCGAAATGTTGTGTCATGGAGTGCACTAATTGGGGGATATGCCGAACATGGACCTGGTGAGGAAGCACTGAAATGTTTCAAAGAGATGCAACTGGAAGGTGTCTCTCCAGATGCTCTCACTTTTGTTTGTGCTTTGAAAGCATGTGGTAGCATGGGAGCTATAGACAAGGGCCGGGAAATATATGTCGAGATCACAGAAAAGGGATTTGAAAGAGATCCTTTTGTTGGCAGCACTTTAATTGACATGTATGTCAATTGTGGCTCACTTTCAGAGGCACGGGAAGTCTTTGACAGATCATTGACTCGGAATGTTGTGCTGTGGAACGCATTAATTGCAGGTTATGCTGAACATGGATCTGGTCAAGAAGCACTAAAATGTTTTGAACAGATGCAAGTGCAAGGTGTCTCTCCAGATGTGGTCACATTCATTTGTGTCCTCAAAGCTTGCGCTTCTATTGGGGCTGTAAGGAACGGCCAAGAAATACATGCTGAGATCGCCAGAATGGTATTTTCACGGGATATTCTTATAAACAACACTTTGATTGACATGTATGCCAAATGTGGCTTACTTTTAGAGGCACGGGAAATTTTTGACAAGTTGCCAGTCCGAAATGTTGTGTCATGGAGTAGACTAATTGCAGGATATGCTGAACATGGACCTGGCCAGGAAGCACTGAAATGTTTTTATCAGATGCAGCTGGAAGGTATCTCTCCAGATGCTATCACGTTTGTTTCTATCTTGAAAGCTTGTGGCAGCATGGGGGCAATAGAGAAGGGCCGAGAAATACATGCTGAGATTGCACGAAAAGGATTTGGAAGAGATCTTAGTGTGGGCAATGTTTTGATCGACATGTATTCTAAATGTGGCTCACCCTCAGAGGCACAGAAAGTCTTTGATAAGCTTACAATTCGAGATGTCGTGTCATGGAACACACTAATTGGAGGATATTCTGAACATGGCCCCAGTCAGGAAGCACTGAATTGTTTTGAACAAATGCGACTGGAGGGTGCATCTCCGGATGCTGTCACATTCGCTTGTGTTTTGAAAGCGTGCTGCCGCATGGGAGCCATAATCCAGGGTCGAGAAATACATGCTGAGATTTTACAAAATGGATTTGAAAGAGATTTGTTTGTCAGTGGCACTCTGGTTGATATGTATGCCAAATGTGGCTCCCTTTCAGAGGCGCAGGAAGTGTTTGACAGGCTGCCAGTTCGAAATGTCATGTCATGGAATGCACTCATTGCAGGATATGTTGAACATGGATCTGGTCAGGACACCCTGAAATGTTTTGAAGAGATGAAACTGGAGGGTGTCATTCCAGATGCTATCACTTTTGCTTTTGTCTTGAAAGCTTGTAGCAGCATGGGAGCCATAGGCATGGGCCATGATATACATACAGAGATTACACAAAAGGGATTTGAAAGAGGTCCTCCTGTCTGCAATGCTTTGGTCGAGATGTATGCCAAATGTGGGTCAGTTTCAGAGGCCCAAGAAGTCTTTGACAAGCTGCCAGTTCAAGATGTTGTGATGTGGACGGCAATTGTACAAGGATATGGCATGAATCATGAGGGTCACATGGCTGTACAATGTTTTGAAGACATGCTTGAACAGGGCATGAAGATTGATGCTATTGCACTCACGTCTTTTTTAACTGCATGCAGCCATACCAACCTGGTACTCAAGGGCAAGGAGTATTTCCATTTGATGAGAAAGGAATATGGCATTGCACCAACAATAGAACACTATGCTTGCATGGCTGATTTTCTTGCGAGATCAGGACATTTGTACGAGGCAGAAGAATTCCTTGAAACTGTGCAGTCTCCTCTATCTGAAGGAACGTGGACAGCTTTACTCAGTGCCTGCAGAAGTTATGGGGAAGCAGAACTAGGAATGCGATGCTTTCAGCAGCTTGTCCAGATGAGCCCAGCATTTTCTGCTTCGTATGTGCTCATGGCAAATATCTATGCAAGTACCGGCCGGTGGGATGATGCATATGTAATCGAGGATCTGCGGAAACAGCCAGGGGCAAAGGAAAAAGCCAATTGATAAAGGTGAGTAAGCAGGTGCATGAGATTGCATGGGTACGAGTTCCTAGGAGCTGCTATATGTGGTGCATAGAACAGGTCACATCTTTTGGGCTTGTCAACAACTAATACCAATGTACTCACAAAACTAGGTTGGAAAACGGAATAGAAGCAGGAGAAGGTGCAGCTATTCAATGAGAGGGGTTTTGGATCAGAGGCAGAGATAGAGACCAAGGAGACAAAGGGAGAGATGGAAGTCAGAGGTCAAAGCTAGAAATAAAGCAAACTAGGGACCCTATCTTTGATGACGAGGTACATATTGTGGATTGTGGGGACTTTAGATCCTCAGTGAAGGACATCGATGAGGACAATGATGATGCTGATACTGAGTCTCAAGATTCAACCTTTCTATATAGTGAACTCGGTGTCCATAATTAATAGGTCCTTATTTATACTATATGCTATATAGCTTAAGCCTCTTGAGTTACAAAGACATAGGAGAGCAATTACCTCTCTTTAGGAAGAGTTGCATTGCCATGAATCTATGCATGGACGTTCCTGATAGCCTAGGGTGCACCCATCCATGTCGACCAACCATAGGAATATGAAGAGGTGGCAAATATTATTGATAACATGGATCTGATTTCAAAAATTCTCTTTCAAGCAAAGACATTGCATGGACAGCTTGGTTCAAACAGTCAGCAAACAGTGTTTTTTCGGAGGATCTGAAAGTAAATCCGTATTCAAACAGTGTTTCTAAGCTTCCAACGGAGAGCAGACAGTGTCTTGGGCAGAAATGCACTGACAAGAGTCCTAAACAGTGGCTTTATATTGGATTCATTGGGATCACATCATGCCTGCAAGGAGGGTCTGCCAGATAGGGCATTGGCTCCAGAGAGGGAATCCAGGATGAGGGCACTGAGATTGTGGATGCTCCTGGCAGTGGTAGACAAGAGCTCACTGATGGCACTTCCAATGTCCAAGAATCTCATGCCCAGGAGCAAAAAACTAATGGATATATGGATCCTATATTACAGGCACTCAAAAAGATGATCAGGGCTAATGGTTTGAGAATGAAGAACCCTTTTGCTACCATGAACAGAAGGTTAGATCAACTTAGAAGGAGCCAGGGCCATGAGGGGAAAAGGCCTACGGAGCAGTCCAGGGAAGATGACTCAGATTCTGATGCTGACATTAGTGCTGTACCTAATGTAGACCCTATTGGTTTCATGTCCTCAGCAAGGAAGGCCTACCATTTAACTAGTGGGACAGCTCATAGGAGCAGGGAGTGACCAAGGAGCAGTGTTCCCAAGGGGGCCAGCCTTGAGGTAGATGGTCTGTGTCAAAGGTTTAATGAATATAAGACCTACCAGCTGACCTCAGGTCAGTCATGCCTTTCCATCAATGTATCCAAACAATTAAATCTGCTGATCCAAAGGGATCCACTCATCAAGACAAGGATGCCGAAGAGAAGATTGGTTTGTCCAAGTCCAAGGGTGATACTTGTACCCCCAATGAGTTGGAGGAATGGTTGAGCAAAATGGAGGACGCTTTTCTGTTTTATCGTAAGAGTGACCAAAGCAGGGCCAGATTTGATGTGCTCCACTTGGAGGATTATGAGTTTTCTTTCTTTTAGCACATCTTGCATGCAAGGATAGTACTGTGGATGGATCTCGTAATGGCACAAGACTAGCTACTGAAGCTGAATGCATAAGGTCTTGAATGATCTTTGTCCTCTTGGACTGAGACCTGCTTTGTACTTTCTCATTTGGGTTCCTTTGGAGATCTTTTTGAAAGGTGCAACCTGCAAATAAGCATCCCAAAACTTTTGGTTGTACACATCCACTGTATCTCCTGCATCCATATGCAAACTGTCCCAATCTTGAAGAACATGATCTCTAAACTATTTAGGCATAAATTGCTGGTAGAAGGCTTTCTCGAAGTCCTTCCACTTCTTTGGGCCTGACCCATCTGTGGTCTGTGCACTCCACCATGCACTAGCTGTCGTTGTCAAGTGCAAACTGACCATTCTTAACTTGGAGGATTGTAAAAACTTTTCTATATGGAAGGCAGCATCAAACTGCCTGATGAACTGCAATGCTTTGTCTGTATGACCATATTGTCCATTATAGGTCATAAACTTGAAAGATTTACCTCCCTCTTTGAATTCCTTGGTCTCTCTAGAAGACTTTCTCTTCCTAGACTTCTTGTGTTTTCTTCTTTTCCTGGATGGTTTATCTGATAAAGAAGAAGATACAGAAGTAGAGCTTGAGGTAGACGGTGAAGGACTGGGAGATCGGTGATGATGCCTCGATCTCTTCCTGCTATGAGACCGTCCCCTATGAGATCTCTCTCTCTCTGGTTGTACATGAGAGTGTGCCTGTGGCATTGGCACATCATAAGCTGCGTTAGGCATAGTTTCTGCTTGAAACAAATGCTGAGCTCTTGGATCCTTTCTGAGATTTTCCATCTCTTGTATACGTGTGCTTACTATCTGCTCAAATTCTTGCTGATTTTGCTGCACACTTCTCTGTCTGGGATGTGCATCCCTATCTTGTGGATCCCATTGGATAGGTGATCGAGCCATTTTCTTACAACTCATTTGAGATCTGCAAGTTTCTCACACACTGTGTATGCAACTGATGCACGCAACCTTTGCTTTTCAAAGAGAGAATTTACCTCAGCAAGAGGTGTCTTGCATTCACAATCTATGCTAGTATCGGGCTGTCAACTCAAGGCATATACCCACAAAGTTGCCAAGGCATCAACGACTATATTGCCCCTTTTCTGGCTGCTGCAAAAAGCACTCAAAATGCATCTGATTCCTTTTTTCCTGAGCACAAAGGCATGCATTTGTCATCAAGGCCACGTATAAGCGCCATGTATCAGCATATCTGTCGCCCGCGCCTTCGTGAAGATTTCAACCTTAGAAAGAAATTAGATGATGGACGAAATTGTCTGCTCACGGGATGGAATCACTTCGCGTTTGAATTCTGGCCGAGTCTTCGTATCTAACATACATATTTGAGTCGGAGTACCATCAACGTCGCCAATCCAACCCTTAGTATAATGCTTCCGTCCGACGGCCTTATGCTACAAATGAAATCTGTCTTTGTCAGCCCGACAATTCTTAGCAGCGAAACCGTCTCAAGAGCATCTATACATTTCTTGTGTTGCCTCCCAAACTGTACTTGCCTTCGCACTTCAAGCAAGCACCAACGTGAAAGCTTCAACGCACAAGAAGGCGCCTATTAGCAAGGAAATCACCGACTATGTCCTCCGTGGAATTGCTCTTCTACGCAAAAATCCCATGAAGCCTTTCATTTCTTTCAGCAACGAAGGACGAAAGCACTCGTTTAGCACAGGTGCCTCTTAAACATAGCTTTGAGCATCAATTTGGCGATGCAAACCTCCACCCGTGCATGCCCGTCTGTGACCTTTTGCATTAGACATTTGGGGTTACTAGTCTTTGCCTCTACAATCCCTCAACCCTTCTCTCTCAGCCCATGACCTTTCTCCACCTTGCTCCCTTATTACTCAATTCGCTCAACACTGTAGCCTGCCCTCGAAATTCTCCTCAGCCCTCTCTCTCAGTCCCCACACTTAGCCCTTGCCCTTGTTATGGTAGGCAGCCTAAAGGGAAGTTTTTCCTTTTTCTTCTCTTATGAAGCCATTTGTCATAATTATAGACGTTGATTCTAGTGAAGATCTAATGGTGTGAATCCTTTTTTATTGGAGGCATGCTTTTCCACCCTCTTAGCATTTTTCCCACTTCATCTATTTGTAGTTCACAACTATGACAAGAGGTGCGAGGCGAATAATGGAGGAATAATGGATCTATGCTTCCCTTAGCTTGGAAGATTGTTAGCTCTTGTCGCTAGCTTTCCTAGACACAACTGCACATTCCTCGCATTAAACAAATAGACCGAATATAATGCTTTTTCGGCTGTGGGAAAGCCAACGATTAGAGCTCCTCCAGCTTTGTGAAACTCGTAAAGAGGAGAGAGCATCTTCATCAAGTGCTGTAGTGGCCATATGAAGAATCATTCTGTTGGTTGCTCACATATCACACCCAAAGACTTGGAAACTATGTTGCAATTCTGGATCATCTACTACCAACACACTTGTTGTTTCCGATATCAGGCTCTGGCTACCCACCTGTGGATAGCCAAGGCCAAAAGCATGGATGGGTTGGCTAAATTAGAGGAGCTGCCATTGCGAGTCTGGATGCGCACGAGGGAGAGGAAAGTTCTTATGATCACACGAGGCTGATGAGATCCTGGAATTTTTGAGGATTTTGGAGATAGATGGGGTGCAGAATGTTTGGCGGAAAAACCTCATACGAAGTAGCAACTTACATATCGAAGGTATTAGCAAGAACATCGAGCTTTGAGTGCACAAACTTCATAAGGAAAGATAAGTACAAGGTGTTAGCTAGAACCAATGGCATTGTTCCTATAAAGACTACTAAGTAACAAGTCGAGCAGAAATCATCATCCGCCATGAATCGATAGACAAAGCTCTTGATCTGGTTACAGCTCTTGATGAGCATACAGTTGAAAGTTGTGACACATTAAGAGTAATATTGTTCAACCTCCATTCTGAGCCAGTGCCTACGATAGGAGCTTTCATAAACATGAATGCGACCCCTTTCTTTACAAAAGGGGTCCATACACTTGGATTGTTTTCATAAACTTTGACACAAAAAAACTACATTCTGATCCAATTTGCTCAAATGCTCAAATGGTTTTGCTCAAAAATTAGAAATCCCTCCCGCTAAACTAGCCTATCTAGGCCGCATCCTAACCTATCCTTTCTTGGTGGGCATACCCTCAATGAAGCCCTCTCTCACTATGAGATGCCATACTCTAACTAGGGTGCGGTAGGCCGCCTAAGGGGAATGAATGAAGAGAGTAATCTATAATATGTTGATTATAAACTAACGATGAAAGGATGATAGGCCAGTGTTTGAAAAATACCCGACTATTAACTAAGCTGACAAATGGCACATGTGTTTAAGCGTTCCCTTCTTGCAAACACCTTGGCACATAAATAGGAAAAGAAGAATTTAGAATATGCAAAAGCAAAAGAAAACACAGAACATGAAATGGAAAACATATATATATAGATATGTATCTATTTATATAACCACACATAGCGTGGGCGAGGAAGCAGTGTGCTTCCTTCCCCAAATAGTTATAATCCGAGGAATGGGCCTTTCCTCATGCATTGAGATTGTAATTGTCGAGAATATTAGTGTCAAGATTGAGTATCATGATATTGCGACCTCAAACCTGCTCCTAATTCTAGATCTGTAGTGTTTGATTCAGGTCATGTGCATGACGTGATGGATTACATGGGCATGGGATGATAATTGTCGTGTTGTTGGTGCTTAAGATTATGACACTGATCATAATTTGCAAAAATTCTGGATTCATACTGATAATCCATGATGTTTGCTTCGTGAGCACCTCGTCTACTGTGGGCCGAACACTTGACTTAAACAAAAGTAGATCCTAGGCTTCGGCACCTCGTCCCAAGCCCTTTTGAGATTTTAGTTTTGCCAAGCCCTTGTGACTCAACTCTTCTTGCTAGAGCTTTGAATACAAGTTGCGAAAGCCAATCAACCCCAATGCAACACCCACCAAAAACAACACTTCAGCTACTATCAATACGAGCAGTCTATGCTGCTTTTAGGAGCCATCATAGACACTACTGCAAGGTGGAGACGAGCTTCCAATTATACACAGCAAGTTTTCTAACTCTTGAAGTTCATGAAATGAGGCCATGATTGTGAAACCATTTTTTAAATGAAGGGTCCATATTGCTCAATAAAAGAAGTGGTTATCCTTGTAAACTAATAAGCCACAACAACCAATAACCAAAAAACAAACCTTCAAATAAGTTTTCAACCTATGCAAATGAAAATAAAGACATGATTTATCACATAGAAGACATGTTCAAACTTTTGTGATGTAAAATCATCCTTCAAAATGTCCTACCACAATTATCAAGTGGAGAATAATTAGCACACTATCCTTGTGGTTCAAATTACTTATGGAAAAAAGGATTTCTTATATCCAATCCAAGGTACAAAAGGAAATGTAACAAATATAGCCAAATTTTAAGTCAATATTTTACACTCATAGTTTGGTATTTTGTACTAGTTGTGTTGAGTTCATTTTATTTCAAATAAGTTTCCTACAAAGCGTCCTGCCACAATTACCAACAAGTGGAGAAACAAACCAAAAATTTACACAAGGAGAAATGCAAAAGGCTCCAAAAACAACATTGTTCTTGTGGTTCAAAATCTTCATGGAAAAAAGGATTATTATAGATATCTTTTCATTTTGTATTTGACATCATGAAGGTTCAGTCTTCAAAAAAATACTATTTTTTTGGTTCAAAATCCTCATGGAAAAAGGATTATTATAATAGCCCTTCCATTTTTTGTTGACAATCATGAAAGTACAGTCTCCAAAAACTAAACCTCAAGGCATGCTGGACAATGCCTAGAATATCTCTTTTTTACTCAGGGTGGCTTGGTGAACAAACATATTATTTCTGCTATCCAATCCAAGGTATGAAAGGAAGATGTAATAATGTTTGCATGGAATATAGGCATCCAATTTGCATGATCGTCCAATGAAGTCTTCACAATTTCAAGAAGGAAATGAAGAAATGTCAACCTTGTATTCAATACCTTTTTGCATTGATCCTTCTATAGAAACAATGAACTCAGCATGCTCCATGGCCTTCACGACTGTTGCATCCTTAACAATGCATTTCATGACCAATGACCTCTGAATTCTATCTTCCATTTCTTTGGAGATTTTGTTTCGCCATCTGATTGCTTTGCCATCTTGACGCCGAGGTCGATCTTCATGCAATACTATTGTTTCATCATGGGCTTGAATTGGTGAAGCATAACTTGCACCCACCATCGGAGTTAACACTCCTAATATGACAAACCCTGAGCTTGTCAACCTGGCAATCTCTACACTTCTCAAGGATGTTCCTGATTGAACCTTCCACCTTCCTAGTGATGGTCTTGGAATACCTGTAATGCTAGTTGATGGCTTCCATGTGTGGGTTACATCATTTCCACAAAACCAAATCATTTGGGAGTGCACTCCAATTGGTGTTTGAATCCTCCCAAAGAATGATGGTGCAACAACTCCACGTCAATTTTCACGATCCTTTATATTGACAAGCTTGTTACATTTTCCTCCTTGTCCAAGCCAAGCCTAGCAACGGACTTGGCTTGTTACAGGAACTCTTCATAATGCCCAATTTGCATCATGCACTTCATATTCTTACACACTCTTGGAATCATCATCCTCAAAACTCTCTGTTGCAAATTTAGTACTAGATTTTGGAGACATGGAGTATCTTTTCTTATTTGCATAACTGTACTCAAGGCGGTGACTATCATCCTCACATAAATTCGAAGGCATTGACTTTGGCCTTTTCCTTTGCATAGTCTTGTCATCTCCATCATTAAAACATACTTCAGATGCAACACCGATTTCCTTTGCAGCATCACTTGTTAGATCAACAACTATTTTGGCACTAATGTCAATCCGAGATTTTGAAGATCTTTTTTTTAAGGTCTCTAGACTCGGTCCACTTCCGATGAACTGGCCCTTCAAAAAAGATGTGTATCTAGAGCTTTGTAAAATTTCATTTGAGAGGTCACTAATAGAGGCATTGTAGAGACCAACATATTTGACATGGTTTAATCCAGCTCTCCAACTACCATGAATAGACTCTGTTAGATTTGTTCGAGGTATCAAGTACTTCTCGTTATCTAACATACTCTGCAAACCAAGCATTGCAGAGATATTGTAATGGCAAAATTACATTATTAACATGATTAAAAAAAATTCAAGAGAAATACAAAACCAACCTCTATAATGTAGTGGCCTCAATGGGAAATCCTAGCATGCCACAATGCAAACCAAGTTTCAAGCCGTGGCAAGTCTGAATCACTTGCATGGCCTACATTCCACCATGCCCTTAGGCTTCTCATTTCGACTTCTGTAGCTTGCTCTGTAGAGGCATCCTTCCAGCGTCTACATCGGATTTTAAATTCCTCTTGGCTGCCAACTTTTATACATGCCTTTGCATGGGAATGAAGAATTTGCTCCCAATGAAAAAGGCAAGAACACTCTTTCCCTTCCATTATATTGTCAGGGCCACCATTGAGAGTGGCACGTATAGCTCTCCAATTGGCTTGGGCCTCATCTCCCATGAACCCTTTGAAATTTGCATTGTCAAACCCTTTTGAAACCATTACTTTGTTGAGAGTATCCCAAAATAGAATTTGTGTGTCAGTATCTTCCACCTTGAAGTCACAAGTTGCAATTGTTTGCAACTCTTGGATAAAAGGATTATACACATGGCAAGCCATGGTAGTCCAATCTTTCATTCGCTTCACAAAGTCAAACAACACCCAACAATGACCCAGTTCTCCTCCAAGTCTCATTTTATTTACCAAATCAACCCCTGAACCAGAACCTTGGGTAGACATTTTAAATACATGACACCTGCTGAATGAACTATGTTGCAATTGTCCAGGAAACACTACACTTTGGAAATAATTATATCTATAATGTCTTTTCAAGTATAAAATTCCATCTAGCCCATTTGACATAGGTCGAGAGTCACGTTGACCCTCCTCGATCCATCTTGATAATCTATACACAAACATAAAGTTGGTCAATATTCATTGTAATAACATAATTTAATAAACCAATGCAATAACAAATATTATGGTAATTACCTTCTTTTGTCGAGCAAAGATTCACATTGTTTTAGCAAATCTTGTAGCTCAACATCCCACATCTTAATCCCATCTTGCACTTTCTTAGACAATAAAGTTTCCATAATAATGTCTTGGACAATTATATTTTGTATCCCTTTAGGGCATACAGCACCACCAGCCCTCACCATTTCAGAAACTTTGGTTTTAATGGCATCCTTTGTTCTCCTAGTCAAACCATCTCCAATGAGATGATTATGATGGCCATGGTGTATGAGTGCACGAGTAAGATTCACACCATCTCTACATTCTGGCATGCAGAGTAACATTTCATGATAACATCTCTCTAAGCAAATTGGTGGACGACCACAATGTATACATGATAAGGAGCCATATGATTCAATTGACACATTTGCTGGGGCCACTCTAATCAATCTCCCATACCATCGTGTCTCATTCTCTATCCCAATTCTTGTTTTCTAACCACAAGTTGCATTTATACAAGGGAGGTGACCTCCACATTCCTTTCTACGAACCACACCAGGAAATACTATATTTGTTGTAATAGGATCACTCCAAACATGACCATCAGATTTTGACTGCGTACCTTTTGTGCGATGTTTCACTGAAGTAGCTGGTAACTCAAAGAAAACATCACCATCATAAGTAGAAGGCAACTCATCCACAGTGACGTGCATTTCAACCTTCTCATAGGCCTCACGCAGTCTGTTCTTTATAGGTAGTTGCATAATAGTCTCAATGACACTATGTTGTTTGTCATTCTCAATGTTGCTAGCTGAATCATGTTTCCTTGCCTCATCATTTTTGTTGCAAATAGAGTAGAAATCTTTTTTGTTTTCGTGCACTAGAGTCTTCTGAAGTTCATTGTCATCAAGCTTGAATCTTTCTCCCTTCACGGTGAAAATATCACCAAACTGCGCATCAAGGTGAAACATTTTGTATCCATCATCATGGACTTCGTATTGCAGCTCCATTGTCATATCAGACCCATTATCACCAAAGTGCTGATGGATAGATATGGACCCAAGTGTGAATTGAAAATGGCTAGCAAGCACCATCTCTGACAACACTCCTCTACCTATGGAAGTGCAAACAAACATATGCAAATATCTATCCTCATTCTGAATTGTGATAGAGTCCATAAGAACGGAATGGTTAAGCTGTGCAACTCAATGAGATGAAGTCTAAATGGTGACATGAAGAGCAGAGTGTTCGTTTCAAGAACTTATTTGAAACAAGAGTCTGCCGCAAGAAAAGTTGCTCACAAATGCTTTGCACACACTGCCCATTGTTTATACTCACAACTTTGTAAGACAGGTCTTCTGAAAGTCGGCACAAGTGTGACAATGGTACTGAATCATGATGTAAATTTTAACCATATTTGTTAACAACAATACTATAATACCATGGACTCTTAGACCTTTTAATCCCCAACCTTTCTTTGACACATATGGGAGTTATTGCAAGCCATTCTCGCTAGCAATGACATTTCATAATTGCTACATATTCATTCCGACAATTTGATATAAGTATTTTAAAGTTGATAGATAGATATAAATTATAATTATGGTGAACAAGAAATGGTTGATCAATAATTTTCAAAAACAATTATGAAAAATTATCAACCTCACACAGTAATGATGTTTAATTAAATGATCACTCATCATTGCTGCATTCTCATAAGCAATCGAATTCGTATGATAATCATTATAAGTCATGGTTCCTATTAACATCATAGTGCGGTAGCATTTCTATAGCCAGTATGTTGTCCCGTCATGGTGAATAAAATAAATGCATTGATTGTATGTCATCCCATCATGTGTGGTAAGGAGTGCTAGCTAATAAAGAGCCCTCATGAAAATGAAAGGCCCATAGACCCCTTTCGTCGACGAAAGGGGTCTATTGGCCTTTCATTTTCTTAATGAAAGGGGTCTATGGGCCTTTCATTTTCATGAGAGCCCTTAAGCCCTTAAGAAATATAAAAGCCAATAGACCCCTTTCGTCGATGAAAGGGGTCTATTGGCCTTTTAAGCCCTTAAGAAATATAAAAGCCAATAGACCCCTTTCGTCGACTAAAGGGCTCTATTGGCCTTTCATTTTCTTAATTAAACTCATGAAAATGAAAGGCCAATAGACCCCTTTCATCAACAAAAGGGTCTAGGGGCCTTTCATTTTCATGAGTTTAATTATCTCCCTCCCTCCCTCCCTTGCTCTCCCTTGCTCTACCTTCGTCACCTTGCCTCCCTCCCTCACTCCCTCCATCCCTCACTCGCCTTGCCTCCCTCCCATGTGTTGCCTCCCTCCCTCGCTCCTTCCCTCTGGCTCTTTCTCCCTGCCTCCCTCCCTCCCTCGCTCTGCCTCCCTCACCTCGCCTCCCTCCCTCGCTCTTTTGCCTTGCCTCCCTCCCACGTGCAGCCTCCCTCCCTCGCCTCGCTCCTTCCCTCTCGCTCTGCCTCCCTCCCTCCCTCCCTCCCTCCCTCCCTCGCTCTACCTCCCTCACCTCGCCTCCCTCCCTCGCTCCCTCCCTCCCTCCCTCACCTCACCTGCCTCCCTCCTATGTGCAGCCTCCCTCCCTCGCCTCGCTCCCTTGCTCCTTCCCTCCCGCTCTGCCTCCCTCCCTCCCTCCCTCCCTTGCTCTGCCTTCCTCACCTCGTCTCCCTCCCTCGCTCCCTCCCTCCCTCGCTCGCCTCGCCTCCCTCCCGTGTGCAGCCTCCCTCCCATGCAATGCGCCACAGTTATACATGTAGAAAAGGGTTCTTCCTTATTATGGGGCCATTTTTTGTTCATGGTTGCAGTGGTGGGAGTGATGCATCTGTGTATATGAGCTTTGGATGAAAGACTTGTATCCACACGATTTCATGGAGAGGTAACTATAGACTGTATTGCTGCATTTACACTTATGATTCATGGGATTCCTAGGACGTTAGCAGCAAACATTAGACCACTACAAGAGTACTTCGAACACCACTACCCTAGCAAAATATATCGTGTTGTTGTGCCCCCAGATCTGTCTTCTTTTAGATGTCATGGTTGCAAGCAGAGCTTTTCGTGGATTACAAAGAGGATACAAACGGTTTTGTGAATTTGGCAAGGGCACGAAGGAGTAGGTTTGCGGGGTTGAGGGAGGGTTGGCATTTATGGAAGCTTATTCTGGAGATGCTACTGGTTCAACCTTCTAGAGCTGTTGATATTCGTGATAACCAAGTAAGAATTTCACAATAGAGAAAATTTGAAAAAAGAAGGGGTTGTGAAGGTTTTCCAAATTGTACTCTTGATCTAATAAAATTTTCATTCTCACAAAAAAAAAGAAAGTAATGTAAAGCCAATTTATGTTGAGCTTAGAAAAGGCAGTTCTAAGAAAGGCTTTGGAAGGGTGCATAAATTTGTCACTGGTTTCTTGCCCCTAAAGCCACTCCCATTTGATCTTCTTGTCCTACATCAGCCATGATATGCTGCCAACAACCATCTGCCTCCCTCCCTCCCTCTCTTTGTCCCTCTGTGTGGCTCCCTCCCTCCCCCTACCTTGCCTCCCTCCCTTGCCTCTGTACCCTCTTTGTGTCCCTCCCTCCCTCACCTCTGTACCCTCTTTGTGTTCCTCCCTCCCTTGCCTTGCTCCTTCTTCCCTCGCCTTGCTTTCTCCATCACGTCATAAGGTAAAAATAAGAACTTCTGAGAGGAGGGGGAGAGGTGGAAGAGCAGAATGAGGAGGCAGGACAGGTGGAAGGACAAGTAGCAAGAGAAGTTTGCAAGTGGAATCTACACCAAATTTAGAGATTCAAAAAGAGGTTGAAATTGGAGTTAAAGAGGATAAGGAGATTGAAGACTTTGAAGACACCACTATAATTGTGGAGGAATCTTCTAAGAAGAGAAAGAAAGAGGACAAACAACTGGATGAGGAGTTTGAGCAAGAGTTTCCTGCTACACTTGATATTGGCCAAGGGAAGGATGTTATTGAATCTCTTGAAATCAAATCTGGAAAGATTGCTCCCTTGATCCCTTTATGTCGTTGTATTGTAAACACAAGAGTGAGAGGCCTACGAACTGATATGGATAGCCTAAAGCAAGCTCTAGAGGTAGAAAAATATATTCAACAAAAAAGAATATTTATTTTATCTACAACACTTCTGGATGGTGTTTCACAAGAGGTGACATATGAAATTGAACAATCATGGGATTCTTGTTGGAGGGATGTAAATGCAGAATTTGAGACACAGATTGTTGATGATGATGAATGGTCATTTTTGTCTCGAAAGATGTTTTTTGTGTGGGAGGGGAATCACCGTACTGTTGCATGGATGTCTCTAATTGAAGATAAATTCAAGACATCAAAGGCATGGCATATTCGAGTTTTAGCAAGAGTTTTAGCAAGTTTTATTACTCCAGAGAAAGAAACAGAAATGAAGCTAATAGCTGCTCTTCAAAGGTTCAATCTGTAAGTGTGAGTTCTTGCTTATATGTGTTACGTTTTTTTGAGCTTTTAAGGGTTTTGTGAACAATTCTTAATATGTTTGAAACTATGTATTTTTTATTTTTCAGCCTTAATGAAATAGCAATTATTAAAACAAATCTCAAGGATTATTTGTACAACATGAAGACAATGTGTTCGTATGATGAGAATGAGTACTTATCACTGTTTTCTGAGGAAGAAAAAAAGACACTTGAAAAGCATAGGGCAAATGAAAGCAATAAAGGATCAAGTACTTGGTATCCTTTGACATCTCTGATGCTAGGGAGAATGGTATTTGCAGTAAGTTTCATACCATTTGTCATGGATGTCTTTTGAATTATAACTAACTAATTCATTGTACTCCATCATTTCTTTGGAATATATTTTAGCCACTATACAAGCAAGATTATGAGTCAAAGCTAAAGGAACTTCAGCCCAATTTGAGTGTTGATGATATGGAGAAAGCACTTAAAAGTATTTGAAAGGATGTGAATCTCAAGTATCGTCAAAAAATGATCAAAGTATGGTTAATTAAATGATTCTTAACATAAATTTGACTTTTTAAAGTTTTTCAAGTGTTTTTTAAGATTGGTCATATGATGTTTGTTTACAAAAATGATCAAGGTATGGGATATGCATGTATTGTATGATTAAAAAATACAGTTGAGTGTGACAATTGCATGTATTGTTTATATGTAGATTCTGTCTATTGTCAAACCAACAAATGGTGAAGATTGGTTTAATATCTTGTGGAGCCTCCCATTTGATGATAAATCATCCATTGTCACATTGGAAAAGTTGTATAACATCTCCATTGCAAAAGTCTCAAAGGAGACACAACTGGCAACCCTCAAAATCTTAGGGTCAGATTCAAATTTGAGAACAAGTTATGGGATTCCAAAAGCTGATAGAGAATTCATAAAGTGGATGGTGAAAGAGGCATGAATGGATCAGTTGCTTTGTGAATCTGAGAGGTTGCTATCTCAGGTCTTGGTTGCTAGTCAATAAGCTAGCTTTGTGCTTCCTCAAGATCCTACATTGAGAGCGTATTTTGGGGAAATACAAGTAATGAACAGACTTGAACTTTATTAAGATTTAAAGGATTCAATGACTGTTGCTACAGCTGCAACAGGACAAATGGAGATGATGAGGGCACCTCGACGATTGGTATTTAGGTAAGCAATACGTGTTTTTTCCTTTTCAATTAAAAATCCATCCTTAAGTATTTCGCTTTTGTACTAAGACTCTTATTGTATGCAGATTCTTGCAATCCTTAAAAACTGTTGGTAAGATTGAAAAATTGTTGCCCATATCTCGAGTATGGACAAAAATTCAAGACTTAAAATTCTGTGATGCTTCACATTGCAAGGTTTGGTGCTACGATTATGTCGAGTTTGGGAAGCAATTGTCTGTCTCAAACTTCACACAAGCCTATATAGGCATGAAGGAATAATTTGTGGGTCTTGGAGGTGAAAGAAAAACAAGAAATGGTAAGAGTGTTGCTGGGCTGCAGATTTTGTCATTATTGATCTGCCTACACAGCTAGAAGCTCTTGGAGTAGAGGATTCCACATCTCCATCTTGGAATTTATTAACAGAGGAATATGTACGCTACTCCTTGCTAGTAGCGGCCACATTTGTTTTAGATTCTGGCTGGATCCTAGTTATGTGTGCTCCTCATGTTCTTCATTTGGTTGAGCGCTATGCTAGGATCAGTAGATTGGAGTTTGCATGTCGAATGTACATGCAATGCTTGGATGCATATTGTACAATCAAAGTTGGTGGTATTGATCATAAGGTGAGACAATTGTCATACAATGACCTGTTGAAAGAATTTATGCTCTTGTATAATGAAATGGCTTGTACTAAGTATACGTTTAATTCTTTTCGTCTTTAGGTGGATGTTGTGGTTTTATGCCTTCTTCATCGGGCTAGTATGTCTTGTGTTTGTAATCCTGGAAATGCTTCCGTGGTTGGTACCAAATTGGGCATTGCTTTTGGAAGTAGTTTGTTTCATCATTATTTACCAACAAGTGAGCAAACTATAAAACATGGAGAGAGTATTCGATGGAGAGGTGCATTCATCATTATTTACCAACAACAAGTGAGCAGACTATAAAACATGGAGAGAGTATTCCATAGAGAGGTGCATTAGAGAAGGCTCCATGCATGATGTTGTACTTCTTGGAGTTCTTGTGTCCAATTTTTGGACATGTGGTGGACTTAGTTACTGGGATTGGTTCTATGCAAAAAGCATGCATGCATTCTGGGAGAGCATGCTTATTTATTGAGAATGATCTTGATATTTGCAATTCTATATTGCAACCATTTTTGGATGGATAGAAAGGAAAGGGAAATGTGTTAAGCAACTATGGGACTCTAAATGATTCCGAAGATGTGGAAATGGTTGTTAATCTTCTAGACGACTAGTAAGTATGTTACTCTCATGTTTTATCTTTTTAAACCTATTTGTTGGAGAATATTATTATCAATGAGGCATTGATATTGATTGATCTATTTTAGCTTTTTGCCTTTTTATGCAGGTGCTATGGCTGAGATGATGTGTAAGGACATTGCATTCAATGCCTCCATCAAAGAGAGAAGGCATCATTTCAGTATCTATGTGGATGACATTAGTAAAGAAGATTGAGTCTAGTGATTTGACATGAGTTTTTCCCTTCAAGCAATTCATTTTGCTTGTGATGCCCTAGTATTGAAC